>NC_133861.1:0-55527 GCF_044706935.1 Curcuma longa
CAACCCTTGTTCAAACTGACCAGACTTAGGTGTATTGTCAAACATCGAAACACTAGGCAAGATCTTAGTGCATCTTGCACCAACAGTTCTGTGAGAGAAAAGATCGACCAGCTACTGTAGCTTCCCAAATCGCGCGAGAGAGGCCCACTGTTCATCCTCTCCACCGCGTGACATTGGCTTCACCGTGACACCTGCTTCCTTACTACCAACTGATAATTCACTATTTGACAGAGTTAATTAGGGATTATTTTGGATTATTTTGATCATATTGCGTGTCATAATTTGGGTTTTGCGCTTATTTCTTATCTTTGATGATGACTTCATTCTATATTTTTCATCAATTGAGTAATTTACAGGTATTAATTGTTTAAATTTGATTTGTGCAGGGAACTAGAATGAAGCCACAAATAAGCTCAATTTGGAGGAAATGAAATCTTGGTTCGAGTCTGATTTAAATCAGAATTAATTTGGCTCAACCCAGTGAAAATTTATCTAATTGATTCATGAGGTTCAGCCAGGTTCAATTTGAGCTCGTATCCATATCAAATCAAGCATGAATTGATTAAAATATGATTTGGGCCGGTTCAATTGCATTAAAGGCGGGTTAATCCAGCCGGTTGAAGCCTTGGGATAAAATGATTCCGGTTCATCACATCTGAGGCAGCTCGATTTTAGGGTTCCTTTGATTTTCACTGCCGCGACGCTCCTCTTCTCGTCGAGCTCCGTCACACCACCATCAGCCACCATTCTTCATCCTTCCAGTCACACAGATCAGCCTCAGTTCCATTGGTTTGGCCGTCGCCTTCGCTGCATCAACGCCGAAGTGGTTCGGAGGCGTTGAGATCCGATTCCCTGTCGTCGCGGAATGGGGCTGTGAGGGTTCTCCAACTACTAGTGCACGATAGCCTTCCGCACAGGGATATAGGCCGTGAGGGTTTTCCAGCTTGCTTCCTAGCGCTCTATTTCCACTGAACCCTAGCTCCGTGCCCTAAGCCGAAGTGGTTCGGAGGGTTGTGGGACGCGTGTGCTTGGCTTCAATCCCTTCCATCCACCGGAGATAGCAAGGTAAAGGGTTTCAATTCCTTTCTCTAACGTTTGTTTGCTGGTTGCACCTGACGATGGATGATGGCTGGATTCTGAATCTTGTTCTCTGCCGTGTTCTTCCTTCCCTGGGTTGACTCAATTCACATTGGTGTAGTGTGGATTAAAGGAGGCTATGTGTTATGTTCTGTGCTGATTCTAATTGATGACACAAATTCTAATTGTTATTTAGTTAGGTTTCTAGATACATGAAGTTGTTTGGGTGTCGGTGAAACGGATGAGTGTAAACGCAGCTGTCAATTGATTGTAAGATGGTTGTTTGTTTAAGTGTATAGGACTGGATAGTTGAGAGGCAGGCTATATAAGTTGTTGTTGTTAGGCTTGTGCACATGAACTAAGTATTGTAGATTGTGGAATTCATGTTTAATTATTGAACTCGTGTTATAAATGATGCTTGTGATTAAATTGATTCCCGATTGTGGAGAATGTTGGTTAGACATGTTCTGGTTGTGTAACATGTTATTGTGTTGTTGTAGATAGAAATAAAACTTGTGAATTGAGAATTGTCGATGTTGATTTAGTGTATGTTAGTGAATTTGATTATTGTATGTATTTGTATAGTTGCTTGTATGTTGTATTGTGTTATGAAGTTGAATAATTCTATGAATAAGAAGTGTAGATTGTGGTTTGTTTGTATGTTATTGCAATTTAGTTGTCGTATGTGATTGTAGAATTCATGTTGTATGTTTCATGTTAGTTGAGTTATGTTGTAGAATGTTGTGTTTATAGATGTATGTTGTATGTTTTAAGTGTTGTTAATGCATGTTCCGCAAGTGCACAGAATGTCGCCAAGTAATAAAAAGATCGAATCCACAGGGACCGTGGAATTAGTTTCTAACCTAGCACAATAAGAGTGGAGAGTTCATAGGAATTGGTTTGGTGTGGGGGAGAAAGAGTGTTCTAGAGTTCCTAATCCTTAATTCGGAGAGTATTCGACTGTGACAGAATGTGGGAAGGCGATCCTGCGATCCTAGGACTTTGTATTCCACGAGATATTGATTGATTGACTTGGATCCTCTACCATTCCTCAATAAATGCATAATTGTAGGGATTCTAACCAAATTATCCAATTAGACCTCGTCAGGCTTCCTCGGAATAAATCAATGGTATTCTAATGTTACTATTGTCGGTTTGAGATGACTCCAGATAGCCTGGTTTATGGCTTTCCCGCTGTCACTCGGGCGCCCCAGCGTGCTACTAGAATCCTACCCTCTGTCACCGGGTATCCGTTTAAAGACATCTCCCCAACAATGAGTAACCGTTAGTTATCCCTTAAAGACTCATTATAGCCAGCAATTCCTAGCGGTTATGTCACGAGGCACCCCGAGTGTACGAAAGAATTTCTCAAACCACAAATTATCTCTACCCTTATAGATTCATACCATTCACAAGCATATCATCAAACAAGTATAAGGCACAAATCCATAAAGTAATTGCACAATCATATCATAGAACATAATAGATTAACAAATCCAAAGTTATATCCAATAACCCCGATTCCTCCTAATCCTAGAATCTGGAGGACTACTCCATGTAAATACAGAGAAGAAAGAGAAAAGTACATCCTATTCTAAGAATCAAAGAAGAAAATAAGAAATAAGACTTATCAATGAGCTTCTTTTTCTTCGGACTGCAATTTGAAGGTGAGGCGTGGAATGTATACCAGAATCCAAGCTGTGCAAGTGTCCAAGTGTCCATTTAATCTATATTGTAGATAAACATGGTGTGCGGAGTCACACATAGAAGACCATGTTATCAGTTCCTTATAGATTATAAACAGTGTTCACAACCAAGATGGATTGGACAAACCATTGGAGTGGTTGTAGTGTAATTCGGTCTTAGTCTGTCTTGACTATAGAATTACACTAGTACACTAAGTGTGTATTGAACAGGACCATCTGAGGATTGTTCGATTTATACTGACTATATAATCAAACTAAACCTCTGTTACTATAGATGTACATGCTCTTAATCCCGATATAATAACAAACACATGTGCTTAGTATGTACTTCTTTAATTCATCAAAGGGTGAGATTTAGATCGATAGATCAAAAGGCCCGATGAGTTGGGAAGTAGTATTATGTACATGGTGTGTTGTTGATTATAGAAGGAAACTGTGTCCTATAATCTAGGTTGATGATGTCCCCTTGAGGAGCTCATAAGGATTATCATGTAAACCCTGCAGGTGGACCTTGTCCGCATGATAATAAGGTTGAGTGGTACTACTCTTGGATTAGAAGTTGATTAAATTCGAGTTGTCAGTAACTCATTTAATTGACGGACATACGATATCTTAAACACAGGGAGACTAATGTACTTATAGTAAGAAGGAGCCCATATTATAATATGAGATTGGTGCGGTAGTGCAATAATAACTCTCTAGTGGAATGAGTTATTATTGATAGACTTAAGCTGTGTGTTCAGTGAAGAGCATGGGAAGCTTAAGCCCATCAAAAGACCAAAACCAATTCCTCCTCTAGGTCCCTACTGTAGCCTCTAGAAATCCTCAAGTCCACCTTGGAAGAATTCGTGAAGAAACCTTTATTCGAGCCCATTCAAGGAGGTGTAATCGATCAGCTGATCGATTACACACCTTGGTAATCGCATTGATCGATTACCAAGACTCCAGGAGATCAATTGGTAATCGATCATCTGATCGATTACCAGGCTGGTAATCGATCACCTGATCGATTACCAGTGTTAAAGAGAAAATTACGATGTTTAATCGATTCCTTGATCGATTAAGTCTCTCGGGTTCGAAAAAACTGGGTAAATCATGCCAAAATCTCTTGATTGATTGATCTAAATTATACCAAGTTTAGGGCCGTTGATAGGCTCCCGCAAGTATACGGGTGTCGTCAAGTAATAAAAAGATATCAAACCACAGGGACTGTGCATTAGCTATAGTGATGTCACTAAGATAGTTATCTAGACTCGAAGGGAAACGGTTGGTTGAGGATTGGTGTTGTGTGTGACAGAGGAAGAGAGAGATTGGCTTGGGGTTTATGGATGAGATGGATAAGTTTAGGATTTCGGTTTCACATCCATGCTAGGTGAAGTCCCTAATTCATGTTCATACCCTAACTCTCAATGTTTACCACCTTGTAGGGATTCTAACCAAAATACCAACTCTACCTCGTTAGGCTTTGTTGGCAATTGACCGTGAAGTCCTATGTTGTGGCCCTCTAGTAAAGGTGATTCTAGATAGCCCGGTTCAAGGCTTTCCTGTGTCACTCAGGCGCCCCGGAATGCTACTAGATTCCTACCCTCTGTCACAGGGTATCTTGTTAAGGACCTTGTCCTAGTGGCCATCAACCATTAGATATACCTTATGGGGGTTTACCACTATGTAGGAATCACTTCGGACTCGCCCGGTTCAAGGCTTTCTTCCTGTCACGAAGCGCCCCGGTGTACGGCCTAGGATCACCCTACAAAGTAATCTACCCCTCATAATCATGCATATTTGTTCACACAAATATTTCATCAAACACGTTCAAGGCACAATACCCATGAAACAAAGGTAAACATTTCATTGAATAGGGAAAATAACATAGACTAGTTCATACATCACCATCATTACATAGATGTTCATCCTACATCCTAAACTCAAGGATCTACTCCATTACAAGAAGATTACAAAGGCACTGTCATCATGAGGCTGTGATAGCCCAACTATTTGTGATCAGTTATGTGGATCTAATCCCCCTAAATTGAACTCTATTGATGACCTAGCACCCTTCCAACTATGAGGCTGTGATAGCCCAACTATTTGTGATCAGTTATGTGGATCTAATCCCCCTAAATTGAACTCTATTGATGACCTAGCACCCTTCCAACTAAACATAAAGTTAAGCTTCACAACATAAGTTTCACAATTGTCTCTAATCTTGTGTAACAAAGTATGACTAATTATTTTAGATTTTTTGTTAGCCTGGATTTTGTTTCATACACCCATTTACAGGTTGGATTGGATGGAATCCGTATGCTTGACCCAAGCACTAATAGGACATTGAGGATCTACCCGCTTGAGTCTGTAACCAATTGGGAAGTAAGTTTTTGGGTTGTTTCTCACACAAGTTCAATTTCACTTCCTATATTCATGGTAATTTTGTCTGGGTTATCTAGGTATCAAATTCATCTACATTTATCTTTTGGTCCAAGAGCTCAGTTGATATTGATCCGAAACGGATAATGTTGCAGTCAAATAGCTATACTACCAATACCATACTTGACACAGTGACAGCTGCTACTGTGCAGGTAGGCACTAAGAGCCTAAGATTACTGCTTTTTGTTGATTGGGATCTTTAATACACTCTAAATTATAGATTGTTGTGTTTGATATTTTGAAGGGATCTACATAACCTTGATATACATATGACCTCCATGTAGCCCACCTGGTAGCTGTAACTTACATGTGTTGTCTGATATAAGTTTTAAATGGACACATATTTCTTCATATATTAAGGTTACTTTCAGGAGAGTCAGACTCATTAGCCTTTTGTTGATCTTTCTGTATGTTGATTTTCTGCAATTCTCTAACTTTTAGACCAGATTGACGCAACACAGTAGACGAACAAAGATATGATCCTCACTCAGAGGAAAGAATATCAATTTTCACCCAGAGAAAAGGAAATTAGAAATTGTATTATCTCCAAAATCTTAAATAGAAATAAATTTGTATTAACTTCTTGATTTAAATCGAAAGTTGAATGAAAAATGACATTTGTTCAGTGTGCATTAATATTTTCCATTTTTTAAATCTTGTTTGTTGGAACTTGGAAGAATATACAGCAAAATCATGATATAATAATATATTAGTTAAAAGTTTTTAATTCTTGTATTCTTTTTGCACAATCATACTTATTAGGTTAGAAAATTCTTGTCACACAAATACTGGACCTCTTTTCTTAACACATATTCATATCATCATATATGGCAGTCTTTTTCATTTGTGGATGCATATATTTTTAGCTGTGAAATAGCCTAATTTGAGCTAAAAATTTAGCTTAAAGAGATGGGTGGACACGACAGCCTAATTAGAGCCAAGGCAATTGATGATGCTGACAAGTTTTCCGATCAATCAGCTGAAAGAAAAAAAGGATTGGTGGATTGGATGAACTTGATAAAACCAACAAATGAGGAGAAAGATCACTGGGTAAGTTTAGATGCTTTTCTATAGTAACCACAAATTTCTAAACTTTTCTCATGCAAATATCAATTGGTCTGCATGATGGGCTGAAAAGTCTGTTTTTGCAGACACCATTTCTTTCATTTTCTAAATCTGCTGCTTATTATGAGCATCAATTAATTAGTATTCTGGTTTGTCACATATTAGATACATATCAAATCCAGAGTTGGTTAGGAAGCTTGGCATTGTAAATTTTTGAGTGATTGTACTCATGTTCTTGATTCATTATTAGAATTCTTGCAATCACAATCTTCTGTAATTGAACATATGCTTGCTGGCCTGGATTTAGGTTCCAGATGAAGCTGTTACTAAATGTACATCATGTGGATCAGACTTTGGAGCTTTCAATCGGAGGGTGATACTTTATCAAATTTATTTTCAATTTCATTTTTGTTGAAATTTTGCATGTGTAGCATGACTAGCCTGCCTTTATTTTCAGCACCATTGCAGGAACTGTGGTGATATTTTTTGTGACAAGTGTACTAAGGGTAGGATCGCACTAACTGCAGATGAAAATGCTCAGCCAGTCCGAGTTTGTGATGGATGCATGGTATGTTGACCAGTTCCATCTACTCACTTTATTACAGGAATTCATTGTTGCATGTCATCCTTTAGGTATATGCAAGGTTTAAATCGATTATTGTTAGGTTAGCATGTGCTACGTATCCTAGTAGATGTAGTAGTTATGCAATGAAGGTAGTGGTTGTGCAGTGGATAAAGTAGATGCAACAAATGAAGTGGTTATGCAATAGATGTAGTCATTACCAGGTGGTAAGAGATATAATGGTTGTCTAATTAATGTAGTGGGATGTAGTGACTGCTATAGACAAAGCTGGTTATTACAATGGATAAATTTTCCTTTTTGAAAAACTAAAAAGTATTTGGTATCAGCGAGTTCTCTTTTTACTCTATAAGCCAATGATCTACATAGGAAGAGGACTGTGAGGAATCAGAATTATGGATAATGCAACAAATGAAGTGGTTATGCAATAGATGTAGTCATTACCAGGTGGTATGAGATGTAATGGTTGTCTAATTAATGTAGTGGGATGTAGAGACTGCTTTAGACAAAACTGGTTATTACAATGGATAAATTTTCCTTTTTGAAAAACTAAAAAGTACTTGGTATCAGTGAGTTCTGTTTTTACTCTACGAGCCAACGATCTACATAGGAAGAGGACTGTGAGGAATCAGAATTATGGATACAACTCATCCAGTGACCCTACCCCTACTCGACAACACCTGTGGATTCGATTGCAAGCTTGTACATCAAGTTTTTTCTCTTTATTTTCTATTAGTGGCTTGAACTTTTGTATCAGCAATAGCTTGTGGCCTTCAGGAAAAGTTTTTCTGAAAGCAATTGAGATAATAATGGCGAGAATCATTTATGGGCATTTCTTCTCATAATATTAGTACCATCCAATCTATTGCAGTGTTGTTTTAAGGCAGTATGTAGGTTTTCCTGAAAGAGAGACCCATTTAAGTTTCCATTTTGCAAAGTCGTATGTATTTTTGGTGCCTTTCAAGATTCTGTCTGCTGAGATGCATCCTTTCTTAGTATTATAAGATGTTGTCAAATAATCTTCAACTGCAACTAAAGCATCTTAAAAATGAATTAAACCTATGGATTAAGAACTTAGCAGTGTGGGAATTGAGATTGACTTCTGCTCTAGTGGACAACTTCCAACTCACCTTTTGCTAGGTTAGGCTATCGTCTATGGAGCAAGATCTCAAATTAGCCATCCTATTGGAATCTTTAGGCATCTTTAAGTTTGTTTCTGTTTGATATATTTTTGTTTGCTTACCATTCCACTATCATTTCCTTGTTAAGCTAGGAAGTTAGCAAACAACTTTGCCACAAATGCTCTCTCTACTAAAGTGTAATACTATATGGTTGCTTAATTAGAATGCCTACTAATTTTTCTCTTAGGTACTATTGAAACATAATAGGATTTATGATTTTGTCAATGATATTGGATCTCTTTGGTCACATTGTGCAGGCGGAAGTTACTCAAAGGTTAAGCACTGCAAAGGAAGTTGCCAGCAAACCTGTTGGACTGCAAAGTCATGAAGATCTTGCTCGGAAGCTTCAGGTGCACTGTCTGTTATGCTGTTATCTTCAAACAGAATCTTAATAGTTTTGGTTATAAATAAATGTGCTTGAAATTCCCAGCATGATCATCTTTCTTTACATAAATGATTTTTCATATAGTTAAAATTAATGTGGATATGCATGGATACAATGAGTATATTCTCGCTCATTATTGGCAAAATAATCAAGTTGTCCAACTCAACTCAGAGTAAAAGGGGAAAAAGTTGTCCAAATTAACATTTTGTATCGACTTTAATGACTTAAGTTGTGCTTTTCAACAGGAGGAGATGAACAGGAATCGAAAAACAGGTATTATTTTAGTATCTCTTAAAACATTTGCCACAAAACCTGCCTTGATCTCCAGCATTTTTCACTATTTCTGTTTAATCCTCCATAGGGTCAAAGTCCAGTGATGGATCGTGGAACCAAATGAGGGAAGTCGCTTGCCCCATCTGTACAGTCCATCTTCAGGTCGGATTGGAACTTTTCCTTGTCAAAGTTGAATTGAATTCGGCTGATGCGATTTCCGGTCTAATCTTTCACGCATTGTGATTTCAGGTGCAAGTTCCTGCTTCGGGTTCAGAGACAATAGAATGTGGCGTATGTCAAAATCCCTTCCTAGTGAGTGCTCATTGATCATCAATTCCACATTGCTTACTGTGCTGCAAAAACTGTTCGTCTGCCAGCCTTGTCCATCCATTCTGGTCCTTGTTGATCCACGTAAATGAACTCAAACACTGGCATTCTGTTGAAAGATTGTTTTCAGAATAATCGCGGAAGGTTTTCTGCTCCAACGGTGCATTGATTGAGAATGAGAACCACTAGAATGGAAGAAGAACAAAGGGTTTATTTTATAGTCATTTCTTGGTTTCTTAATCCTGTTTGTTCAAATACAAAGTTTCCAGAATCCATTAACTTTTACATTTGTATACTCTCTGCGCTGTTGTGCAAGTATAGGCATTTCATTCCATTTTTTTTAAAGAATATAGAACTATGCCATCAATAGGTTGAAAAGAATATTTCAATAATTTAAAAGTTTGCCAGTATTTTTTTCAAAATAATTATTATGCAAAAATTGTTGTCCTTATTTTTCATTTGATGTGGCGGATTTTGAGTTGTCCTATGTGGCAGTAAAGGTCAAGAGATCGATTGACATGGTAAGATTGGGAGTCAATAATCAACCTTAGGGGGATTAGTTCGATTGGCTCAACCATTTTGATGTCTTTATCTCAATCCTTCTGGATCTCTCAGTCACTCGGTTCCCGTCTCAGCTAGTCTGACCTCATCTTTCTCGGTCATTCAGTTCTCATCTTGGTCCTCGTCTTGGCTAGTTTGACCTCAATTGTCTTGGTCACTCGGTCCTCATCTTGGCCAGTCTGACTTTATCCATCTCGGTCATTCAGTTCTCATGTCGGCCCTCGTCTCTGTAACGCCCGCCCTTACGTGGCCTAGACGGACGTTACATTTTTTTTTTTCATTCATTCATACATATGAATCATGAGCATTGCAGCGGAACTTAAAACTTTCATACATGGTAATGTTGTATTCATTTGCAATAGCAACCTTTATTAATAACCTTTCTAATTCCAACTTAAATCATGCATGTCTGGGTATACTCAGGGGCGGAGCCACAGGGGGGGCGCCTGGGGGCGGTCGCCCCCCTGCCCGTTGGGAAAACCAGCAAGAAGGCGAGGAGAACGAAGGCGGACGACTTCGGAATCGCCATTGCCGCAATGCCGCTTCCCTCTGCGTCTTCCTCGATCGCCGGCTGAGAGAGAGGCAGAGAGACTGAGGGAATAATTGATACGCCTTCCACTCCACTAGCATAATTAATTTTTTTTTAAATATAATATAATACAAAATTAACATTTAAAAAAAATGTATATAAAAATTAAACAGCTATAAAAATCAAAAGTATTTGAATAAAACAACGCTTGTTTATGTTATTTTAACTTGTTGTAACAATTATATTATAACTACTAAAAATAAATGGATTTAACTTAATAAAAATTCATTACATATATAATTAAATTTATTAAAATTATTCGAAATTATTTTATATTTATTAAAACAGTATATAATATTTTAAAACGATTTTAATTAAGGTAAAATATTTTTTTGATAATTTTAAATAATTTTGAAAATTTAATTAAGAAATTATATAAAAGCGCTCTAAAATATTTGTTTTATTAGTGTGACAATGCGATGTTAAAAAATGGTCCCCTCGATAAAAATCCTAGTTTCGCCCTTGGGTATACTAATTTTATTTAATAAAAACCTTAGTATATTATTTTTATCTATAAATAGTAAACATGCAATTATTTTTATCTATAAATAGTAAACATGCAATTATTACTCTCTGCGCTGTTGTGCAAGTATAGGCATTTCATTTCATTTTTTTTAAAAGAATATAGAACTATGCCATCAATAGGCTGAAAAGAATATTTCAATAATTTAAAAGTTTGCTAGTATTTTTTTCAAAATAATTATTATGCAAAAATTGATGTCCTTATTTTTCATTATCTGAAAATACTCTAGTAGTAGAATTAAATAAAGTTATTATATATTATAACAATTTTAAATCAGCTTTATTTAAAGGTGCTACAACGTATAATAAATTTGTATAAATTTTATAGTGATATCAGTAATTTTTTAAAATAATTATCAGGTAAAAATTAAAGTCCTTATTTTTTTATTGAAAATACTCTAGTAGTACTCTAGTACTAAATTTAAATAAAGCCGTTTTATATTATAACAGTTTGAAATCAGCTTTATTTAAAGTTGTAATATAATGGATTTGTTCAAAATTGATATGTAAATTTGTATAAATTTTATAGCGGATTTGATAAAAATTGATAGGGTAGCAGTTTTATTCAAGATAATTATTAGATAAAAAATTAAAATCCTTTCCTTATCTTATTCTTAATCATAAAATGTTTTATTTAAACGTTGTTATAGTAGTTTTAAATAAAATTATTACATATTATAATAGTTTTAAATTTGTAGCTTATTTAAAGTATTACATTGTATAATAATTTTGTATAAATTTGTATAGTAAATGTGTTTTTCGTATAATAAAATTTTTTATTGAAAATTATTACAATGTAGAGTGATTTAATCAAAATTATGGATAACAATATTGGTCAAAAGTGTTAAATTGATAATAATTTTGATAAAATTATTATCGAAATAAATTTTATTAAGTTGAAATAATTCTAATTAAGTCGAAGTAATTTTTATTAAATTGAAAAGAAATATTTTAATACAATAATATTTTATACATAATAATTTTGATAAATATAAATATTTTATTTTACTTTATAACCGTTTTAATTTAAATTATTTTATTATAACAACGTTAAAATAAATTACACATGGTTTTAATATATATTTTTTTTTCAAACCGGATGCCTCTTTCGAGGATAACGAAAAATAGTGTCTTTTGAATTTTTTTTTTTTTGTCATTTTATTCTATACAACAAGTTTAATTGGGAGCAGTTTTTAATTGCTATATGTTTATATGTTAGAATAATATTCTAATAATATTTTAATGATAATTTAAGGGTGAAAATTTAGAATGAAATATTTTTTAATATTTATTATTTGAAATGTAAATATATATACATTTCTTTTAATATTTTTTTATAGGAAAAGAAGGAGCGCTCAATTTTTATCAAATAGATTTTTGTATACAACTGCATTATTATTTTTGATAATGATGGCGTTACTTAGTGCATGGATGCTAAACCCTACTGCGTCATGACCAATTACAATTTCTCGATTTACCTCCTCATAGATGATCCTGACGTGTGGGGCCCTTTCCACCTTTATTGTAAAAATGGATGCATCTAGACCCAGCAATGATTATTAAACTTACTCTTTCCGCAAAAGATGAAATTCGCTACTTCAACAGTTCTATATAGTCGATCCCATGACTATTTATAATGAAATAAATCGAAAAGCTACAATTAACCACTACGGAAATAACAAATCTACGTAATGTGTTATATAATTTTATTATTATTTTGGCTACTCTAGCAGTTCCACATAGTCGATCTCATGATTATTTATGATAAAGTAAATCGAAAAGTTACAATTAATCACTATGGGGAGGTCAAATTTACGTAATGTGTTGTACAATTTTATCATTTTATAATAAAAAGTTTTGTACATTAACAAATTTAATAATAATTTATTTATATGTATTTAATATACATAGATTAATTTAATAAATAATTTTGAAAAATTTATTAAATTAAATGAATAAGTTTGAACATATTATTGATGCAATCGATCTCGTTGACTAGATTGATTAATTTCAATTTGACTCGAGTTGGGTTTCCTTATTTAATCAATATGCTAGTTAAATATTAAGTAGGTCAAAATTGATCGGATATTTGACAGTCAAGGTTGATCGAATATTTGATGGTGAAGAAGAGTTAGGTAGGTCAAGGTTGGTGGGATATTAGACGGTAGAAAAGTCTAAATGAGTCACGGTTGATTAGACACTTGGTAAGCAAGGAAAAGTCCAAATGGGTCATGGAGGTTCAGACACTTGATACAAGATAAAATGTTTAAGTAGGTCACGGTTGATCGGACACTTAGTGTTAGTACCGATGGAATTAAAATATCTCCACAATGGTATGATATTGTCCACTTTGGGCCTAAGCCATCATGACTTTGTTCTTGGGTTCTCCCCAAAAGGCCTCATACCAATGGAGATACTTTCTATCCTTTTTAACCTCATGATCTTTTCCATGTACTTTAGATATGGGACTATGTTTGCACCCTTGAAACCCAACAATCCCCCCTCAAACAAAGGACCACAGACCCCCCTCAACGTCGTTTTTGATGTCTGAATCTTCGACCCACCAGGACTTTTTTTTGCCCCTCGGTCCACCCGACCTACTAGGACTTCCCACCTAGCCGCAGCTAGGACTTTTTGCCCCTCGGTCCACCCGACCTACTAGGACTTCCCACCTAGTCGCAACTAGGACTTTTTGCCCCTCGGTCCATCCGACCTACTAGGACTTCTCACCTGGTGTCTGGTCCTCTTGATTCAGACACGGGAGCACCCACTTCCTTTGTTTAAGGTTCAAACCACATGGTTAGATCTGGATCATGGCTCATCCGGCGGTTAGTCCGGTGAAGAGCGGTCTTGCTCTGATACCACTTGTTAGTACCGATGGAATCAAAATATCTTCACAATGGTATGATATTGTCCACTTCAGGACCTAAGCCCTCATGGCTTTGTTCTTGGGCTCTCCCCAAAATGCCTCATACCAATGGAGATACTTTCCATCCTTTTTAACCCCATGATCTTTTCCATGTACTTTAGACGTGGGACTATGTTTGCACCCTTGCAACCTAACACTTAGTAAGCAAGGGAAAGTCCAAATGGGTCATGGAGGTTCAGACACTTGACACGAGATATTTAAGTAGGTCACGGTTGACCGGATACTTGGTGATCGGAAGTCTAATAGGGAGTTGACATAATGAGAAATCTAAGTGCATTATGGTTAACCAAACACTTAGTGATCGAAGATGATAGAAGTCCATGTGGGTCGTGAAGGATCTTAGGTAGGTCAAGGTTGACGGGATATCAGACGGTAGAGAAATCCAATTGAGTCATGGTTGATTGGGCACTTGGTAAGCAAGGGAAAGTCTAAATGGGTCATGGAGGTTCAAACACTTGATATGAGATGAAATATTTAAGTAGGTAATGGTTGATCAGACACTTGATGATCAAAAATCTAATAGGGAGTTAACATTGACATAATAAGAAATCTAAGTATGTTATGGTTGACCAGACACTTAGTGATCGAAGATGATAGAAGTTCAAGTGGGTCGTGAAGGATCAGACATTTGGCATGAGTACAGACGTCCTAGAAAATCAAGGTTGATCGGATGCTAGACAACGGGAAGTCTCAATAGGTCACGGATGATCAGATGTTGGGCACAAAAATTCTTGGTAGGTTGAGATCAATCGGATATTAGGTAAGATCAGAATTCAGCCTTAAAAAGGCTAAAATAGGATTAGCAATCAATTGCTAGGAAGTAGCAATCGATTAGTAAATTATAAACTCTGAAAAGGGAATCTCGGTGAAGCCGAGAAAAATACCCTCCCCCACAGTGGCTAACTATAGTTTCTCGATTTACCTCCTCACAAATAGTCATGGGGTCGACCGTGTGGGGTCGCTGGGGTGTCGAATTTCACTTTTTTGCTACAATAAACTCTAAAAAGGGAGTTTGTTGGTTGAATAGAGTTAACAATTGATTGCTAGGAAGTAGCAATTGATTGGTAAACTCTAAACCCTGAAAAGAGAGTTTGCAGTTTAAGTAATCGATTGTTGAGATGCAGTAATCAATTGGTAAACCATATGAAGTAAACAAAAGCTACCCAAATTGATGGTTGATTCGACAATCAATTGACAAAATGTGTCGAGCAAATAGAAACTTGCTAAACTGATTGGCTAGTTCGATTGGGCTTTAGCAATCAATTAGTGGCATCCATCAATCAATTGATATTCAAATTTTATGATAATCTTAGCCGTCAATCCAGTGTCAATGACCATTCAACGGGTAGTCAATGGTCAACAATCGATTGGTGAGTAAAGTTAATTGACTAGTAGGTAGAAATCAACCCAAATAGAGTGTTATAAGTAGGGTTTCACTTAGGAGATGGTGCTGATTCTTGGAGATTCTCAAGCGAAATGTTATTGCATTTCCAGATCAATAATAGGCAATTCCAAGCAATATGAAGCATCCAAAACAAGTTCTTCATTATAAAGTCATTTTTTATTTCATTTTCTTTGCATCTTGTTTTGTTATTATGTTATTGTAAGGAACTTATTGTAAGAGGTTTTTCCGCGTCTGAAGGTATCCAAGAAGGAAAAGAATAGTGGGATAGACGTTAGGACTAGACCTTGAATGTAGTCGCCTTGAGAGGTGGTGAACTAAGCCAAACCAAGCGTGTTATATTGGGCATCGAGTTTGATTCAAAGTTTCCACTGCGTATTCAAATGACAAGCACAAGATCATGATGAAGCGGTAGTAGCTAATCACTTCCCCTTTAGTTTGTACGGGTCCTAATAAGTGGTATCATAGTAAGGTTTCTCTTCACCTAAATAATCACCGACAGAGTAAAATGCTAGAGGAAGAAGAAGATGTATTTTGAGTTCTCCGATATCAACTGTAGGCAGTTACGGTAACTACCCACCACCACCACACTTCACTCTAACGAAGTGCACATTGTGCACTTCGTGGAGGATGCCGCCTCTCCCTATTAAAGGGAGAGAAGGGAGAGGAAAGCCCTGAGGTAGGATGAGGGTTCATACCTTTGCGCCCCAACATAGAGCGTGAGCGAAGCAGTGTGGTTGCATCTAAGATCAGAAGCAAGGAGATGCTGCCTGAGGGAAAGGAAGAATACCGAATTGCGGATTTGGTTTGTGAAATAGAAGGAACCTTCCCTTTCTTGGTGATTGTTCCTCAGACACAAGCGATCAGAGAAAGCATCAGGAATCACGCTACAAGAGGTACGTAGAACAACATTGGTATCAGAGCAATTCTATTGTAGATTTTACTTGTTAGTGTGTTAGCATTTGCCCCGTTTGCCGTCTCTGTTTTGGTCGAACGTCCCTGTCTCTTTTCTCTGTTCTTGGTCGACGACGCTGCACGCACTGCCCGCGACATCGCACAGGTGCTGTTTGCGGCTAGCGACGTGCCCCCTAATTCCAGTGAGGCTGGTGTGGAGCCGGCGGCTGGCGTCGGCGGGAACCAAGAGGTCAGTGACTGGAATCGACGGAAAGCAACGCTCGTAGATGGAGCAATGGCTTCATCTTCGACACGGCTGGACACAGTCCATGATGCTGATGAGGCTGACGCCGACGAGGTCGACGCCGACAATGAGGCTGGCACAGGCGGCATGTTTTTTTTGGAACGAACAGAAAGGGAGAAGAGGGAATTCGACAGAAAAAAAATAAAAATAAAAAAAATAAAAAATAGAGTTCGATGGCAAATAGATTTTAGGGCACACACAACGTGTTTTTGGGTAAAACACGCCGGATCTGAGGCAAGGATTTAAGACCCAGCAGCCTGCTTTTAATTAGGTCAGTATTGGGTCAACCCAATTAAAGTTTGGGCACACAAAAAAAAAGAAAAAAAGGAGGTTGTAAATGAATCAGTTTTATTTACATGTTGATCTAATTAATTGGGATGTTCAATTTTGCTCAAATGAGCCCATTGGGCTTCTAAATTTTTGGTAATTGGGTTGTGACCAATTATTGGATATGGATCAAATTAATTGGGCTGTTAATGAATTAATTGGATTTCATTGGAAGATTAATTAATCAAATTGGGTCAAATTTCTAATTGGGTCAATTTTTTGGGCTTTCAATTAGAATGACCTTCTTTTGTAAATCATGTGTCCAATTGACCCAAACAAGTGAAATGTCAAGTGTTCTGGCACGGTGACAACACTTGAGAAGAGATAACCAAGTATAAATTAGTCTTGGTTAGAGTTGACATTGGTCAACCATACTCATAATTGAGAAGTTGTTTGAACAACTTATACTCAAGAAACAACTCAATAGGCAGTCAACATGGTTGAAGATGATGAGAAAACTAAATATCATGCATGGTGCTCAGGTGCCTGGGGTGCTTGGAGCTATGTGATATTTTAGTTCTCATGGAACACTGCCATGTTGAGTCTTCAAGGTGCCGATCGACTGGTCAAAAGGATCAGTTGACAAAGCCCCTATAAATCAAGAAGATTTATTTTTCTTGATTTATTGTGTTAGTTCTATGCCTGTATAAATTGAATTAAGCTGGTATATGTGCTGGTTTGTCAGTTTTGTACTGACTTCATTAATTTCAATTTTTTCAGATGGCACAGACGATTACTACTATGACTCGACGCGATGTGATGCGTAATAAGCTGAGGGAAGCTATCCAGTGGATAGAATATGACCCAGCTTATGGAGTTAGTGGACACATGGGGAGATTGGACAGACTATTTTGGCGCCTAGAGATGCAGGATTTTTTGATTCTGGACAACTACAGGATTTGGGCTTTGATTCGTTCATTGCCTGAAAACCTGCGACATGTAGCACTTCAGATATGGGGGCGCTATGAGGGGCGCATTTCATATACCCAGTTGTGCACAGAGCTGCTTCACTATGCAGATTGTGAAGAGGATCCAGAAGAAGATCCAAAAGAAGACTCTGTAGAGGACACTTCTGTGGGATATTTGGGTTCGATACAGGATTCTGTGTCCTGGCATCATCCAGATAGCATCCCAGCTGAAGATGTTTCTGTTCAGCCTAAAAAGATAGGCTATGTTTGGATTATTACTGCGCTAGTGTTTGTCCTAGTGGGAGTGATAGTTGCTTATCTAGTTTATTAGAGTTGTTTTCTAGTTAATTATGAGTAGAAATGTTATAGGTAACATTTAAAGTAGAGTTCTTGTTATTTGTTAACAATGTACAACATGTTTACTTTAATGATATGTTCATTTTATGTTGTTTGCTCTACATGATGCATGATATTTATTTATTAATGTATACTCTTTGATTGGTTCATTATGAGTATAATTAATTAACTCTTAAATGATAAGTTCATTTAATGATAAATATCATGATTAATTAATGATTAAGTTCATTAAGATGGGATGTATGTAATAAAATAGATCAATGTAAATTAGATTGGAACATACAAATGATGAGTGAGAATGTAATTCTCACTTGATTTTGTAAACCAAATCAAATTTACATTGAGTCAATTTAGAGATTACATACATAAAAGACATACACTGAATATCTGAATAATTTATTTATTTATGATAGGTTATGGCAACAAAGAACATCATAGCTGAACTAAATAAGGGAGAGAAACTTAATGGGGACAACTACAAAATCTGGCACCTCAGGATACAGTATGTCCTAGAGGAACAAGAAGTTCTAGAGGCTGTAAATCAGGTCATGGTTGAACCTGTAGATGGTCCTACTGCACAAAACAGGCGAGATCTTGATGCCTATAAGGCATGGAAGAAAAAGGACTCCACTGCTAAGGGCATTTTGATTAGTTCAATGGTGGATGACCTAGCATTTGAGTATGAGTCATATTCTTCGGCTCATGCAGTCTGGGTAGCCCTTAGGGAAAAGTACAGTGGAGTTAGTCTGAGCAAGCTTCGGCAGCTGACAATCAAGTTTGACAGCTATAAGAAGCGCCCGAATGTATCAATGGTTCAACATCTCAGGGAAATGTCGAACATGATTCGGGAGCTTAAAACTGCTGGTCATGAGTTGACCGATGAACAACAGGTTCAGGCAGTTATACGATCCCTTCCAGACTCTTGGGAAACCATGAAGCAGACTTTAACTCACAGTGAGAGCATTAAAACTTTCACTGATGTCTCACGCCATGTGGAATTGGAGGCGGAGAGAGTGGAATCCGCAAGGATTTCTGGACAAGTCTATGTGGCTGTCGGTTCTGCTGGATCATCTGGATCCAAGAAAAGGAAATGGTTTAAGAGAGGAAAGGGAAACAGAAAAGGAAGCTGCTACTGCAGGAGTGAGACCAGGCCCTATCAAGAAGAAGGGAAAGAAGACTGGGAAGAAACCTAAAAGCAAGTTGACTTGCTTTAACTGTGGTAAAAAGGGCCACTTCGCTCGGGAATGTTCTGAGCCGAAAAAGGTATTTCCTAGTTTGTCTTCTTTTTCTGAGCATTTAGTTGCTAGTTCTGTGTTGTTGGCTGATTCTTATCCTTTGTGGATTATAGATTCGGGAGCAACCAACCATGTAACTCGGGAACGAGTTACATATGTAGAGTACCGCAGGGTACCAGCTGGCAACAAATGGATTTATGTAGGAAACAATGCAAGAGTTGAAGTCAAAGGAATCGACACTTGCAAACTTAACCTTCGTGGTGGAAGTACATTGTTTCTACATGATGTTCTGTATGCTCCGGAGATTCGAAGGAATCTTGTTTCTGTAACTTGTCTTCTTGATTTAGGGTATTGTATTAACTTTTATAGCCGGTGTGTGGAACTTAAGATTGACTCAGTGTCAATCGGATATGGTTATTTAACGAATGGTTTTATGGTTCTTGATGTGGAACCAAATATCAGTTGTGGAATTGATGGTTATTTTTCAAACATTGCATGCTAGATTAGGACATATACTAGTGATGCGGATATAACTGATGAAGTTTGGCATGCTAGATTAGGACATATAGGACAAGAACGGATGAATCGGTTGGCTAAGGAGGGCCTCTTGGGCACTCGGGCTAAGATTAACTTGTCTATATGTGAGCATTGTCTTGCTGGAAAGACAACTAGAAAACCATTTGGAAAGGCTATTAGGGCTGAATCACCATTGCAATTAATTCATTCGGATATTTGTGGTCCAATGAATGTGAAGGCTAGACATGGAGCTTCCTATTTCATTACATTTATTGATGATTTCACTCGTTATGGTCACGTGTATTTGATTTCTCATAAATCTGAAGCATTGGATTGCTTCATTCGTTATATGAACGAAGTTGAGAATCAAATGGAACGTAAGGTTAAGGCTTTACGCACTGATCGTGGAGGTGAATATTTGTCTGATCAGTTCAAGATAATTTGTAATGATAAAGGGATTATTAGACAGCTAACGATCCCTGGAACTCCACAGCAGAATGGAGTTGCTGAAAGAAGAAATAGAACTCTTCTTGAAATGGTTAGGTCTATGATGGCCCAAGCTAATTTGCCTATTTCCTATTGGGGAGATGCATTGTTAGCAGCGGCTTATATACTTAACAGAGTGCCTTCAAAATCAGTTCCATCTACTCCATATGAACGTTGGACCGGCAGAAAATCAGATTTAAGTAATCTGAGACCCTGGGGGTCAGCTGCCTATGTTCATGAGAGTTCTCACAGATTTGGAAAACTAGGACCTAGGGGTAAGAAATGTATCTTTATTAGATATTCTGATACCTCCAAAGGTTATGTTTTCATTGGTGAGCATCTAGATGGAACATTCTCCGAAATAGAGTCGAGAGATGTTACTTTTCTCGAAACTGAGTTCCCAACGAAAGGTGATGTTGATAAAACAACTCCTCTATTTGTAGAGGATGATACTTTATCAACAATAGAGGTGTCACAAAGGATACCTGAACCTAGTCAACCGAGTAATTTAAGGATGATGGGAGTAATGAACCTAGTCAACCGAGTGGGAGTAATTTGTCTAGTCATGAGTTGACTTCTCAACAGCCCAACTTACGAAGAAGTGTTCGTAAGATCAAACCTCGGAAAAGGTTTGATATTGAGAATGAGGCATTAATGACACTTCCTGTTGACGATGATGAACCTCGATCTGTTGAGGAAGCGTTGGGATGTAATGTTAGAGAAAAGTGAAAAATTACAATGGATGAAGAGATAGAGTCTATGAGAAAGAATCATGTATGAGATTTAGTCGATCTTCCTCCAGGCCGAAGGGCCATTGGGAATAAATGGATTCTCAAAATAAAGAGGAAAGCAGATGGATCGATTAATCGATACAAAGCTCGCTTGGTTGCAAAAGGATATACCCAACTGGAGGGTATTGATTTTGAAGAGACATTTTCTCCTGTAGTGAAGTTTGTGTCAATTCGAGTTATTTTGGCTTTTGTAGCGCATTATGACTTGGAATTACATCAAATGGATGTAAAAACTGCTTTCCTTAACGGTGAGCTTGACGAGGAAATCTATATGGTTCAGCCAGAAGGTTTCATTGCTGAAGGCCAAGAAGGAAAAGTATGTAGACTTAGAAAGTCTATATACGGGCTAAAGCAAGCGTCAAGACAATGGAACATAAAGTTTAACGAAGTCGTTTTAACTTATGGTTTCGAAATGATCAATGAGGATCATTGTGTTTTCCTGAAAAGGGAAAAAGGAAAGTATGTCATTTTATCATTATATGTTGATGATATGCTGATAGCAGGAAATGACATAAGTTTTGTGATAGAAGTCAAAGAGTGGCTTTCATCACAGTTTGACATAATGGATATGGGAGAAGCTGAATACATCTTAGGAGTAAAGATCATCAGGGATCGATCTAAACGACTTTTGGGTCTGTCTCAAGAGTCATATATAAATAAGATGTTACAACATTTCAGCATGTCTGATTGCAACGTTGAACAGACACCTATTGTGAAAGGTACTGTTCTGAGCAAGAGTATGTGTCCCAAGACTCTTAATGAAATAGCCGAAATGAAGAAAAGATCATATGCCAGTGCTATTGGTAGTTTAATGTATACTATGTTGTGTACACGTCCCGATATCAGCTATGTTGTTGGCTTAGTTAGCCGGTTCCAGTCAAACCCAGGACCGAGACACTGGAAGGCAGTGAAAAGGATTTTCAGATATCTGAAGGCGACGACAGATTATTGTCTCTGTTTTCAAGGATCAGATATGAGCCTGAAGGGCTATTCAGATGCAGATTGGGCTGGGGACCTGGATGATAGAAAATCCACATCAGGCTATGCGTTCTTGCTGAATGGTGGCGCCATCTCCTGGAACAGCAAGAAACAGGCTTGTGTAGCCTTGTCAACTATGGAAGCTGAATATGTGGCATGTTCAGCGGCTGTGCAAGAAGCAGTCTGGTTGAGAAGGTTCCTGAAGCATCTGAAGATTGCTGAAGACAGTGGGAGTCCAGTTACTGTCTATTGTGACAGTCAAGCTGCTATAGCTTTTTCAAAGGATCCCAAATATCACAGCAAGGGCAAGCATATAGCTATCAAATATAATTTTGTAAGGGATATTATTGCTAAAAAGAAGGTGATTCTTGAGTATATCCCTACAAGAGTTATGCTTGCAGATCCTTTTACTAAGCCAATGACTAGAGAGTCATTCAATGAGCATGTAAAGTCTATGGGACTTCGTAGAATGTAACATTTTTAATTGACAATCAGATATTGTAATTTGATTGCGTAAAATGTCATAATCTATTCAGTGTATGTGAAGAGTTACATTCTTGAGATAAGATCTCGGTGAGCATGTTGGCAGGTAGTGATTGGTCCTCTCACATGGACAATCATCTCTATTTGTTATGTATGAATAGAGGTAAGACCGGTGCTTATAGTTCAGCTTATGCAGCTGTTGGCTTATGTAGCTGTAAAATTGTTACATTACTATAAGCTGGGGTCGCCTTGATAAGTGAATCAAGATGAGATCATTTAAAGTTTGATGATCGAAGTAAATGATCCCACCATTTACTAAACCTGTTAGTAGCCAGATAAGAATTCATGTGTTGGATTCAGGATTAAACATTGGGAATGTCTTAATCAAAATCTGTACGATGTTGATTTGAGAAAAACATGCGTTCTTTTTCGTAAAGAAAATAACATCGTAGCATGTGATTCATACCACATGTGCTAAGACGACAATAAGGGTAGTAGGAGAATGGATCCCTGCTTCTCTACTATGTGAGCCCTATGAGATTATATGTTGATCTCAGCATTTGCCTTAAGTGACTATTTAGCTGTTTACTTGAAATTTTAATCAGGGTCTGCTACTTTAGCATGTAAACCTATGACTATGGATGATTCGGTCTATGGAACATGACTAGGAAAGCGACTGATTAAAATGAATGGATTCAAGCTAAAAAGGAAGGTTAAATATATTTACATCACTTTGAGAATATTCACTGGTCGACCCATTTCTGTTATGTATAGAAATGATTGTGAATATTGTAGATATGGAACATGCTCTTGACATGATAGTCAAATTGAGGGATTAGAGATGTTCATATTGATGTAAATAAATATTATTTAATCTGAGTAAATAGCAAGACATAATGAGTCCAGTAAAATGGTTATGTACCACCAGAAGAGTGATTTATGTATCACTGGAGAACGGCTATGTGCCACCTGGATAATGGTTGTGAGCCATCAGATCTCCATTAGGATGAGACCTTTTGGAGAGAGCCCAAGAACAAAGCCATGAGGGCTTAGGCCCAAAGTGGACAATATCATGCCATTGTAGAGATGCGGACATCCTTGGGGACATACAAGTGGTATCAGAGCGAGGCCGCTCTTCACCGGACTAACCGCCGGAAGAGACATGATCTAGATCTAACCATGTGAGTTAAACTTTAAAACAAAGGAAGTGGGTGCTCTCGTGTCTGAATCAAGAGGACTAGACACCAGGCAGGAAGTCCTAGTTGCGGCTAGGCATGAAGTCCTAATAGGTCGGGTGGACCGAGGGGAAGGAAGTCCTAGTAGGTTAGGTGGACCGAGGGGCAGGAAGTCCTAATTACGGCTAGGCAGGAAGTCCTAATAGGTCGGGTGAACTGAAGGGCAGAAGGTCCTGGTGGGTTGAGGATTCAGACATCAAACGGAGGCTTTCCGTTTGAGGGGGGCCTGTGGTCCTTTGTTTGAGGGGAGGGGATTGTTGGGTTGCAAGGGTGCAAACATAGTCCCACATCTAAAACACATGGAAAAGATCATGGGTTTAAAAGGATGAAAGATATCTCCATTGGGATGAGACCTTTTGGAGAGAGCCCAAGAACAAAGTCATGAGGATTTAGGCCCAAAGTGGACAATATCATGCTATTGTGAAGATGTGGACATCCTTGGGGACCTACACTATTTTCCTATGTATGAATTAGTTGTTCTAACAGTCTATGTGACTGTCTATTCCGATTATATTTAGTCTACATGGCTAGATACCTCGTAATGGTCTTTGTGACCATTTGCCTTTGTGGCTTCACTTGGACAAGTGGGAGATGTAGGCAGTTACGGTAACTGCCTACCACCACCACCTTTCACTCCCACGAAGTGCACGTTGTGCACTCCGTGGAGGACGCCACCACTCCCTATTAAAGGGAGAGGAAAGCCCTGAGGTAGGATGAGGGTTCATACCTTTGCATCCCAGCATAGAATGTGAGCAAAGCAGTGTGGTTGCGTCCAAGATCAGAAGCAAGGAGACGCTGCCTGAGGGAAAGGAAGAACATCGAATCGCAGATTTGGTTTGTGAAATAGAAGGAACCTTCCCTTTCTTGGTGATTGTTCCTCAGACACAAGCAATCAGAGAAAGCATCAGGAATCACGCTACAAGAGGTACGAAGAACAACATCAACAAGTCATCAGATTGACCATCAAAAAAAGTCAACACCAAAGAGAGTTGAATTTTGAAATGGATCCTCAAGATGGACTTGGATATAACATTCGAGCACCTCCACCTTTCAGATTGAGAGGATTCGATCAATTGAAGGTGAGGATGGAAAACTTCTTAATGATGAATATTGAGAATTGGTTCATCCTAATGGAGGAATTCAAAGCCTCGAAGGATAGTAAAGGGAGACTCCTCAAGAAGAAGAAATGGACTAAGGAATAACTCCAAAAATCGAAGATAAATGATAAGGTAATCAAAATTTTAGTTAATTAATTTGATTCCTAATGACATTTTGTGCAGAATAGGTTTGTATCAAGATGCCAAGGCTCTATGGAACAAGCTTGCTATGCTTCATGAAAGTCCATCATCGGCATAAGACGAAGATGCAACCGAGAAGGAAGACTCATTGGCTCACGAATCAAAAAATTTAGAAATCAAGAGATGCTCAATTTTTGAGATTGTGGAAGACGAAGAAGAATCCACCTCAAGGGCTGAGGGGGAGAGGTCATTGACACTAGAATGAGGGGAAGCCTCGACATCGAGAGCCAATAAGGAGTAAGATTGTGCTGCCTCAATGAGCATGGAGAGCCCAACTCGTGAAAGTATAATAATTTCAATTGTTAAAATTAAAGATCATATTATATACTTTGAGTGTAGGGAAAAAGGACACTATAAAAATAAATATTCATAATTGACAAAAAAAGAAGGCTCAATTGGCACTAAGGACAAAGGAGAAGCTAAAGGAGGCTGGAACCTTGATACGCAAAGGTAAGGAGCACATTGTCTGCCTTTAAATGCAATTAAAGAGGACATTATCAGAATCAATATCCAAAGGGGAGACACCAAAGAAAAGACAATGGAGGAAGCTCAAACTTAAGGGAAGCACCTAAGGTATTATTTCATAATACAATTTACTTATATCATGAAAACAAATATACTATAAATAAGCTTTATAATTTTAGTGCTCATTATTATGATAATAGAAAACATGAAAATTTTAAGAATAATTTTAGGTTATATGATGCTAAAAAAAACTCCACCTAAGGATGGGAAGGATCTAAGTAAAAATACTAAGAAGACTAAATATATATGTAGAAAAATAAATATCTAAGAAAATCATGAAAAGTCAAGAGTTAATGATTTGAAGAAAGAAAATCAAATATTGAGGTTAAAACTTGATAAATTAAAAAAAACCCAAAGAAAGATGACAAGTGAAGTTAAAGGGACCAAAAAGAAAATTCTAGGATTAGGTGGGCAAGAATCATATAAGCGTAAGAAGGGATTGGGATACAAACCTAAGTTAAAAAACAATGTACCCTCATATCATAAGTTCTATATAATTATGGAACTAACCGTAGATCTAGGAGTCAAGTCAAGGTTTTAAGGAAAGTCATCCCTAGAGTTGACCTTAATAAGATAATAATGACTAAAGCTTCTTAGAAATCTAGGAGAGTCATTAGAAAAGTATTTAGGAAGGTTATCCCTAGTGAGTACTAGTACACCCAAGAAGTTTCAATAAGTATTGAGTTCTTAAGAATTTGATTTCTTCATACGAAATGAGTATAGGGTATGTCAACCTTAATTGGAAGGACAGTTAACCACCCAACTGTTAGATTTGAGACTGGGACGATCCCAACACCAACTATAGTAAAGGTGACATTTTAAGATATTTTCAAGATATAATAATATCATAAGAATGAAGGTTCAATCTTATTTTGGAAGATTTTCTAGTGTGTCAATAACAAATGAGGTTTTGAGATTAATCAAATTGGAAAAATAGGATATAATTATAAAGTGTGTCAAGTGTGAATTTTTGAGACATTCGAGGGAGATAAAGTTGCTTATGTTAACTTGTGTATTTGGCATAATGATTAGACGATGATGTTTAGATTTGAAATTTAGGTATTTTCACGCTATTATATTTCACATCTTACAAAGACCATAGGATTAACTTGTGTGTGTATTGAGATACTTTAGACACAAGTAAGATATTAGGATGATGAACTAAGTTTGAGATGCGATTTGCTATATCAAAATATACTTTAGTTTCATCAAATAAAAATGAATTTTATATGATCAATTATAGGGAAAGCTAATGTGCAAGTCATGTACATTTAGATCATAAATCATAATTAAAAATTAACTTTAAAAATAATTTTAAAAGTATTTTGAAAAATCTTAATGAAGCCTATCTGTTGATAGGAATCAATTTTGATTAGGTTGATATAAAGTTAGAGTAAAATATTAAAGTTTTCATTGATTTCTAACTTCATATCATTCTTTAAAAATAAAATGTGTATTTTCATAGAAAATTATTTTTTATTCATGATAACATTTGACATAAATAATGTCTTTATGAAATTTCATTAATTTTTAAAAATTATGAAATTACTTATGTATTTCTAAAATTCAATTTGAAATTTAAAATTATATTTTTTTTAGTCCAGCAATCGATTGCTACCAGTTATCAATTGATTGTTACATGTATCAATCGATTGTTGTCAGTTGACAATAGATTGATAGTTGTATTTTTGGCTGAAATTAATTTATTTCAATCGGTTAAGCTCCTATTAGATAATTTAACTATACCCTTTAATATACTTGAATGAGTATTCAAAGAGGTTTTTCTTGATGAAAATGAGAAAAGTTTGTTAAAAAGGGAAAGATGAGGAATTAAGGAGGTGGTTTAGATTCAAGGTTGAATCTTTAACCTCATGACTTAGATTTTAAAATTTCCTAAAGGTTTATGATCTCAAAATCATCGTTGGTACAATGATTGAACATAGAGAACACGTTGAAGGGGAAGTTCATCTTAAAAACATGATTTCGATATGGAAGGAGGGATGAAGAAATGAGGAGAATTGAGAAATTAGTGAATATATGAAGGATTGTATGCTCAAGGTTGAGCATCGGAGACAATGGAAGGTAAGGAACTTCCATTGTGATGTTGGAAGTTAAGGATGGAATGGAAGACGAATGGATTTTTCAGAAGAGATTTTTAATGTGTGCCAAAGGGGGAGAATATTGGGTTTATGTTAGGAAACCCTCTTTCATACTTTGGCATGAGAAGAAGGATGAAAAGGAAGTTAAACTAATGAGTTAGCCTAACTTAAATATAATGTCAAACATCAAAGAAGGAGAAATTATTGGTATAATCAACCTCAAGTCGATGTTGACCAAGCTTAATTTGACTCGAGTTGAATTTCAATGTTTGATCAATATATTAGTTAAATGTCAAGTAAGTCAAGGTTGACCGCATACTTAATAATAAAGAACAATCCAGTAGGTCAAAGTTGATCGGATACTTGACGGTGAAGAAGAGTCAAGTAAGTCAAGGTTGGCCGGATACTTGAAGGTAGAGAAATCCAAGTGGATCACGATTAATCGGATGTTGGCATGCAAGAGAAATTCCAAGTGGGTCATTAAGAATCGGACACTTGACACAAGATGAAAAGTCTAAGTGGATCAAGGTTGATTGAATACTTGCGGATCATACGCCCAATAGAGAGTTGACATAATGAGAAACTTAAGTGGGTCATGGTTGACTAGACCCTTAGTGATCAGATATGACAGAAGTCCGAGTGGGTCATGAAGGACCAGACATTTGACATGAGTACAGAAGTCCTAGCAGATCATGATGGGAAACACTAGGAAATCCGTTCCGATGAATTCTTGCAGAAAATTTTTTTTCCAGAAATGGATTTAAGTTGCCCTCATAGTCGATCAAACAAAGTTTGATCGACACATTTAGATCATTAAGCTTTTGTGTTTGGTTTACAGGATCCAGGATAAAAGGAACAATTTAATAAATGCGGAAACATTAAATTATACCTTTTCTTCGAGTTGTCTAGAAAGAGAGATTACCCTCGATCTTCTACTGTATATCCTGTCCTCTTCTCGAACGTTGTGTGAGCAACGGTCCTTCGAGAATACTCCATCAAAAACTCAACGAACCTAACCTTTCCTTTTCTCTTCTCCTTCATCTTGCTTGTGGCCGCCGGCCCTAGGGGAAGAAGGCTGTGATGTTCGGCCACCAAGAAGACAAAGGAAGGCAAAGAGTTGCCCACCCTAGGGAGGGAGAATAAGAAATTGGGCGTCGGCCCTAGAGAGAAAAGAAGGGAAGAAGAGGTGATGGTGGCGGCGGCAAGCAAAAAGGAGGAGTCCTTAGGTTGGTGCTGCCGGCCCTAGGGGAGGAGGAAATAAATCTAGAATTGTGTGTTCTATTGCCTCCCCTAAACCCCTTCTTATATAGTTATGCCATCTAGGAAATTTAGGAAAAAGTCTAACGAATTTTTCAAGATTTTAATAAGAATAAATCTAATAAAATCTATGGATAAGATTCGTTACCTTTTTAATAAGTTTCCATTGTATTAATTTTATTCTTATCTTTAACAAAATCTTTTAATTATATCTCACTAATTTTTAACGAGATTCCATAATTAATATTTTATTAATTTAATAAAATTAATTCGAATCGATTACCAACCGATTCCAGATGGCTTAATCGATCAGCTGATCGATTAAGACTCCATGTAATCGATCGGACGGTCGATTAAATGTCGTAACTCTTTCTCAAAAAGCCCCGTAATCGATCTAGTGATCAATTACCAGTCTCCGTAATCGATCAGGTGATCGATTACCAACCTCCGTAATAGATCAAGTGATGGATTACGGTCCTCCGTCACTACAACAAATTTGACTTTTCACAGCGCGCAATTAAGCTATCCGCAGCGCACATCGCGTGCTGCATAACTCCAAGCTGTTGAAAGTCATAATACATCCGCAGCATGCGGGCCGCGCGCTGCGGAAAGATGCTTCTGCAGCGCGTAGATCCGCGCGCTGCGGAAAGTTGCATCTGCAGCACGCGGGGCGCGCGCTGCAGAAAGGTGCAAGTTTCTGTAGCACACGCCCTGCGCGCTGCGGAAAGGTGCATCCGCAGCACGCAGGCCGCGTGCTGCAGAAAAGTGCTATTTTCCGGAGCACGTGCCCGCACGCTGCGGAAAGGTGCATCCGCAGCACACGGGCCGCGCGCTATAGATAATTATATTTTTAAAATTTAATAAATCTATATACACAAATATATAATACAAATACAAATAATTATAACATGTTCAAAGCTCTAACATTTATAATACAACACACAAATATTAAATAATATCACATTCACAATTTTAAAATCTTAGCTCAAATATAACAAAGAGCTTCCATTTTAGGGTTTGTTAGATAAAACAATCCAAACAAAAATTTATCGTTACTACAAAAAGTATATGATCAAATCTATATCAGTCAAACAAAATTATAAACATTGATGCCCAAGCGACTGTGCTTCCATCCAGAAGGCTTTGAGAGTGACCAAGTGCAGCTCCTTCCACACTCTTGGGACTCGTCCATATTCTTGGTTCAAGAACAGCTCAAGAAACTCCTTCCCCTTCCTCTCAAGAATTGTCTTTATATGCCCAACTGAGTCCTCAATGTTGCTCTCCAAATTCTCTTTCATGTACAGTGGAACCATGTTGAACTTTCCATCCTCTAATTCTCTCTGAAAATTCTGAAAAGAAATATATAAATTCTATTGGTCTAATGCAGATTAACTATATATTCTTTAAATGCCCTACACATTACCTGATAGCTTCCTATGTCATGTTCACGGAATGCATTGAATTCTACTTCATTTACAAGTTCATGAAGTGCGTCAAAGATTACGTTGGAGTGGCTACATAAGTCGTTTCCTTCCCATCTGTCATATCTAATCAAATTAACATATAACAATAATCAAATAGGTTTTATTTTAAGATGGCACATATATACATATCTGTACATATACCTGTTGACAACTTCAGTCAGTGTTTCTAATTCACTTTCAGTTCCTTTTTCATCGAAGAAATCATCAGCAATTGTAACTAGGGTTGCACATTTTGCCACCATTTTCCTTAGCTCACAATGCAGAGGGAGACATGTTGGAACAGTGGCTAAGTAACAGTAGGTAGTTTTTTCTCTGCCAAACCCCATTTTTGAAAGCCCTGATTCTTCTGATCACCTATCATTAATTATATTTCAGCTACAGAGATAAAAAAAAAATTATATAAAATCAACTTCTGCCAGGAAGGAAAAATCAGCTTCTGCCAATAATTTATCACTCACAGTACGATTAATGTGATAAAGTTTAATAACTAGAGAAATATAGAGTAAGGCGATTTGTCGGTAAAAACCAATAGAAAAGGCCCTGTAGCATACCCAAATTGTTCTAAAGTAGGAAGACCAAGGAGAGATAGTCCCATACAATTTCATGCAATAAAGGGATTTGTTAAGGAAATTTCATCTAGGTGCGACGAGTTATGTAAAATGGAGGAAGATGATGATACTATATACACTATAATCCATTTTATGCTTGAGATTTTTAATCAGAATCAATCATATTAACAGATTGGATTTGCATATCCAGGTAATAACTTAAGGATTTAATACTTCCATCATAGTTTAAATTTACAGCAATACCTTTGCTTCATCATGGATTTTCATCGAAGAGAACTTTATAAAACCTTTTCCTCTCTTCCCTCTTCTTGAGGTTGTTCAGTCTTAGAGCTTCCTCTTAGTCCTCATCATCTTCCTCCTTTTGTGTTCGTATGCTAATTTCACCTTCCTCTTTTTCTCCAAATTAGCCAAATGCCGTCTCTGGTTATATTCATGAAGGCCTTCCTGCATCAGTTCCCTAAGCTTCTGCTTTACCACCACCAATGGGTCCTTCTCGATGAGCTCCGATCCCTTGTATGCTTCTCTGAGCACCACCGTGTAAATATTGTATCTGTTCGACACATAGAAGATGCATGGGTGCCTCAACAGCAGCAGATTCAACCTCTCCGGCAATCCAAACTCCCTCTTGAAGTGCTCCATCTTGAAGATCGACACTTTCTTCCACAGAGAAAGAGAAAGGATCTCATGGATGACGCCTCTGAGGCAGCCAAAGAAGCTGTATGGCTCAGGAACTTCTTGATGGACTTAGATGTGATTCCTGGTTTGCCCAAGACTATCACAATTTATTGTGATAACAGTGGTACAGTTGCAAACTCGAAGGAACCACGAGCCCATAAGGCAAGTAAACACATTGAGCGCAAGTACCACCTGATATGAGATATTGTCAAATGGGGAGAAGTCGTTGTGGTCAAGATTGTATCATAGGATAACCTGGCAGACCCTTTCACGAAGGCCCTTCCGGCGAAAGCTTTTGATCGGCATATGGAGGGGATGGGAATCAGATGTATGACATCATATGAGGCAGCGTAGTCTTCTAGTATAAGTGGGAGATTGTTGGGATGTATACTAGAATCCTAGCTATGTAAATAAATATTCGATCGATTACCAACCTCTGTAATAGATCAAGTGATGGATTACGGTCCTCCGTAATCGATCAAGTGATCGATTACCATTCTTCGTAATAGATCAAGTGATGGATTACGGTGGGTTCGATAAGTCTTAAAGAATTCTTCCGAAGGTCTCTAAGAATTCTTCACGAATTCTTCCGAAGATCTCCAAGAATTCTTCCTGAGGATTTCCAGAGGCTACAGTAGGGACCTAGAGGAGGAATTGGTTTTGGTCTCCTGATGGGCTTAAGCTTCCCATGCTCTTCACCGAACACACAGCTTAAGTCCATCAATAATAACTCATTCCACTAGAGAGTTATTATTGCACTACCACACCAATCTCATATTATAATATGGGCTCCTTCTTATTATCAGTACATTAGTCTCCCTGTGTTTAAGATATCGTATGTCCATCAATAAATCAGCTACTGACTCCACTTGCAGAGTTTACATGATAATCCTTATGAGCTTCTCAAGGGGACATCATCCTTCTATAATCAACAACACACCATGTACATAATACTACTTTCCAACTCATCGGGCCTTTTGATCTATCGTTCTAAATCTCACCCTTTGATGAATCAAAGAAGTACATACTAAGTACATGTGTTTATTATTATATTGGGATTAAGAGCATGTACATCTATAGTAATAGAGGTTTAGTTCGATTATATAGTCAGTATAAATCGAACAATCCTCAGATGGTCCTGCTCAATACATACTTAGTGTACTAGTGTAATTCTATAGTCAAGACAGACTAAGACCAAATTACACTACAACCACTCCAATGGTTTGTCCAATCCATCTTGGTTGTGAACACTGTTTATAATCTATAAGGAACTGATAACATGGTCTTCTGTGTGTGACTCCGCACACCATGTTTATCTACAATATAGATTAAATGGACACTTGCATAAAAACTAAATGCAAACATTGACCAAATGTAATTCTTATTTTAGAATGTTTATTTACATAGCTAGGATTCTGGTATACATCCCAACATTTTAAATGTTGATGTTGATCTGTTATTAAGAAGGGTAGGATGGAAAACCTTCGTAGAAATGAACTACCCCATATATCCTAAACTTGTTTTGGAATTCCTTAGCACCCTAGAGATTGAAAGTAAACGTGGGGATGAAAAAATACGCTTTAGGTTATTTAACGAAGACTACATATGGAGTTTTAATGACTTTAATGTTACCTTTGACTTACCATGCGGTGGTGAAAGGGAAATACCTAAAAATTTTAGCCCACGAGGAACATGGGTGAAATAGGAAGTGGAGGATGTGGAAACATACTAAATCCCCCTCATTTAGAATTTTCGGTGTGAATAACCCCGTATTTAGATACATTATTTTATTAATGAAGCACACTATCTTTGGAAGAGGGAAAATAATAAAGTGATGTGTCGTGACGAACTACTCTGTCTATGGGTCATGTTAAAGGAATATAACATTGATACAGGATATTATTTCTTGCTTCATTTAATAAACATGTCACGTCCCCACTACACGAGCCATATTGTCTTGGGAGGACTAATTACTAGAGTAGCATTAATGCTAGGTTTGGACATAGCAGGGATAGAGACGGTAAAGGGAAATCCTAGACTTGATATTGATTATTGTATAACAATGAAGTTGATTCAGAAAGATGACAATGGTTTTAGTTTGCTTTTAGATGACCACCAAAACTAAGGTTCGATCATCTAGTGCTTCCTGTTGGTGCAATCTTGGCCCAAGTGATTTGGATTTTAATGTTTAGCTAAAATAAGTTTAAGTTAGGTAATACTGGTGATCTAACTTGTGTGGTTTGAGTCCATAGGAAAGTCCAGGATTGGAATCTTGGCATTTGGTGAAGTCTCGGAGGCACGACCTCTTGGCAAAGGATGAAGTCCTGGAGGTGAGACCTCTTGGCAAAGGAAGACTTAGCACAAGAAGCTGAGGAAAACATCTCAAGCTAGTGCAAGGAAGGGCACGAGGCTTGTGGAAGGAATTTGAAGGCTTGCGTCAAAGCTAAGGGCTAAAGAAGAAGCTGGAAGGGGAGTTTCAGCTTGATCAGTCGACTGGCACTGTTGATGCAGTCGACTGATGGTTGATCAGAAGCACACACAGAGGTTTCAGATGGATCAGTCGACTGGCATTGTTCGCCAGTCGACTGGCAACCAAACAGAAAAATCAGTCGAGTCCATTAGTCGATTGGCATCAGTCGAATGGTGATGGTGCAATCGACTAATACACTACCGTTGGGGTGATAGTTGGCTATTTAAATGCAGATTAAAGAACCATTGAAGCTCATTAGTCGACTGGCCCTTGGAACAGTCGACTGATATATGAAAATACATAAAAATAGAATTCGACGTCGAAGAAATATACAATTCATTTCTCATCTTTCTGGAAAAACTCTGACTCTGTAAAAACTTTCTTCTTCTTCCTCAAACTTCACTTATATCTTGTGAAAGGAAGAGACTGATTGTGTGAGAGTTTCTCTGCCTTCAAAGTGTTCTTTAAAAAAGAGAATTTTTATAGTGGAAAAGGTCGTTTGTATGTGTGGATCCTTGGATTAGTCACCTCGTAGAGGTGGATACCAAGTAAATAAACCGGATTAGCGATTATGCTTTCTTTTTGTGTTTTATTTTGCTTTCGCTAACAACTTTGTAGAAAAATCAAAGAATCACTAATCACCCCTCTAGCGAACGCATCGGTCCTAACAATTTCCGCACCAATAATCTTCCTCTTTTTTATTATGGCAACTCGAGTTTCAAGTTAAGAAAAAATTAACTTATAAAGAAATAGAGTTTAATAGATGTCATGCATGATGTGCAAAAAGTTGTTAACCTTAACTCCCCCTTTTTCAGGGCTCCTCCTGAATTTATACTTAGTTTAAAATAAGCAGTATTTTTGAAAAGAAATATATTTTAGTTCTCTCCTCCTGAACTTGATATTGCTTAGTTTTGAACAAACTTAAGCAAAATTATCCAAGTCCTTTAAAATTAAAATATTAAGTTTTGAGAACTTTTGAAAACTTAAGCTTTTTCAAATAATTTTGAATTTTAAAACTTAAGTTCAAACATTAGTTTTTCAAACATGTATTCATGCTTTTTGAAAAAAAAAATTTAAATCAAAATTTAAACTTGAAACATTTAAAAACATCTTGAAAAACTTTTTACTCAAAAAAATTGAAGACTTGAAACTCATAATTCTCTCCCCCTTTGCATAATCAAAATAATACCTAAAGGGTTTGAGTCCAAGCATGAATATATAAAATATATAGATAAAAAAATGTTATCCGAGGGGCTGGTGACCAACTTAGGTTTTAGCTAACTACTAGAAAGTAGTAGCTTAACCCAGTTAGCCAAGTGTAAGTGTATCATTCCATTGAGTTTTAAGCTTAGGAACACTTAACTTGATCAATGTATTTTAAATCCCAAGTAAGGTTTGATACACTGACATAAGCATCTAATACTTAGGCTAGAATCCTATGCATCTCACACCAGTCTATGTTTCACAAATACAAATAAGGTATCTAGTATGCTTTGTGAGATGTTCCACCTAGATCTATAGGTACATGTTTTCTAGGGGATTGATTCTAGTCTAAGGCTAAACCATTCTTTCCTTACTTTTGAAATCAAAAAGAAAAGTTTGAAAATAGATTTTTTTAAATAAAAGATTAACTATTTGAAATCTTTTTGAAAAACTATTTTATAATAGATTTAAAAATCAAACATATGAAACTTGTATTTTTCTATTCTAACAAACATAGTTAGAATAAAATTGCACGTAGGTACTGAACTGTAAAAACTAAACTATGCAAAAGTATAAACAATAATTGTACAAACTAGTCCAATATCAAACATATTAATAGGTCTAACAAGTCAAGAAAAACATCTACTGAGGTGGTGGTGGTGATGGATAGCCCCAAGCTCTAACCATCTCCATCAACTCTATCATCCTAGCATCCTGACTGTCGAAGCGACCGATCACCATCTGCTGGAAATCTTGTAAAGACTCCTCGAGTCGAGTTAGCCTCTGGTCAGTTGTAAGTGGAGGTGGAGGTGTAGGTAGTCCAAGCAGCTCCTCTAAGTCTATCTCATCATCTATGTCAGCTACTGGCTGGGGGTGGGGTTGGGGCTGGGGCTGAGGCTGAGGCTATCGCCTCCAGGAAAGTACTCCATCATCATCTATCAGAACCCCACCTAATGAAATGTTCCTAGATCCTATCATGTCAAAATCACTAGGTGGCAAGATATAACCATTAGTGATATCAACTCCCAGTGAGTCTAATAGACCAGTAAGGATATGGCAGTAAGGCATATGGACCCTTCTACTGGTGGTCACAGAAGATGCAAAAATAATGGTATGAAATATATGCAGACCTATATCTATGTTAAGTCTATGTATGAATACATAAAGGAGAAAAGAGTGGAAGGGTCGCATAACAGCGATGTCCCTAGTAGTTAGTGGTAGAATGCAGTTCACTATAACTCTATACAGGATATAGTCCTGTATCCTAAGTCTGCCAGAGGGAAACAGAACTGTACCAGGAGCTCGGTTCTCCTGATAGAAGTATGTATGCATGGTATCTAAGGTGAGTAGGGATCTCCAAAGGGTAAATCCCTAGGTTAATAGCACAAGAAAGTGCACTGGGAGGGGCGAAGTCCTACGAATGTACTAATGATGGAGGGTGTAATGGTAATGTCCCTCTCTCCAACTCGGATAAAGAAGGTCAGATCATCGACCTAAACTAGGCTATTATACAACTCGGCACACAAGGTTGTATTAGCTGGAGTCATACAATAAACTAGTCGATGCAAATGGCAATGCTCAATAACTTCTATCGATGTAATGCAAGATCGTGTAAAGAATGCTCTATCTAAATACCTAGAATGCAGTGGAACATATGATAACTCCTCAAACCTACGTCTAAGATCATCTATGGGGAATATAGGGTCAGCGTCAGGGGTCCTAGAGGTTCCAGCCTCGCGCCCTCTTTTGACACGTCTAAAACATAATAAAATTGACATTTTAATAAGATAAAAATTAAAAATTAATTTATTTGAGAAGTTTTAGGGGGTTACTATTAGTAGAAGTCCTAGAGCCAATTTTGTGATAATTGACTAAGGACTTTTTTATCATATTCTATTATTAATAAAGACATGATTTTTTGTTATTTTACTTACTTTGTATTTGTGTCAAATAACTAAGTATAATAATGTCCTTGGGTAGCTAGTTCTAATCTATATCATATCGATTATTTGAATCAATAGTAAGATGTTATAGAGAACACTACTCTTAATCATTTCTAGTTAGGCATTAATATTCAGGGATGATATTAATGCGTTGAGACTAGCATATAGGTTAACTAGATAATTTGATCTCACAAGTCATGGATATGAGATATCGAGTTGACACATGGGTATACATTAGAGAATGTATATTGAATTGACCCGTCATGAGAAAGTTTCATGGATCGTTATATGAGTGTCATAAACTTTCTCATGTGACTATTGGTATGAATAGTCTTTAGACCTAAAGTCACTACGGTTTCCTACATAAGGAGTTATGTACTTTGGTATCATCAAACATCACCCGTAATAAGGTAGACTATAAAGGCGATTACTGGGTATGTAACAAATTATGCAGAGGGATGTGAGTGATGTAGATGTGATCTATCCCTCCCATATAACGGAAGTGATATCTTACGACCTCTTGATATAGTAGGATCATGAAATGCATGGCCATGCTCAAATGAGTCAATATGAGATATTGAGCTCATTTTCTTGAGTGAGTCGACTTGGGGATCAAAAAACATAAAGATTGATAAGAGGATAACACGGTCTATACCTCAATGATCAATATAGATATCAAGGATAGAACGACATGGTCATACATTATCATAATCACGAAGGTTATGTCGGATCTCGACATTCTTGTCACTTGGATAGCAATGATGCATTACTAGATATCACTCATTGTTTATGTTTCTAAAATGAGTTTTAGAGACATTGCCAATGTTATGAAAGTCTATTGGGTCACACAAAAATAACACTCTATTTGGAGATGAATTTATTTTAGTTTGACTAAAGGAACAATTAAGCTCATTGGATGGCCTAGACTTGAGTTAGACTCAAGTTGGTTGAATTTGAGTTAGACTCAAATTAAACAAAATTGATGAATGGATTTGATTCATCATGCATGATCAATGTGGATTAATCATGCTCATTAGTGGTTCACTTTTTCTTCCCCTTCTTCTTCTTGGCCGAGTTCTTCAAGTAAGGTTGCTAGCACAACCACAATCTTTTCTGAAAGGTGAAAGAATGTTAGTGTGGATACGCATAGAGGCATGGATACTTGAACGTGCTAAAGATCCGACAACCTTAGGATGAGCAGGATAAGCGAAGGGCACTCATCAAAGATAAATCCTATTAGATAGGATTTCATATATCTAAACTCGTACTGATTTTTTACATGGATCGCCCGAGGAATTCTATTTTTCACTATAAATTTTATTTTTATCGCATAGGATTCCCAACAGTTACCTAGGCATTTTCACAGTATAATAAAAGACCTGACAACCTAGGATGCTTTCGGCGTCGCGAGAGGGTAGAAAAAACGAGTAGAAAGGTGAAAAGTGTGTTTTTACTTTGTGGGGCAGCACTGTTCTTTTATAAAGCTATTCTGGTCGACTGGAATAACACGGTGCGAGTCGACTGGAGGTTCGTTCAAGTCGACTTAACTCAGAAAATCATGTGCTCGTGGAAAAATCCATGGCTGGTTTAGGGTTTCATTCGGGTCGACTGGAATACCAGATCTAGTCGATTGGAATCGTCTGAATATGATTTTTAAGGTTGATTTTGTTTATTTATTTTGGATTTTAATTGATTAAACTAACTTAGATTTTAATTAAGTGAGGTAAGATTTAATTTTTTAGAAGATAAGAAAATTTTGATTTATGATTAATTTAAGTTTAAAATTGAGTTAAATAAAATTAATTTAAGTTGAAATTGAGTTAAGTAAAATTAATTTAAGGTTAAAATTGAGTTAAGTAAGATTAAAATTGAGTTAAGTAAAATTAATTTAAGTTAAAATTGATTTAAGTAAAATTAATTTAAGTAAAATTGATTTAATTTAAGTAAATTAAATTAATTTAAGTGAAATTAATTTAAGGTAAAGCTATTTTACATAAAAAAAATTTTAAATTGAATTTATTTTTGTAAAATTATTTAGATAAAAATTTTTAAGCTAAAATTTTTTTTACCTAATTCATCTCACCCATTTCTAAATTATCAAGCAGTTAATCCAATAAGTTTTTGTGAGATGATTTTTTAATTTTATCTTATTAATTATTATTTTAGGTATATATTATTTGATTAACCTTGAGTTAGATTCAAGTTTAACCTTTTGACTTTCTAAACTTACATTTCAAAAATCAGTTTCCAGGCAGTAGCGAAGCATAGGGGCTTCTTGGGTATCAGAACAACGATCGCGTTCTAAGACAAAACTAATTCAAGAAATTATAAGTTTAGCTAGTCTAGGAAAAAACTTTGGTCTAACTAGTCTAGGATATGGCAAGGTAGCATCGGCTAGTTTAACTTGTCTAAGTAAACCAAGTAATGCCTTACCCCACTTTACTACTTAAACCAAGTTTCCCTAACGTACTATCATCTTGCCCCACCCTGGTACTAGGTTGGCAAGAGTTAATCAAATAGTCAGTCCTTATCTAGCCTAGGTTATTCTAATGCAGAAAAATAAAAGCTAAATAAAATATGCAAGCAATCAATTGAGTTTGGATCCCCTTGGATCGTGACCCTTGTTGAGTCGGATCGTGACCCTTGGATCTCTCCTTCTCGGTAAAGGAACCTCTCCACAGTTTGTCTTAAACAGATATGAAGTATAGCACAAGACAAGGGAGAACTAAAGAAGTGCGTCAAAGACTAAGGATGTGAAGAACAACAAAGACTGCTTGCAACACAAGCCTGTCTCTCCAAGAACCAGGACGTTGCTCTTCTTCCTTTTGCTTCGACTAGTAATTTTAGCTCAAGATTTCCGAACAGCGCTTAAAGAATGAACGTTCAAAAGTTATGTTCCTCAGCGCCTCTTCAACATCTTTATAGACCTGCATCCTCGATTACAGTGCCCAACGGACTTCTGCCAAAATCTGCAGCCACCCTTCCTCGCCAACCGCAGGTACTGCTACCAGCTTGCGTGCGCCGTCTACCTGTAATCCTTTTTGCAGGAAAGACTGTTCGAAGATTGCCTTGGAACTTCCACTGTTCATTTAAAATATTTCTCCCAAACCTGTCCTGTATACCTGCACACTCAAAAGTAGCATTAGAACATTCCAATATCAGGACAGTATGAAAGAAAGCAATGTAACAGTCATGTACGAGCTTAGCTACCAAAGCATTCTCGGACTTATCAGGTTCTGAGTCACAAAGACTCCCTGATGATCGAGCTACCAAAGCTCACGGTCTCGAGCCGAGCTACCAAAGCTCTCCCGGACCATCCCGGCCATTCGCACCAAGCTCCCGGCCTAATCAGGTTCTGAGCCACCTAGGCTCCCTGAAGTCGAGCTACCAAAGCTCACGGTCTCGAGCCGAGCTACCAAAGCTCTCCCGGACCTATCCCGGCCATTCAGCACCAAGCTCTCGGCCTAATCAGGTTCTGAGCCACCTAGGCTCCCTGAAGTCGAGCTACCAAAGCTCTCGGTCCCGAGCCGAGCTACCAAAGCTCTCTCGGACCTGTCCCGGCCACCAGCACTAAGCTCTCGGCCTAATCAGGTTCTGAGCCACCTAGGCTCCCTGAAGTCGAGCTACCAAAGCTCTCGGTCCCGAGCCGAGCTACCAAAGCTCTCTCGGACCTGTCCCGGCCACCAGCACTAAGCTCTCGGCCTAATCAGGTTCTGAGCCACCTAGGCTCCTCTGCCAAGTTGAGCCACCAAGGCTTCTCCTGGACCATCCCGGAGACAAGCTGCTCTTCCCGGCCACCAGCACTAAGCTCTCGGCCTAATCAGAGACTCCTCTTCTGAGCCACCAAGGCTTCTCCATTCTACGACACAACTCGGTCGAGAACTACTAAAGCTCTCTCCGATCTCTTGCAAGTACCAAGTTCTCGGTCAAGACCGACTTCTCAGACCTCTAGACAGAATTTACTCTGAAGTAGCTCGGGAGTAACCAAGGCTTAATTATGAAGCAACAGGATCTGGTGATCGACCAACTGGTCGATCACTGAAGGCTGATCGACCAGCTGGTCGATCAGGCCTATCTGATCGACCAGTGGTCGATCAGGGCAAGCTGATCGACCACCTGGTCGATCAGCAGGGCGATCAGCAGGGGCTTTCGGCTAAAATCTTAAACCAGATTTTGCCCCTTTTTCGATACCTTTTTCCCGATCAAAGTACACTCAACACTATATGCCCAGCTAGGATATCCATCTCCCAGCCAAGCCCGAATACGTCTTATGTTACCAGGGTAATTTCTCCTTGATACTTACCCGGCCAGTGAGATCTTCTCCTGGTTTCACCTTTCCTAGTTAAATTTATCTTCTTCCGGAGCAAGAGTTTGCCAGTGGAACCTATTCCCGGGCAACCTCTTCTCTCCCGGTTAAACCTTCCGGGGTAAGTTTTCTCTCGGTCAAAATAGTGTTCTCCCGGGAACCTCACCAATCAACCCAGGAGCTAAGGAGTCTATTTAGAAACCATGTATCCCGGGCAAGTTGTCAATTTCCCGGGCGACCTTCAATTTAACTTTCCTAACTCAATTCGACCAGGTAAAGCAAAACTTAAATCATGATTATTTAATCTAATTAATCTTTGTCAAACATCAAAACAGACTCAGGTCTGACTAGTCAGACTCAGGTCTGACCAGGGTTAGACTGCATCAACAATCTCCCCCTTTTTGTTGTTTGACAACCCGATTTAAGTTTAGCCAGGGAAGATCTTTGATAGCCCGAGTAGCTCGGGTAGATCTTTAACCATCTCTCCCCCTTAACCACTTCTCTCCCCCTTAACCAAATACAATAACTTAGGGTCTGTTCTGGTAGAACAGTGTTATGGTCTGGGTAAAATAGTGTCTCTAGGCTTAGACCCAAACTTAATCAGCTTTCTAAACTTAACCATCTCTCCCCCTTTGTCAAACACCAAAAAGATGAGGTTGAAAAAAATATTTCAGGGATAGAATAAAAGTCCTCCCCCTGAAATATATACTCACTCGCTCCCCCTGAATCGTATCCCTTTTAATTATCACAGGTCGACTTAGGTTAGACTAATCAACTCGTGGAAGAGTTTATCCTTTCCTTTTTGTTGTTCTAATGATATGCTATTGTCAACGTGTCCTATATATGATCATTCTAGTGCAGGACTAAAAATAACAATAGTAACATGACGAGATCAAGTAAAATAACATCATAACAAAAGCAGAAATGATAATATATGCCAAACAGTCATACAGAGCAGTCAAGACAAAGGAAAAACATACATAGCAAGCATAAACAAAACACTGCCATCGTACACCCCTAGTATCCCTACATCATGTAATCGGGAGGCGGAGGATCATCACTAGGCGGAGGGGCGCCCTGTCCAGCTATCCACGAATGCATCATGTCATAAATCTCAGTCTGGCGCTGGCCGAAGATAGCGAACTGACCCTCGAGGGCGGTGAAGCGGTCATCAATCATCTGTAGTCCGGAATCCAGCCGCTCTCCTAGAGACTGAATCTGCGCCTGTAGATCTGGCCCACCGTAGTCGGGATCAACAGCCTCCTCATCCTCCTCCGCATCAGCAGGGTCCTGGTCCTCAAAATCCTCCGGTAGCTCAGCAGGTGCAGCAACCTGTCGAGGCAACTGACCGACAGCCCTACCATCCGCCCACTGTAGTACCCCATGTCTAACAACCATCTTGGACTTCGTAAAAGACGAAAGTCCAAGCCGGGAATATTTCCTAGTCAGCCGCTCTATCTTCCCCTGTGAGATGTCTATACCGACTGACTCTAGCCACCTGGTGATAATATGCCCAAAGGGCATGTAGACTTTGTTGTTCACAGGTTGGCAATAATGAACAACAGAACGGAAGACATGCTCTGCGATATCAATATCCAGGCGCTGGTGCAGAGCATAGAGCATGAATAAGTGAGGGGGCCGGATGACAGCTAGTCCGCGGGAGGTGATCGGAAGAATACAGTGGACTATGACTTTAAACAAGACATAGTCCTGAGCAGACATAGCCAGGGCAGGAAATGCAGTGGAAGAGCCCAGAAGCCTAGCAGGGCGAGGACGATGGAAGAAATGCTGATGCATAAGGTCGACAGTGATATGCTCAAACGGAGGCGGTAACACAAGAGGCAAATGAGGAAAACATGAAAAATCGACCTCTGATGGTCGGCAGCCCAGAAACTCACTAAGTATGGGATAAGTGAACTCAAGTGATTTCTTGGCTACTCGTGTCCTAAAATTTTCTGCATCATTGGTCTGCAGATTATTGTAGAATTCTGCTACTAGGTCAACGTTGACATGCTGAGCACAATAAACTAGAGAGTGCAGCCTATAATGCTCAATGATGTCAAAAGTATTGGGACACAGGTCATGCATGAATTCGCGGTCAACATACCGCGGGGTAATGGTCTCGAATGAGTGGTTACTAAAGGACCACTCCAGAAAGGCATTAGGGAATCTAGAGCTATGGGGAGGCTGATGCCTGGAGGGGGATGTAGGCTGAGGTGGACCCCAATTACACTACAACCACTCCAATGGTTTGTCCCTATCCATTTTGGTTGTGAGCTACTATTTATAATTTATAAGGAACTGATAACATAATTTTCTGTGTGTGACACCACACACCTTGTTATCTACAATACAAATTAAGTGGACAACTACATTACATAAGAAACGCAAACATTCTGACCAAGGTGATTCTCATTTCAATATTATTGCAAAATAGATGTTTATACAAAAAGTAAGGCTTACAATATACATCCCAACAGGCACAACCAGGCCCTAGCTCAATGCTGGAATGGAGACATGGTTGTGCCTGGTAGGCACGGCCCCGGGCAGCTGGCTCTCTGGATGTAGGCACGGTCGTGCCTGGTGGGCACGACCAAGGGATGATGTTGTTCTGGTGGTGAGGCATGGCCATGCCTTGGTGGGCACAACCCCTGGGAAATTGAGACACGACCGTGCCTTGGAGGCACGACCTTGTCTTGTCTTATCTTCGATTAATTCTCCATTTCACCTTCTTTCGCTCCATTTCTGTCCTGCAAAAGTATAAACACAAGAGCATGTTGGTGTAGGAAGCACCAGCAGATCGAACTTTAGTTTTGATAATGGAACTATGTTTAAGTTAAGTGTGTGTTGGACTAATAAAGTTGATCTAAATGTGCAGGGAGCACAAGTTTGACCTAAGTCCAAGTGGAAGCTAGGAATTGGAAAGCCCTGATCTAGAGGATCATGCAGAAGTCTTGGCATAGTTGAAGCACTAGGTGAAGTCTGGGCTGGTCTGGAGGACCAAGCTACAGCAGAAGTCTGGGTTGGTCAGGAGGACCAAGCCGCAATAGAAGACTGGACTGATCAGGGAGGATCGAGTCACAACAGAAGACTGGCTGGTCAGGAAGGACGGAGACGCAGCACAAACCCTGGGGGCTGAGGACAGAGTCGAGCAAAAGTCCAACGAGTCAGGAGGACTCGATTGACATCAGTTAAATTCTCTTGAGAGGAGTGGGTGAGGACGCGTTCCTATGGGGAACATTAGGCGTCGGTCTAACCCAGGGTTTCACTGGAAACCTAAAGTTAAGACCCAGAGGAAGTTCAAGGAACTGACTCTAACAAATTTATTTTGCATATTATTTGACTAACATTTGTGTAGGATTGGAAAAATCAGAAAACACAGACTCTGGGCAAAACTGGCTAAGTTTTGCTGTTGGAGTCGACTCAAGCCTCGAGTCGACTCAAGCTTAGTCAGCCAGTATTCGGAAGTCAGTGCCATTGGTTTCCCACCAAATCGACTTGAGTCAACTCAAGATGGCTTGGGAGTCGACTCAGAGTCAAATTCTAGCCGGAGACTCCACATCGGACTGGAGTCGACTCAGATGGTGACCCGAGTCGACTCAGATAGCGGATAACGAGCGAGAAAGATAGCTTGCCACGTTGGACTCGAGACGACTCGAGATCCAGGTTAAGTCGACTCGAGTGCACTATAAAAGAGATGCACGAGCAGCAGCCTAAAAACAACAATTATTTCGATTCCTTCTTGCTACTCTCACAACGTCGGCGCCCTAATTGATCCCGAGCATCCCAAAAGCCGCCGCTACGTCGAGTTCGCCAGATTTGGAAGATCCAGCACGATCAGGCTTTAATTTTGGTAATAAATTTCAAGTTGTAATTATTTAATTGTTGCCAAGTTTTGAATTGTGTTTTGTAATCGTTGAACTTGCCGCCGTAAGGGGCAAGTTGATTTAGTAGATTACCCGCAGTAAACATTCAAGGACTGTGGGCCTTGGAGTAGTAGCCTTGGGCTGTGAACCAAGTAAAAACAAAGTTTGTACCTTTTCTTTTCTGTCTTTACTTTATATGCAATCTTTCGTTTTTATATTTTTGCTTCTGCTCAATTAAATCAAAAATAAAAAAAAGCGGCAACACGCTATTCACCCCCCGTCTAGCGTGTTTTCTCGATCCTACAATTGGTATCAGAGCGGGGTCCTTGAATCCAGTGCAACCACTGATTGAGGAGATTTTTTATTTCTTTTCAAAAAAATTTTTCGCTATTTTTCATCTCTCTTCTCACACTACTAATCCAATACCAAGTCTTGGAAATATTTTTGCTTGTCTTTCTTGAGTGCTAGATCAATGGCCCACCAAGAAGGATTCAACACCACAAGACCACCGTTGTTTTTGGGAGACGACTTTCCATGCTGGAAAACCAGAATGGAATGTTACCTGAAAACTCAAGTGAAAATGTGGATCATCATTCAAACGGGGTTTTCAATCCCTTCTAAAAGCGATGGTTCTCCACAATCTTGCGAGTTTTGGGACGCCGCCACCCGGAAAAAGATAGAAGCTGATGCGAAGGCCACCCAGACATTGCAATGTGGATTAACGAAGGAGGAACTGAACCGGGTGGGACCTTTCAGCAGCGCAAAGGATCTCTGGACCAAACTTATCGAGCTCCACGAAGGGACATCTGATACGAAGGTAAGTAAACGAGATCTTTAAATAAATAAATTATATAATATTTGTAATACCCGCAATTTTCCTTAAATAATTCTTGGATAATAATGAATGATTGATCTAAAGGAATTTAATAAAAATTTCTAAATGTGTCTTGATGATTTAATGGGTTAATTCCATGTGGGCTTGCAAAAGTAAAAAGAAAGAAAAATAATGGAGGAACCAAGGATTGATCCTTGGACCTCATGGAATGGCAAGCCTAGTAGAAGCATGGGTTAACCAAATGTGCTAGCAAGTTGATCTTGTTAGAGACACATGGAGAAATAAATTTAAATGAAGAGAAAAAGGAAAAGGGGTTACAAATGGTAAGTTCCAATTACTTTTCTCCATTAAATTTCCCCCCCCCCCCCCAAATCCAAGTTCTTTCCTTGTTGAGTGATTGCCGAAACCTTTAGGAGGAGGAGGAGTTTGAATTTCAAAAAGTGGCGGATAAGGAATAGATCCCTCACAAAATGGAAGTTTTTGAGGAGAAGGAAAGGTTTAAATGGGCTATTTCATACCAAGTTGAGAGGAGAATACATGGAAATTTCTCCACCTCATCAATGCCTTATAGGACCCATCTTATTAACCGAAACCCTCTCCCCTCTCCTCATTCTTTCCCTCACCGAAATCCCATTGCCTCCCTCTCTTCCTCTCTTGTGGCCGAAACTCCAAGTGGGCGGCAACATCATTCAAGCAAAAAGGAGCAAAGGAGAAAGGCTTTAGGAGGGAAGTGGTAAGGGTTTAGGTTTATCCTTTTGGTTTGCTTTTCTATTCTTTTCCCTGCCATCATCTGGCCGAAAGTTTTTAAGAGGTTATCTCATCATTCTTGTTGTCAAAACAAGGAGATAAAACCAAGGGCTAGAGAGGCTTGGAGAAAGGAAGGAAGGGTACCAAGGAGATAACAAAAAGAAGGGTTCTTCTTCTCGTTTGGTAGGGTAAAAATCAAGGAACCAAGGGTAAGACTCCCTCACCCTGCAACATAATGGTTGTGATAATTTACCCATGAATTTCTTAATGTTTGTTTGTTGAAAAGCATGAAAACTCTCCTTTAAAGATTCGGCCATGATAGTAGGTTAGAGTATGTGTTAAGAACATGTTTTGAACAAGTTTCGTGCCACATGTATCCTTATGTTTCATAAAAATGTTTAAGTATGAAAGTTGTTGTTATCATGTGTTAGAGTTAAGGGTTTTCTATGCTATGAATCTAAATGTTACATGACAAAGTTATATGGCTAATTTTCATGTGAAAGAGACACTAGGTTTCATGTCTTGTATATGGTTTGACTAATCATGCTAGGGCTTCAAAGTAGGGTGTAGCATGTCATGGTATGAAATGATGCATGTTAAAGTTTAAATGGGATAGTTTTCCATATGAATCAATCAATGGGTTTATGGAATTTTAAGGTTCGGCCAACATGAAGATCTAAGACTTTAAGGGATTTGGTTTTGATTCAATGTTATGGTTCCGAATGTTGGTTTCTGTTGGGATTTTGATTTTATTGGATTTCGGTTCGAGCTATGTTTCAATTATTGATGGATCGGTCCATTGTTTGGGCTGATCTGTTGATTAGGAGTCTGTTTCAATGGTTGTCGTTGATCTATCGGATTAGGTTTCGATTAGGTTGGTTTAGATCCAGTTGAAGTTGGTAAATGAAATTTACTCGTGGTTGATTAGCATGAGTTAGATTTAATTGGACTTGGTTGGGTTAATCCGGCCGAGTGGTGTCAAGTGGCTTAGGCTATGTTGAATTCTGTGAGGTTCTGTTCATGAGGGAAGAACCAAATCAAAGTTAATTCTAGGGCTCAATCAGATCGGTGAGATAAGCTTCTGATCCGGTTAGACTTTGGAATTTAGTGGAGATCAATCCTGTTGGATTTGTTTGTTTTTGAATTGGATGGATGGGTTATGATGTTGAGGATGATCGGCGATCTGTTCCTTGCGATTTAATCTGTTCGTGGGTTGAATCGCTGGAGGATAGGTTGATCTGGTGGATTTGATTAGGTTAATTTAGGTGCTGTTGAGTTTTGATGGGATTGGGATTGATCTATTGGGATGATCGATTCTAATCTATCTTGTATGTTGAATCGATCAGATTGGATTTATCTGTTGATTAGGGTTTATTTCGAGTTGTTGAGGGATTTTATGGGTTTAGGTTAAATCCAGTTGAGGTTAGGTGTGGAATTGTGTAGGAGGTTTATGTTGCTGTAAAATTAAATATATTACTGTATTTAGTGGGTGTTATATGTTATAAATTGCAAGACCTTGACCCTGCTATATATATACGGAGGAGTTTATTGGGAGTTCTTCGTATTTTGACGTGCGTCAATCAGATGTGTACTCCTGTGCTTAGTCAACACAGGTCTTATTTGTAGTGCATGATTTATTATCGGTTGTTAATTATCCTATTGCTATCCTTATTACATTCGTTGCTTGATTCCTTACTTGATACTTAATGTTGACCTTGATATGATCTCATTGTCATCAATACAGTCTTATTACTTCTTGTTGTTAATCTGCGATGACTTATTATGGTTGATGTTGAGTATATATTAGTAGATATAGTAGTTATCTGTTGAACTGAGCATGCATCATAACGTGTTGTTGTTGTTGGCTCTCACTAGATCATTGTTGATAATGGTACAGTGAAAGCATTATAGCACTGTGTGGGTGCGATCAAGACTAGTTAGATAGCTCTCTTGGGATACTGTCCCTCCCCCTCGTGTGTAGTCGGTCTGTTGTTGGAGTGGGTGACTCATGTCGTGCGCTCCAGTTCATTGTGTGGGTGTTTAGGGATGTTGAGTGCAGATAGTGATCAGGCAGCTAGATAGCTCTCCTATGATATTTTCTCCGCTCCCCACTCACGTGTAGTGGTCTGTTGTTGGAGTGTATGCAATTGTTCTGTCGTGTGCCCCAATTCATTGTGTGGGTGTCTCGGGGTGGCGAGCCAACAGTAACCATGCATATTGTCATTGATATGTGTTGCATGTGGTTGTTACTGCATTTATGGTTGTTGCACTTGTATGTTATATGATTGTTGCATTTGTATGACATGACATGTATTATTCTCGTATTGTATGATACCTATTATTTGCACATAGTATATTGATCTTGTTCCTTAAGTATCATACCTTTGATATCCATATTGATATATGTATGTTGTGCACTTTTATTCTAATACCCACTGAGTATTTTATATTCACCACTCAGACCCTGGAGTTTCCTTTTCTTTCTCCTCAAGTAGCAGATAAGGATATTATATTGAAGCTTGGAGTTCTACCGGACTACCCCCATCTCACAACAAGAGGAGTTATTGGTTTCTTTGTGTGGATTTCAGTTTGTGTTTTTGATGTGTGGTTTGTGGAGTTTTGTGCGTATTTGTGCGGTTTTGTGATTTTAGTCTTGTGATGTTTATGTTTTGGCTTCATGGTGGAGTTGTTGTTTGGTGTCGTTGTGAGCACTATCGATGCATGTGTTGTTACGTAGTTGGTGCATGTGTTGTATATGTGGTTGTGGCCGTGTGGGCCCTTATGTATGTGGTATAGCCTTGTTGGATACATGTGTTGTATTGTAGAGCGGCCGTGTGGACCTGTATGTTAACATGTATTCAGGAAAAGTTAAATTGTTACAGGGAAGATGGTGCCGAAATTTTTCGAATAGCTGTTTCTCGGGACGTGACATTTTTACTTTGTACAAGAACGTTTAGCTACTAAATAACTATCAGTCTCCTACATCTCTATAAAGGATCAAGTTGCTTACATCTTCGTCAAACTATATATTATATAGATAGCGATTTAATATATTGACAATCAAACTCAACATTCTACATATCCCATTGAGTACCCTTAAATCTCTTAGAAATTGAAGATAAAGTCTTAAACATTAAAATGGTACCTAATTTTTGAAGAAGAGAATTTCAGTTGTTGTTTCCATCTAACAATGGTTGTGAGCCTTTGATGGAGAAGAGATAAAGAGAAGTAGAAGGAAGGAAGGCTCTATGCGAGACAAGTTTGAGAGGAATGACGCGATCCATTAGCAAAAGCATACAAAAGGGATTAGAGTCAACTACTACTATGTATTTTTTTTAAAAACAAATTAACGTCATTCTTACATAACGAAATTTGAATGTGGTTCATAAAATTATGTAATTAGGTTTAAATCAACCTCAATATAAGTCATAATAAAGTTAAAATTATATTTATAGAACCTAACACAGTACCCCCAAAATTCTCAGTTAATCCAACTTTAATTACATTAAATTTACAATTTATTTCAGATTTAAAATTAATATTAATGTATACTATAAATAAAAAAAGTCGAGAATGATAATGTTGATCGAAGTCCAAAACTTTGTATTGCATATAGTAAAATATTTTTACGGCATTAACGTGTTATTTAATTTATATATAAATAGCCATTCATTACTTGAGAAAACATTGCACTTAACTACACTTATATGGTTTCATTAAATGCACATGAAGTTGAAGAATGCAACAAACAGTCTACAATGAAACATTTGGGGAATAACTTTCCATTTCATAACTATTTCTTTTTCTATTGTGTTGTTCTAGATTGCATCCATATCTATAGCTAAGACAAGAAACACTTCCAATATATAGCTAGATACCAATTCCCACCCAATAGTGAATTAATACTACCCTAAATTTTCACATCTTTAATATAATAATACTCAAGTTTTTGTATTGTTATGCATATTATATTGTTTTTAGTAGTTAGTTCCTATGCACAGTGTGTTTTTTTTCTAATAAATTATATGCAGTTTATATTTTAAGTCTGAGGGCAGCATGTTGATGTAGTTAAGTATTATGTTAGCTTCAAGTTTGAAGTTTGAAGTTTGAAGTTTGAAGGTGGTCCAAAGAATCTGCAAGAGCTAGCCAACAATTTGCCTGCTTCACTTCACATGGACTTTTCCTCTATTTACTGCCACTTACACTATTCATTCTACTAGCTGATTTCAGAATGGTGGCCTTGAAGATTATGTCCCAAGAATCTCACTTAATCCAACTGCTCAAGACAAAATTCCAGCACATAACAATCTTTTAATATAATTTTTTTATTTGACAAAAGTAATTATAAACATGTGCCCACCCCTCCATTTGGGAGTCACTGAGCCAAACCTGCACCACTCTCTCTCTTAATATTTGTCTCCTTTATTCTCACTCACTGCTCTTCGTCACTCTCTTCCATCCATCTCTATCTATTCAAAGCTAAGGCCACACCTATCTGCACACCTTTATAGGCTCTGATCAGCTACATCTTGCTGCTTTTAGGGTTTGCCCACTTCAGGTTGGTCTACCTATCCTAGCTGATATATAGCTGGACAAGTTAACCAGTTTAGATCTATCTCTTTTCGAACGATTTGAGTGTGAAGATTTAGGGTTCATTTTTTTTTCGTTCATGTGTGTTCAGTGAAGATATATATCACGGAGCAGTTCCCTTCTCACACATCATGCATGAAAGAGCAACAAGAAGCTAAGGGATCAGTTGAGTAACAAGAAGATATGTATCTGCAGGTGATGTAGGGTTGTGCCTGGCTCCTTGTATGCCACACATGGAGGCTAATCTAGGGAAGATTGGTCGCTGTGGGCGGTGTGCAAGGAGCCAAGCATGACTATCTATCCCTCTATTACTCATATTTTGATCATTGAGACTTCAAAGTGATTGATGGAAGTGGGTCAGTCATGAGCTTTCTCTAGGTTTACTCAATAATTAGGAATGCTGATATTATCTAAACTAGAAATAGCTCTCTTATTGTATGTCTTTGTTACTTTTTTTTTAAGCTAGCTATAATGTTAATAAACTAAGTTTATGCTGTCTAGATTATTTAGTTTCATGACTTCTTCATTAATTTGATGCAATGACCATAAATCTTATGAAAGAATTAGTTTAATATATATATAAGCTTATATATGCACTTTCTGAAGATCAAAAGAGTATACAGTATGCCAGAGTTATATTTTAATTAGGTGATCATTAAGCAAAGTTTAGTTTGACTTCTATATTGAGTTCTATGCAATGCAATATTATTAGTATATAATATTGTAGCAGTACTATCTCTCAAATGCAAACTATTTAGTAGATACACTAACTTAAATTCGTCTGAAGTCTTCTTCACGTAAACAATATTTGTGAAGCGTAGCTACAATGTCATCATCCATTGCCATAGAATTTGATCTTTAGTATGTTATGGGTCAGTATGATTTGATCCAAAAAGTCAAGATCCAGTCCGATTAGAAGACACATCAGACAGAAGACTTGACTCCAAGACCGACTAGCTTGATCCCACATCCCGACTCAGCCACCGGTGTAGATCGGGATTTAATACCCAACTCGGTAATTGGCGTAGATCGATATTCAACATCTGACTCAGCATCCAGTTCAGCTCGGGATCCCACACCCAACCTCCTTCAAAGCTCAACTCCGGGGTGACACCTAGCCCCAAGCTCCGAGTCCAAACCGCTCCACTAAGTCTCTTCCCAATCGTATCATACTCCGTCTCGGCCTCAAGGCTCGTCTCAACTAACCTCAGCTCGGGTTCTCTCCCTATCACTCGCGCTCCCCTTAGTGTCCTACACCGCGCTCAACCGACTCTGCTCTCTATATTTCCTCATTTGGCTTGGCAGACCACTAAAAGGACACATGTAATCATGTGATATCTTGGGTAGCTCATCTACCTCATTAATGTGGCATGATAACGCAATCTGATACCATATCAGGTATAGGTGATAAGACTCTTCGCTACTTTGGCGGTGATGAAATGTTTCCCTTATCCAGATGGGACATCTTCTCTGACAAGATCTCCATTGAAGGATATTCTCTTTAATTAAAATAAGATAATTTTCTCTTTCATAAGTCTATATAACTTTCCCCCTCTCACAAATACAGGTACGCATGCATATAGAATCACAAACATTCATTCTCTCCGTATTCCCATATTTTCTTCTCCCTCTCTAGTGAAGGATCTGACTTGAACGTCGGAGTGGTTAAGCCAAGACACCTTTGACCCTCCGTTCTGACCTTCTTCTTCTTTTTTGCAGTCCAGAGTTTGGTGGCGGGTTAGAGTCCATCATCCTCGTCCTTCGTTGCTCGTGGGTACTACCTTAACTGTCGACCTACAAGCTGTTGGCTGACGATTTATCTGGAAGACGATCTCAAATAGAAATAGTGTACAACATGTGACTACAATTAACCACAATGGATAGTAGTAAGAAGATATTCTTTCACAAGCTATTTGCATGAATAAGGGTCCATTTAAGTTTTTTAACTTTAATTCATCATATGATTATTGAAGAAAATGTTACCTAGATTTCCTTATAGTTCTACGTGTTTGCTTAATATTCTGTGTCTCTTTGCGAAACAACCGTTGAAACCACAAAGTAATATTATTGTTTAAATGAAGATTTATTTATATTTTAGTTTAATTGAGGGAGATGATTCAAGTAATATTCCATCAAAACAGAGGATATATATATATATATATATATATATATATATATATATATATATATATATAATTGATATTCTGCATGCCTCTCGCGTGCGCGATCGTGTGCGCCAGCCGATCCACCGTCGATCACGCGTGATCGCGCAGATCTGACCGTCCAAAAGTGGGAATGCACAGTGCTTCTACCGCCCGACCCCACCACTGTCCCGCCGCTGCCGCCGCGCCGTCCGATCATCGCCGACTGTCGGACTGGGCCCGTTCGACGCGCCACTCACCGGCGCGTCGTCCGATGTCGGATTCCGATCAGATTGTGGTCGGAATCCAGCGCAATTTGGCCGGAAATATGCCGACAGTGGTACGGGCGTTCCCGGCTAAATCGCGGTCAGATTCCGATCAAATCGCAGCCGAAGACCAATCGGAGAAGGACCGGCGTTGCAAACTTTTATACATAGAAATTTAGGATTGTAAATGAATCAAATGTTGGGGATTAAACTTAGGGTTTAGTTTGATAAAATTTATTTATAATCATTCAATAGTAAAAAAATAATAAATAAGATTGAACATTAATAAATTTAGTTCGTATAATTTTAAATTATTCATGTTAAAAAATAAGAAAAGAATATAAAAAATTTATTTATTAGATAAACGTTTAATCTAATTTATAAGAATAATAATTTAGTTAGTTGATATCAATAAAAAAAAGTCAATTATATATTTATTAAATAAGCTCAATATATATGACTTCTTTTGGTTGAGGGAGTTGAAAACGTGGACTACGGTAGTTTGGAGGTAGGCATTATGCTCAAACATAATTTTGCTGTGTTATGTCTACTAGTTCATAGATGTCTATAGATTAAGAATAGAGTTCCTTATGTATAATGTAAGACCTGTCTCGTATGCCGGGGAGGATGAGACTCATGAACATCTCTTCTTCAAAACCCAATTAACAGAATCTTGCGGACCAAAGTACACACTTGGCTAGGTATTCGGAGAGAGATGAGCATTGCGAGATGAACGGTACAAGTCTCCAAAAGATAGATGAAGACTTTGGGCATGCTTTATAGGAAATATCTTATTTGTCAATCTAGAAATCAATATAATTGTGAAAAGAGATATTTAGTCTCTAATTGCTTCCTCAAGAAATGCAATCCCAAATTAAATGAAAGGGCAGATATAAGTTTATGTTATCCCTGGTTTGTTCATGATATATATTGCTTTTTTTTTTTTTTACTATGGGACTTGATGCGGTGGTAAGAGGCAAGACTCATTCTCACGTAACTATGGTTCAAATCTCACATTGAATATTTCTATATGCGTGTTTACAAAGTTTGAACCATTAGTGAATTTGGAATATTTGTTACGATCCATCTGTGCTTTTTTAATTTGTTGATGGCCAATCTATGAAGTTGGATCGTACATTTTCAAGATTAATTGGATTGAAGATCCAGATACTTGAATATCATAATGATATATGTTCCTTTTGAATGGATGCATCCCTGGCCTGGTATATATTGAAGCTTAATTGGTCATGGAAAAGGACAAGCCAACTGCATGGTCAGCTTTCTATCCTTCCTAGGGTTGAAAACTTTGGGTCTTCCGTTCTCCAAAGATAAGGATGAGCAGAAGCGAAATAAGACAAGCTTTAGAACCATAGAGCACAGGTATAGCTGGTAAACCAAGCTAGCTAGTTACTGCCTCCCTCCCTGGTCCTATCACTGTCATCTATGCCATCGATCATAAACACCAGAGTCTATGAGAAAATGTTAAAGAAAAAAAAAAGTAAAATAATTCTCAGACAACAACAGAAGAACAGTTTAGTTACTAGATATTTTGTACCTGTTATGTCAATCATATCATTTTGTTTGTCATATAAAAGGGTAGTGCACTAGTAGTGCACGAAGCTCTGCTAAAAAAATATTAATTAACGATCGACTTTAAATAAATAAATAACTTGACTATTATTATAAATGCAATAGTAAATGGATGTCATTATGCCATT
>NC_133861.1:55627-91909 GCF_044706935.1 Curcuma longa
TCCAAGCTTATGCAGATGAGAATGCGGACAGGCGCCTCCTAGAGCTGGATCTCATCAGTGAGGCCAGAGAAGTTGCCAACATGAGACTTCAAGCATACCGACTCAGCCAGAAATTGAGTTCTTGGGAGCTATAATTGGGAACAGAAAAATCAAGCTTTAGCAACATATAATCAAGAAAATCATTAATTTTGATGAGGAGAAACTGCAAACGACAAAAGGCTTAAGATCGTGGCTGGGCATACTCAATTATGTCAGATCTTATATTCCAAATTTAAGTACTTTATTAGGGCCACTCTATTCCAAGACTTCTCCTCACGGTGATAAAAGGTTCAAAACTTCGGATTGGGAAATTATAAAGAAGGTCAGAAACATTGTACAGAAACTCCCAAATTTGGAATTACCACCGGCAGACTCCTATCTCATTATTGAAACCGACGGTTCTATGGAAGGATGGGGCGGGATATGCTTTTATGAAGTTGCACCCTAGCAGCATCTGAATCTCGTCCTTCAAGTTCATGGTTAGCATATAAGTAAAAGGGATTCTAAATTTGTGTGTATCGATTGTCATCATGCCATTCCTCAATTTCATCGAGGTCTCTTACTGGGAGTTAATCCTTGAAAATACTACTTTATAGTTAATGGCTTCGTATGCTTCTTTTGGCATAGCCTCCTTGCATATACAGCACGTGGTTGCTCCAGTATTAAGTATAGTTTGGACCTTGGTGTTAGGTACATCAGGAATATGGAAAGTAATTTCCATATTATATAGTCGGTTGATTAAGGATCTGGCTGGTGCTGTGAAAGAGAATTCATGAGTTACTGAGGGGTGCATGTCAATTATTTGTGATGTTGACCCATAATGTTTTCGGGTCAATTGTTGTTCCCGACTGGACAATAAAGGCCGTCATGCGATGTCGGCTTTTACTTGGCTTGATTACGTCCAATCTTAATAATGCATCAGTATGAGCCTTAAATGTTGCCTCCATGATAGGTGTGACATGCTTCATTGGTTTATCTTGTATGGTGAGGTTTGGGTTGATAACTCAGAGACAAACTTAAACTTGGCTAAGTAGGGCTTCGGGTTTTTCCCGCTTGTCCTGCTAAGCAATCCCAAGGGACCTATTTATAAAGAGGAGATAAGGAGAAAGCTAGAACCGGGTGCTCATCTGGGCCCCATCGCATTCTATGCTTTTCCTTTACAGATTCCTCACTATTATTGTCCCTCTAAACCAGTGTGCTACCGCACATGGTTTTACAATACAACTTAAGAAAAGGAACGGCTCCCCGGGGCTCAGTTCCTTAGACTCAAAGAAAAGTAAAAACTGACATGACTCAAAGCTGGAATAAAGTCGAAAGATGCCTCACGCGTAGTACTGGTAAAGTAGGGTGCTGCTTCATGTGATTAGCTTTGGTAGAATGGAGAGTAACATGCATCCCAGTTGCTTCTTTATCTTGTCCGGAGCATCTTTAACTTCAATAATTGAGTCTTCAATTGTGCTGAACAGCTGGATCTGGTCTTCTGGTAGGGAAACGACATCAATTGTATGGTGGACTAACCGAGATAATGCGTCGGCTAGCTCATTATTAATTCCCTCCACATGTTCGAATTTAATATCCACGCCTGTTCCAGTTATGTAATCAGTAAAAGCAATCCAACGTACCCGAGATGGTTTGTTGTGGACCGATTTATTGAAGAACTTAATTATAGCATGGCAGTCTGTCCTCAATGTTATCTCCTTTCGGTCCAGATAATGGATCTTCATGGCTGACAATGCCTCCATACAGGCATAAATCTCAGCATCAATTGTTGCTTTAACAGTGGAAAATTTCCCACTTGCGTAAGCGCACACACGCTCAGTACTTTTTGGGTCGAACTTTGATTTCTTCCATTTGTAGATCCCGCCACATCCTTCCATAGAACCGTCGGTTTCAATAATGAGGTAGGAGTCTGCCGGTGGTAATTCCAAATCTGGGAGTTTCTGTACAATGTTTCTGACCTTCTTTATAATTTCCCAATCCGAAGGTTTGAACCTTTTATCACCGTGAGGAGAAGTCTTGGAATAGAGTGGCCCTAATAAAGTGCTTAAATTTGGAATATAAGATCTGGAATAATTGAGTATGCCCAGCCACGATCTTAAGCCTTTTGTCGTTTGTAATTTTTCCTCATCAAAATCAATGATTTTCTTGATTATATGTTGCTGAAGCTTGATTTTTCTGTTCCCAATTATAGCTCCCAAGAACTCAATTTCTGACTGAGCTATCTTCATTTTTGATGGGGATAAGACTAATCCTTCCTTTTGACAGATATCCAACATTTGGGTTAAATGTTGAACATGTAGTTCTTCCGTTTGAGAGAAAACCAATATGTCGTCTATATCGATGACTAAGAAATCCTCACATTTTTAAAACAGTTATCCATTTTGCTTTGAAAAACCGCGGGTGCGTTTTTCAGGCCAAATGGCATAACTAGCCATTCAAAGAGGCCTTGAGGAACCAGAAAGGCAATCCATTGTACTGATTCCTCTTCCATCATGACTTGATGAAATCCGGATTTCAAGTCAAATTTAGAAAATATTGCGGCTTTGACCAATCTTCTTTAAAATTAAATTAATGTCTGGCAGAGAATACTGATCCTTATAGGTATTGTCGTTTAAAGTCTTGTAATTGAATACAAGACGTTCCTTCCCCTTTCTTCTTTACCCGTAATAGGATCAATTGTAGTTTGATTGGACAATAAAGGCCGTTGTTATATGTCGACTGTTACTTGGGCGAATTACCTTCAACCTTTAGAGGGTTTCAATATAGGCCTTGAATGCTGCCTCCATTGCTGGTGTGACATGCTTCAGAGGCTTGTCGTGTATGGTCAGGTCAAGATTGATAATTTCTAATTTACAGATTACTTATTTCTTTGCCAATGTTGCAAAGGGTTTTCCCCAATAAATCCACTTTCCTTATGTCTTGCATTAATGGTGCGAAATGCATCTTAAAGTCGGTGTTATGGTGTACCTGGGATACGGAAAACAATTCCTATTTAAGACAGAAGAAATCCTGATCATCCTCCTCTGCTTGTAGCACTTTTGCTGTGCTCTGACTTCAGGAGAAGAATTAATGGTTGTTATGTCTTTATAGAAGGTGACTTCAGTTCCTTCAATTCTTAAGCCTCCCGCAACAGCTTTAATGAAGTTGCACCCAATAGCATCTGAATCCCATCTTTCAAGTTCATGGTTAGCATATAAGTAAAAGGGATTCGAAATTTATGTGTACCGATTGTCATCATGCCATTCCTCAATTTCATCGAGGTTTCTTGTTGGGAGAAAATCCCTGAAAATACCACCTTATAGTTAATGGCTTCGTATGCTTCTTTTGGCATAGCCTCCTTGCATATACAGCATGTGGTTGCTCCAGTATTAAGTATAGCTTGGACCTTGGTGTCAGGTACATCAGGAATATGGAAAGTAATTTCCATATTATATAGTCGGTTGATTAAGGATCTGGCTGGTGCTGCGAAAGAGAATTCCTGAGTTACTAGAGGGGTGCATGTCAATTATTTGTGATGTTGACCCATAATGTTCATCTGTTAAGCCAAACGAACCACTTCCTCGTGTTGTTGCTTCTAATTCAGTCACTTCAGATACTGAAGGTGTAATAATTTTCTCTAGAATAACCTGTGCAACACAGGAACCCTTCTCCAAAGATAAATTTTATCAGAATGATTTAAAATTAGAATGCGTACTTCACCTCGAAAATCGGAGTCAATTACTCCGGCACCAATGTCTAGCATAAACTTCAGGGCTGCACCAGATCTTGGTGCTATCCTTGCATAAGTGTCCTGAGGGAATTCCATTGCAATACCGGTCCGTACCAGTGCTTGCATCCTTGGTGAAATAGAGACGTCTTCATCCAAGAAAATATCATAACCAGCGGCACTAGAGAGTCCTTCTGACAGGGAGTTTTGCCGTAGAAGTCAGTCTTTTAATTTTGAAAAATTCATCTATTGATTTGAAAATCTTCTTGGCTCCACCACAGCTTCCTGAGGCAAAAGCTCCTCGAATTCTTGTTCCAGGTCAGAAATCTGGATTGATTTGCCTTTGCGTTCTCGGTCTAGGGCCGCCTTTAAGTATTGTGTATAGTCCAAAAGTTCCTGGACTATATCATTACTCCTTGTCGTAGTGAGGTATAAAGGAAATTTCCTTGTAAGAAATTGTTTTGTCCAGATAGAATTTTGAACAGGATGGGCAGGATGTCATATGACATATAAGACAATGTAACCCCATGGTATCAGTAGTAATCATTTTACAAAAAGTACAGTGTAGATACCTTCCCTCAGGAATAGGTTGATTTTCCTGCCAGTCATGGGACAATTCTTCATGGTGTCCCCGACGAATACCTGAGTCCTCCAACCACAGTTGTCAGGACCCATCATAAAAATAGTTTCTGAAACCTCTCAAGGCATATCGTCCAATGTCAGTTTTACATAGTTGATCGGACCACCTGTCTCTCCTTCAGAATAGCTACAAATAACATCTGAATCAGGTTCATTTAAATCAACTGACAGAATATCATAATCAAAAGGTAAGTCAAGCTGGTCAATAACAGCAGCGCAAACAATATTGCCTGTTTTACGTTTGCAGTCCTTGGCAAAATGGCCAGGTTCCCCACATATAAAGCACTTACACTTCTTCTGTTGTTCATATTTCTTGCGTTTGAAAACCCTTACGTGTGTATCATGGGGTTTCCCTTTATAAGTTCTGGATTTGCGAAGTTCGTACTTCTTCTGATGGCTTTTGTAGTATCCTGGAATAGGAATTCTACTACAAAATGCTAGATCCTTGACGCTCCGCTGGATGGCCGCTTTCTTGCAAATGTTAGCCAAATACTGGTATGTAAAATGGATCTGAGGCATAATGCCTACTTGGTTTGCCGGATGCTTAGCCTTGAAGGCTTGCTCAATCTCACTTCCTATTAGGGCCGGCATCTTCCTGAATATTTTATCAGACAGTTCCGGGCTAATGAACATCCTCCCGGACTTAGCTGCAAGATTCTTAAAATCGTTAAGGTAATTAAAAATCTCCTTCATACTTGAATAGTTGAGGCGCTCCAGATCTACGTAGGCCTGGTCCTGCTCCATGGTTGAGCCTTGATATGGATCTTCTAGCATGATTGACCTTCTAATGGCTGACAGAATATTTTGAGTTTCCCCAGCCATTTTGACAAGTTCTTCATATTCTCTGGAATATACCATGCGCCACTGAATCTACATTTTCTTTTCTACTTCTCCTAAGAGATTTTCGATAAACTGAACCGTCTGCCGATTGTCTGTCCATGTCCTTTCATTCACAAGATTATTAGTTATGGACTCCCAACGTGAAATTACATCTGCATACTGCCCAATGTCATCTGGTAGCACTAGGATGACTCCGATTGTCTGTTGGGCCGAAGGTAAAGTCCACGGTTGTTGATATTTGTGTCTTCCTCGAAAATTACCTTGCCATTGGGATCCTGTTGGTGCTTCATAAGGAGATTGTGATGACTATGCTGGGGGGTAGTTTATCTGCCACATTAATGGTTCAGTTGGTTGATTGTATGTTGAGATCGCTGAAGAAGATAAGGCCCGCTCATTGGTTATCAATGAGCGTAATATTGGATACTCCATTCTTTCCAGCTGCTCCATGATTTCAGTCTGTGTATTGACATGGGTCATTTCTTCCTGTTCCGAAGAATTGTCTGCCTGCAGTTCTTGAATAGATAAATTATCAAATTGATTAGATATAGTTACCCCATCTCCGGTGCTGAGATTAGGCTCTTCTGTTCGTTGAAGAAATTCCTTAATGATCAGTGCTTCCTGAGAAATTAGGTTATAATACCCCATTTTCTTGAGGCTGAGGTGGCGCTTCTTGAAGTTGTGCCTCTATTTGCTCCACCTGCTGCACTACTTGCTGCTAGTATATTTCTGAATCAGTATCGGTGTTCTCCCAGTATGGTAGTTGTTGATTAAGTTGTACTGGTAGGTCATTTGTAACTTGTTCTTCATTATTTTGCACGAACATAGGGTACTCCATTTCTTGCTCCGTAAGACCAAGAAAATGAACACTTAGGTCTTCTCTTCTTCTTCTTCTTCATAAATAACTTGAGAATCTAGTACTGGTAATTCATCCAGATCCCACTCAGGATCATCTTCCCATGGGGTGTCCTCCCAGATGCTTGAAAGGGCATACTCCTTTTCATCTTCACTTTCACTTATCCATCCGTAACAGGGAAACTTCTTCTTTTGTTGTGATGTTGAAGCTGAAGACTCTGACTTGCTGTCTTTTGATGAAGTTAGATTAATTTCTGGGTCTTCTTTATTGTTTGGTACTTCATCATATTCTCATCCAGTTGGGATAATAGGAATGTTACTGATTGGTGGCATAACATTCTTCTTCTGTTGTGATGTTGAAGCTGAAGACTTTGACTTGCTGTCTTTTGATGAAGTTAGATTAATTTCTGGGTTTTCTTTGTTGTTTGGTACTTCATAATATTCCCATCCAGTTGGGATAATAGGAATGTTACTGATTGGTTGCATGACATAATCTATATAATAATCAAATTTTCCACTTGGTTCCCTTAGAGGAGCCATTAATTTATTTGGACTGAACACCATTTTCTCCTTATAATCAGAAAACCAAGCATCAGAGTCCCATCTAATATTTGTATCTGGTTCATCAGGTAATTCAAAAAGTGGAGCTGCAAATTCTTCTTGAGAAATTTTATTGGAATCCTTCATATCATATTCAACAGTTCTCCTGGGTCTGGGATTTCCTGTAGAATGATATCCCGAGAAAGCTAAAGTTATAGACCCATCAAGTAAAGTTGTTGTTCTTACCATTTCTGGGTTGCGAATCTGGGTTATCACTGGTGGTTGTAGAACCCATCGCATTCCCTGTAGCTCCATTGTTGTGCGCGGTGTGGCTGGTACAGCGCGAATCCCGTTGCTGGCTAAATAATCTGCTACATTCTGAATGTTGTAGCAAAAGCCCGCGTGGCTGGTGTTTGTTAGCCTTGCAATTAGACCTCTTGTGATTAATAAGTTGCTTTCAGCTGAATTCCATTCTTCATATGCATGTGTCTGAATGGCTAGCTCGATATGGTGGAAGAAGTCCTCCACACTAAGATATTAGGAGCAATATAAACCAACTGCGTACCTCCCGAGAGGTCAATCTCCATTGTCCCAATGATCGAGCGATCATCTCTCCATCTTGTGTCCCTAAGGACAACCAGGATGTTGGTGCCAGCATTCCTGCGATGAAGAGCATGTATTCTGATCATGACTAATCCTAAATGGATTATCTGCATACCTTCTCGCCTTAGTATTGCATAACTTTCTTGATTGATTAGGGGCAAGTTCTGTTGCCCCTCTGTTACTAGAAGTCTCACTTCCGAATAGTGCTGGTAAACCCTATGTCGGGCTTCTGACCAGTTTGCACTTTATAGTGTTTCTACAGGTACTAGTGATGCACGCCTTCTCTATGATAGTTCCAGCTCGGCTTCAAGATTGAGCTGCTTTCTAAGGTTCTTGAGGCATTTCTGGCTCCACACAGTCTTCGTTGCGCTTGGTATCGGAGTCTTGCCATTCTTCGATAATCACGAATCTGATCCTCTTGAGATGAAGTTACTGGTTGTAAAGCATCAGTAGTTGTGCGCTCAGTAATAGAGGGTCGAGCTCTAACTGCCATCTTCAGATGCTTTCTTGATCTTCTCTCTTTCTTCCTTCAAGATTTCCAAAGGATCTTTGTAGACAAAGAACGGTTCCTGCTTCCTGGGTGCTGCTTTAGCTCCAAGCGAAAGTCCTTGTAGTTGCTTGGCAAGGTCAGCCACCTACACAGACGTATCAGGAACAACTGGGTTTTTGAGAAGTAAATCAAGTTTATGATTTATTGTTAACAAAAGCTCGATTATTGTATTGTTTTGTCTGTTAATGTCACTATTTGTGGCGTTTGCTGCTACCACAAATCCAACTGCTGGGGCGCTGATCTTCTGAGTTACTTGGAGTGACTTTTCATAGTCTTCAGAAAGGGCTGAAGGTGGAGATGCACCAGGCAGTGGGGTCACTCATGAAACACGCCTTTTGACTTCTTGCATCACCTTCTCAATGCTTCTTACTTGCAACCGAACTTCTTCACTCAAATTTACCGCTCGGTCTTCTAGCAATTTGGGCTGCTTTGTAATTTCAAGCACCAGACCTTTGATATCTGAAGCTGTTAGTGGCTTGATTAATAGTAACTCCTTTTGTAGGTCAGCAACAGCCTCCTGCAATCTTCTTTGGACCTTTAATACTTTCTTCAAGGATTCTTTTACTTCTATGTGATTTTGTTTTAGAGATTCCAGCAAAATATGAAACTCCTTGATTGACACATATGCATGTAATGACAAACGATCATATAACACGTCTAAATTATGGGAAAGCCCTTTAACTGTGACTTTAGTTTCTAAATTAAGATACTCTAGGTTAGCTGTCCTAGAGTTCTGATACCAGTCTCTAATTGTTCTTTCAAATCTCTCAAACATCCAGATTCATTTTATTTATTAATTAAAGTGTCTTACGCAAGAGACCTCGATGAAATTGAGGAATGACATGATGACAATCGGTACACACAAATTTAGAATCCCTTTGTACCTGACACCAAGGTAGCTGTACTTGATACTAACCATGCAAGGAGGCTATGCCAAAAGAAGCATACGAAGACGGGATTTAGATGCTGCTAGGGTGCAACTTCATAAAAGTTGTTGTTGGGGACTCAGAATAGAAGGAACTGAGATTACCTTCTACAAAGACATATCAACCATTAACACTTCCCCTGAAGTCAGAGCGGCAGCAAAGGTTTTACAAGTAGAGGAGGATGATCAGGACTTCTTCTGTCTGAGCGAAGAATTATTTTCCATCTCTAAAGGGACAATAATAGTGAGGAATCTGTAAAGGAAAAGCATAGAATGTGATGGGGCCCAGATGAGCACTCGGTTCGAATTTTCTCCTTATCTCCTCTTAGTATAATTGGTCCCTTGGGATTGCTTAGCAGGACAAGCGGGAAAAACCCGAAGCCCTACTTAGCCAAGTTTAAGTTTGTCTCTGAGTTCAAGAGCTTTCAATAGCCGACACTTAGAAGGTCCTGTAAAAATCCTTGTCCAACTTCTCTTTTTGGTATCAGAGCGAGTATTTCAATATGTTTCTTGGTTAAACTTTAGGGATATTCTAGGAAGGCTTCCGATGAGGTAATGATTTCTAATCTTAAAGTTGTTTATAAATCTTCTTGAAGACATTCTAGGCATAGGATTTGTTAATCACTTGTTCTTATAAATCCTATATGGAGTTGGTACTATTATGAAGTTGCTTACCTCTCCCCGATCCATTCCATTATCGGCGTGAATTTTATTACTGAATCGTCTACAACCGCCAGGACTCAGGGGAGTTTGTTCCAACTTTGCACTTTATTTTCATTGTTAATATCATGCTTAGTTTTTATTTTGCATTTTCAGTTTAAATCAATAATAAATTCTATTTTCATGAGCATTTTAGTTTGAAATAAAATTTTGAAGTTCACTGCATGCATGGTTTAGGGTAGGAAATAAATGTATCCCCCCTAGGACTTCTTTACATCATGATAGAAGCTCTTGAAAGTGAGTTATATTTGATTGATTATTCTAGGAATTTAAGTCCATGGATGAACATTTTTGAAAACTTGGATTACCCTTAGTGATGGAACCTAGAATGATGAAATTGAAATAATATGATTTTTTATACCTAGTGAGGTTAGCCATTTTGTGTGATGCACTTAGGTGATTGCCACACTAGAACTTGCTTGTATTCTTTCAAGGCTACAATATCTATGATAGGTCCACATTTATCTAGGTTTTTAAAATTTTTCCATAAACCATACAATTTCATGCTTCATTCATGTTTCACCACTTATTTTTAACCCTTTTTCACCCCCATTTTTCACTTCAATTTTCATGCTCTCTTGGACATGGGTATTTTTGATTGTTATTAATGTTCCTTTGCCCGAGACGGTCAAAGATTTAAGTGTGGGGGAGGAGGTGTTCTTTATCATGAAAATTTTGAGAAAAAAATTTTCAAAATTGAAGTAAAATTGGAGCTAGTTTTGGATTTAATGCTACAAGATTTTGGATGTTTCAATTTTTTATGATTGACCTACTGTTTTGAGATGAGATTTGAAGTGTTTCAAGTTAAGATAAGTTGGCATTAGAGAAGATCAATGAATGAGGTAATTTAGTGATGTTTGATTGGAAGAAAAAAAGAAAAAAAAAGAAAGAATCAATGGTGCCAAAATGGGATTGTGTGTGCCAAATTCTGAATTTTCAAGGTTTTTATGGATTGATTTAAATGGCAATTGACTGATCTATATTACTGGAAATGTGTCAAGTTGAGAAAGCAAAGAATTCAGAATGCCAAGTGGTTGGATTGAAGTCCAAACAAATGAAAAAAAAAGAGAAAAAGAAGAAGAAGAAAAAGAAGTGTGATCTTCATGAGTTGGTGTGGATTGTTTCCAATAATTCGGCTGCAAATCAATTGAAGAAGTAGGATTGGAATACAAGATACCATGGATCAGATCAAGTCAGATCAGAAAAAAAGAGAGAATCAGAAAAAAAGGGCAGAAAACAGAAATAGAAAAAAAAATGGGGAAGGTATCAAAAAGGTATCAAAACTCTGATCAATGGATGGATCCATGGAAACCTACCTCATTTCAGTCATCTCCTAGACAACAAATTCAGATCTCAATTGTTCCAAGGTTGTTGCTGCAACATATCAGAAAAAAAAAAAAGAAAACAGAAGAAAAAAATTTAGAAAACAGCATTTTCAAAATGTTCAAGTAGAGTATCAAAAGCTTGGATAAGCTGATCAATTCTTGTGAAATTTAATCCCATTCAAGCACTTACTGAACAACAAGTTGAGAATCTAATCAAGTGTGTAAATGGCAGCAAGAAAAAGAAAGAAACAGCAAGAAAAAAAATTCCAGAAAACCCAAAATAGAATTCTATTTTTGAAAATTTTCAGCTGAATTTTGAATTTTTGAGCTACTGATCTGAGCTCAAATTTCACAGAAAATTACATGGTTATTAGCCTTAGTAATCAAGCTTCATGATGGAAAAAGAATGGAGGAAAAACAACAAGAAACAAGAGAGAACAAGCAAAGTTTCAGATTCAATTTCAGTAATTTTCAGAATTAAACGTGCCAATGATACATTAAATTTTCGGATTTGTGTGAACTGAATTTTGGTTTCTAATGATTGGATGCTATTTTTTAGCTCTTGTAAAATCTAGATATGAAGAAATTGGGCTTGATTCGAAAGAGAAAACACAAAATAACATATTTGTGGTGATAAAGAGAAGAAAAGAAAAAGAAGTAAAGAGAACTTTGTATCAAGGAGGAGAATTTCAAAGATTTAGATCAGAATTTCTTCATGGATTTGAAGAACACACTGAAACAAATGGAATACAAGAGAAAGAAATCAGAAAAAGGGCAAAGGTTCATTGATTAGCATTTAACTATACCCATGTTTACCACTTGCATTTATTCTCTTTTCTTGAATTTCTTTTCTCTTAAAATTTCACTTCTAAATTCCTATTTCATTTGTCTCAGTTCATGATCTCTTTATGTTTTGAATAAGCCTAGTATATGTGGATTCCAAATCATGAATGGTGGTGGAGAGTAGAAGAACAAGCAAGCTTATGGAAATGCATGAAACTTAAGTTGCTTGAGTGAGCTCCATTTCCTTTTTGATCATGAATTAGAATTTAGGATGAGAGCCATTGATGTTATTCACTGAAAATAACCTTGTGAGATTTAGTGTGACACATTTATCTCAATTAATCATGAAGGGTGAAACTTGCTATGTGGTTAACCAAATACAAGGGTTAGTCCATGGATTTAAGCTTTTGAGACTCTACAACTTAGATAATTCCCTTTTAATTGTTTCTAATCATGATTAAGAATGATCTAGGGGGTACGACCTTAGTTTATTTTGTTGACTTGAGCGAGACGCTCAAGGAAAAGTGTGGGGGAATTTGATGAGTTAGGATTTTATGCATTTTTAATCGATTCATTTAAGGTTTTTGCATGAAAATAAATTATAAAATGAATCAATTTGATCTTAATTGTCCTATATTGCATAATCTGAAGCTTGATTATAATTTTCATGATCTAATGGCAATTTTTGCATTAATTAGATTTTAATCAATTTTAGGGTTTAAATCGGATCAAGTTCGAGCTCAATCGCAATTAAATCGAGTCAATTTGCCCAAATTGATCAAGCCAACATGGAGGACATGACCTAGATCAAGCCCGATCAAGATCCCTCAAATTTTTGGAAACCCTAAGCTGCCCTAGAGCCTAGATCAAGTTCTGACCGCTGGATTCAAAATCAAGGGCTTAGATCACTTGATTAATCAGCAGTATAAATGAGAAAACCTTACCCGATGAACAGTGGCTGCGCCATTGTTCATCTTCGTCCCACGAACGCCAGCCCCTGCTCGGCGATGTAACTCCACGGGCAGCGTCTTCCACCCAAATCGACTCCATCGCGTCCCTGATCCCTGAGGAGGTGGAAGCCGGCCGATTAGGCATATTTCGGCAGCTGGATGAGGCGCACTGGCGGGGGTTCTTCCGGCAGCTTTCTTCCCTGTTTCAGCTTGTTCCGGCCAACCACAACACAATCCGACGTCGGGATCTTTGGAGGGGTTCTCTGAGGTTCGGCGAACACTCCGGAATCATCATCAAATCAATCGGAGCAAGTTTGAAGCTGTGAAATCCAGTTTGTCATCTGATACGTAACTGCACAGCCTGGTTTATTGGCTAGAGAGGATTTTTCCAGCCAAATTTGTGGTGCTGGCAACGCGCAAACCACCCGACGACAAGTTTGAAGCTTCTAAATGGATTCAACAGCTGATTGACAACCAGCCGAAGGGATTCGAAGGAGAAGAGGAGGATTTTATCATTTTCTGATTTCTGTTTCTGCACATTGTTGTTTCTGTAATTTTCAAATTTGAAGTTTCTTAATTCCTAGCAACCTTGTTGAATTAGTTATTCGGTTCATGTTTAGCTGTTGTTGTTTGGATTCAAATTTACCTTAGGATTTTCTTAGCTTAGTTGAACTTTTCTTTGCAATTCTAAACTGATACTCGGATTCTAAAATGGTTGGCACTGTTCCGTGCCAATTGCTTTAGGATGATTACGGATTAAGCTTCAATTAGGTAAGTGTCTTGATTGCATTTTATAGTTTAGCTATCCAATTTCAATAAGTTTCAATTGATTCGTTTCATTTTACTTGCATTAACAGCATTGACAATTAGGTTTAGGTTTGATTTAAACAGTTAGGGTTTTTATTGAATTTTGAATTGCATCTTAGGTTTAATTGATACTTTGGTTTAACAGCTCATCATTGGGCTAGTAAATTGCATATCCTTCAATTATTTGCTGATTTTAATTTACATTTCATTGCATTTTTATAAGAAAACCCCAAAAAGAACGACACGAAATCTTGAATTAAACAATTGTCTACTAGTCCTTGGAAAAATATGACTCGAGGCCCCTATACTTCATTTATTTGTATTTATCGTGGGTTTTCGATAAATTTATAAATTCTAATTTGCAACCCTACTCGTGACACATAGCAAATCTAGGGTTGTCACTCCTCAAGTTGATCACTCTCTGCTCTAGAGTGATAGGAGGTGGAGGTTAAGTTTGAAAATTAATTAGTTAAGTTAAAAATTAATTGGTTAAGTTTAAAATTTATTTTATGAATTAATTAATTAAGTTAAGGTTTTTAAGGATTAATTAATTAAGTTAAGATTTTTAAAGATTAATTAATTAAGGTATAAATAATTAAGTTAAATTAATGTTCCTAATTTGGTCTCACCCATTGCTAGATTATTGATAAGTTTGACCGAGTAAATTAGGGTTATATTGGGTTATTTTTATTATATTTTTGTCAATAAATTAGATTTTTGGGCTGATATTTATCTTGAATGAAATTTATGGCTTCATTCTATTCTTTCATTATTTTGAGTAATTTATGGGTAATAATTTGTTGTATTTAATTTTACAAGAAATTAGAATAAAAATAATAATATTTGGAGGTCCAATTCGAAGAAAATCAATCTTGGCTCGAGTCCAAGTCAAATCAGATTCAAAGTGGTTCAACTAGGTTTTAATTTGGGCTCAAAATTGAATTCAATCAGATCTAGCCCACTTCTATTCGATCAGTCCGGTCCAATGCAATGGATTCAGCCCAAATCCAATTCAACCCACTTTAGCCCGACTCAAATCAATTCAAACCAGTTCAAATCATATTTCATCCGGTGCAATTACATGGTTCAGCACTATGCTTAAAAGGGATTAGGGCCCATCAGCGCAAAGGGGGGGGGGGGGGGGGGGGGGGGGGGGGTTCGGCATTGGCATTGGCATTGTTACTTTTCAAAATTGCGAGCATTGTTCACTTTCTTCCTTCCTCGATCGCGATTCGAGCTTCCCCTTTCTTCTCCGATCGGTCGTAGAGCAGCGGCAGCCAGAGCAATGTTGGACGAGCGCCGACCATCCACCTCCCTTCCCCTACATGTCGTCGATCGCCGCGGTGATCGATTGCCGTGAGTTGAGTGGTGGCCTGCGATAGCGTCTGCTTCCGCAGAAGCACCGAAGGTAGCTAGGTCCTTGTCTGTGATTTCAGCAGGAAGCTCGGTCTCTGTCTGTGATTTTAGTAGAGCATCGTCGTTGTCTTCGACCTCCGCCGTCACCGGAAAAGGGCAAGGTAATAGTTCTTTCATCCTCTGTTTCTGATGCTTTGTCTGTGATTTCAGCAAGGAAGAAGAGCAGAGGCTAAGCTCCATCGCCTTCGTCTCCTCCATTCGCATCCCGCCGTGAGTGATTTCTCCGGTGAGATCCAGTGTCTGATTGGCATGAAATCCACCAAAGCTGCTGAGATTCCTCCGTTCTATGCCGATTTGGAGAGGGAAGAAAACCCTACCTAAATCCTTTCATTTCTGTTCTTCTCTTTTCTTTACTGTTTTTCTTGTTCTATTGTTTCAATTACGGCATCAATCAAAACTCCCATGAATTCACTGATTTAACCCTAACTCTATTCTAATCTTAACCCTAATTCCTAACTTTCATTGTTAAACCTAATTTCTAAATCTGATCTTAACACCTGGCTTAACTCTGATCCTAATTTCTAACTTGATCCTAGCTTTGTTCTTTGTTGTTGTTTGGTTCGGTTATAACAGCATGAAGTTGTTGAGGATATGGTTGATTAGAACGAATTTCATTAAGGCTTTATGTGTGAATTGTTGTGAATTGAACGGTTACATGAACTTGTGTTGGAAATGTCTTTGTTGAATTGTAGCATAACCCTAATTCAATGTTGGTGATTGTTTAAGTTTGAGTATCAACTTGTAACCTCTATTGTATGTTGAGTTTTGGAATGTACTGAATTGAATTTATATCAGGAATTGTAATGAACCATGGTACATAATGTGAACTTGAGTTGTTGGGAAGGGTTGTAGCCGGTTGCAAAATGTTGTATGTTGTAAGTTTGATTGCTGAAATGGTAAGAACATGAGAATGGAATTTGTTTGGTTGAGTAGGATGTGTAATGAACTTTCTCATCTATTGTTGATGTTGTTGTGCTTGAATGGTAATGTGGTGTTGGTTTAGGGATAATATGTATCAATTGTATCAATTGCTTAGGTTTGTGTAGAATGATAAGATGTTGATGATTGTATATGGATTGGTTGGTTGAGTAATGCATGATGTATGTATGTGTTGTATGTAGTATGTAGTTGTGTTGTTGTAATATTTGAATAAGAACAAGTTTGTTAGGTTGGCCAATTGTAAGATTTGTAGAATTAGTGTTGTATTATTATGTTGTTTGTTGTTGCATGTTGTATGAATGACATTTGTATGGTTGTATGTTGTAATTGATGTATATTGCATGATAATGAAATCTATGTTGTATATTAACTTGTTGTGATGAATTAAATTGTGGACTTTGTTATGGTATAGTGTAATTGTGTATTAATAAATTAATGTTGTACCATGTTCTGTGAAGATTAGATAATTCATGTTTAATTGTGTATGGATTGTAGAGTAATTTGTAAATTGGTAAAACTTGTAGGATTAAATTGTAAATAAATTGACTTGTAGATAGCTAGAAATGAATAAAGTCAACAAATAAAATCTCGTACCATGTTGTCTAGAATAACTACTTATCATTGAATCCATGAGAGACGACCCGAACCTCCGATATTACTTAAAACGATAATTAGGGGTTTGGTAAATAAATAAATAAAATTTTAATTTTGATGGGTGTGAGTGACAAAACTAATAAAACAAATAATAAAGGAAAAATTAAAATAAAAACATCCAAAACATAGTTCATCAAAATTTTAGCGCTGTTGTCGGGGATTCATATGATGTTTGTATATTTTAGACTGTATATTGGTGTTGTTGTTTATTTATCATTTCATTCATTTAGTCATGTGTGCATTTTTCTTATTCATTTATTTATTTTTAATTATTTAATTCTTTTAATTCTAATTACTTAAAGGATGTTGTTTATTTCTGTGACACTAAGGCTTATTGTGGCTTTTCTATATTGGAGAGGTACATGAAAGTGTAGGGACTTGCACTAGAAGCAATGTCCCAAGGATCACTTCCATCGGTATTGAGCAACTGAACTAGACACAGTCTGCAGAGTTGGAGTACCCAGGGCAATTAGGAATCAAGGGTCTCTCATTGCAACAATCCATTTTTCTAATGAAAGGAGAGTTAATCTATCTCATCTTGTTTTGTATATACTTGTTTTATTTTTTTTTATTTTTTCTGTTTGGTAGGATGTGTATAGTTTTATTTTTCTATTTAGTAGGATATGTATAATTATTCATTATTGTTTGTTTTATCTGTCCATATATATTTCATTGCTTAGTTTAGTTTAGGATGTATATTTATTTATTTATCATTATTTCATAATAATTTCTCCCTACATGATTCAATCATCTTAAGAATTGTGATAACTTAGTTAACTAAGTTTGCCGAGTTTTAAAGGTTCATAGACGTATGAAAGAGTTCTTGGATTGCGTGAGGATACAAGTTAGTGATGGATTCCATGTTGAATAGTTGAGATGATGACTTGTTTATACCTAGTGAGGACTGAGCCTTATTGATTTATTTGTTGTGTGACACTTATGGTGAATATTACTCTAGAACTTGCTCCAATTCTGTCGAGACTGCATTACCATGAGGTTGCATGATTTTATGAAGGTCATTCATTTATTCTTTATTCATTCATTCTCTTTTGTTAGCATAGGTATTCTAATAATCCCTCTACTATGTGTCATCTTTTCCTTACCATCTCTTTCATTCTTTTCTATTGGATTTGGGAACCTTGAATGCTGAGATGAGAGTTTTGCCTAAGATGGACAAAAGTTTAAGTGTGGGGGTGTGATTAGATAGTTCACAATTGACAAACTATCATTTTGTGTGTAGATAGGTTTTCATTTTTATTTTTATTGTATTTCATTTTTGTTTTGTTCATGTTTAGATAGGTTTAAAAAAATGGGAAAAAAATTCATGCAAAAAAAAGCAGATTCAAAAAAAAGAGAAAAGAAAGAAAAAAAGAGAAAATAATAATACAGAAAAAAAACAGATTTAAAAAAATGAAAATAATGAAAGAAAAAAACAAACAAAGTTTGGTTGAAAGTTGAAAAAAAAAGTCCGGTTTTGTTAAAAATAAAAATAAGAGTTTGAGTTTGTGATATTCATTGGGATAGTTGGTAGGAAGTTTTTGCAATTCTTGTTATCCTACTTGAGTTTTATGGAGATGATTTAGTGTAGGAGAGGTTAAGAGTTGCTACCTTGCTATTAGCTTACCTCACACTAGCTTGGTTTGATATCTATTGGGCATGATTTTCATTGACTCATCTATGAAGTATATCATTATTTCCCATTTCTTCCACTTGTATTCTTTTTTTTATTGTCTCCATTCTTTTCCCTTAAATACATTATTTTCTTTTCCTTATTCATTATTCCTTTGTATTGTTAATAAACCTTTATGGATTGTATGATCTTGTGCATATGATAGTGGTGGATATTAGAAGAGGAGCAAACCTATGATAGTGCATGAACCATAAGTAACTTGAGAGATATGAGAATGAGCTATCACACTATTTATCTTGTGAGATTTTTTTTAGTCATCATTCTCAATTTATTCAAGGTGGATTGATATTATTATGTTGTTGATCCACGTGAGAATTGAGTTCTGGATTGCTTGAGTTTCTAGAATTTAACACTCTTATTTAACTTATTGTTGCAACTTCTTAATTTAATTGATATTGTTGGGGTGGAAAATAATGTATAATAGATTCACTTTCACGAGACGTGAAAGAATAAGTGTGGGGGATTTGATAAGTGGTTATTTGATCGAGTAAATTAGGGTTATATGGGGCTATTTTTATTATATTTCTGTCAATAATTAGATTTTTGGGCTGATATTTATCTTGGATGAAATTTATGGCTTCATTCTATTCTTTCATTATTTTGAGTAATTTATGGGTAATAATTTGTTGTATTTAATTTTATAAAAAATTAGAATAAAAATAATAATATTTGAAGGTCCAATTCGAAGAAAATCAATCTTGGCTCGAGTCCAGGTCAAATCAAATTCAAAGTGGCTCAACCAGGTTTTAATTGGGCTGCAAAAATTGAATTCAATTAGATCTAGCCCACTTCTATTTGATCAGCCCGGTCCAATGCAATGGATTCAGCCCAAATCCAGTTCAGCCCATTTTAGCCTGACTCAAATCAATTCAAATCGGTTCAAATCAGATTTCATACGGCTCAATTACATGGTTCAGCGCTACGCTTAAAAGGGATTAGGGTCGAGCGCCGACCATCCACCTCCCTTCCCCTACATGTCGTCGGTCGCCGCAGTGATCGATTGCCGTGAGTGTGGCCTGCGATAGCGTCTGCCTTCGCAGAAGCGCCGAAGGTAGCCAGGTCCCTGTCTGTGATTTCAGTAGGAAGCTCGGTCTGTGTCTGTGATTTCAGCAGAGCATTGCCGTTGTCTTCGACCTCCGTCGTCACCGGAAAAGGACAAGGTAATAGTTCTTTCATCCTCTATTTCTGACGCTTTGTCTGTGATTTCAGCAAGGAAGAAGAGCAGAGGCTGAGCTCCGTCGCCTTTGTCTCCTCCGTTCGCATCCCGCTGTGAGTGATTTCTCCGTTGAGATCCAATGTCCAATTGGCGTGAAATCCAAAGCTGCTGAGGTTCCTCCATTCTGTGCTGATTTGGAGAGGGAAGAAAACCCTACCTAAATCCTTTCATTTCTGTTCTTCTCTTTTCTTTACTGTTTTTCTTGTTCTGTTGTTTCAATTACGACATCAATCAAAACCCCCATGAGTTCACTGATTTAAACCTAACTCTATTCTAATCTTAACCTAATTCCTAACTTTCATTGCTAAACCTAATTTCTAAATCTGATCTTACACCTAGCTTAACTTTGATCCTAATTTCTAACTTGATCCTAGCTCTATTCTTTGTTGTTGTTTGGTTCAGTTATAACATCATGAAGTTGTTGAGGATATGGTTGATTGGAACGAATTTCGTTAAAGCTTTATGTGTGAATTGTTGTGAATTGAACGGTTACATGAACTTGTGTTGGAAATGTCTTTGTTGAATTGTAGCATAATCCTAATTCAATGTTGGTGATTGTTTAAGTTTGAGTATCAACTTGTAACCTCTATTGTATGTTGAGTTTTGGAATGTAATGAATTGAATTTATATCAGGAATTGTAATGAACCATGGTACATAATGTGAACTTGAGTTGTTGGGAAGGGTTGTAACCGGTTGCAAAATGTTGTATGTTGTAAGTTTGATTGCTGAAATGGTAAGAACATGAGAATGGAATTTGTTTGGTTGAGTAGGATGTGTAATGAATTTTCTCATCTATTGTTGATGTTGTTGTGCTTGAATGGTAATGTGGTGTTGGTTTAGGGATAATATGTATCAATTGCTTAGGTTTGTGTAGAATGATAAGATGTTGATGATTGTATATGGATTGGTTGGTTGAGTAATGCATGATGTATGTATGTGTTGTATATAGTATGTAGTTGTGTTGTTGTAATATTTGAATAAGAACAAGTTTATTAGGTTGGCTAATTGTAAGATTTTTAGAATTATTGTTGTGTTATTATGTTGTTTGTTGTTGCATGTTGTATGAATGACATTTATGTTGTATGTTGTAATTGATGTATATTGCATGATAATGAAATCTATGTTGTATATTAACTTGTTGTGATGAATTAAATTGTGGACTTTGTTATGGTATAGTGCAATTGTGTATTAATAAATTAATGTTGTACCATGTTCTCTGAAGATTAGATAATTCATGTTTAGTTGTGTATGGATTGTAGAGTAATTTGTAAATTGGTAAAATTTGTAGGATTAAATTGTGAATAAATGGACTTGTAGATAGCTAGAAATGAATAAAGTCTACAAATAAAACCTCGCACCATGTTGTCTTGAATAACTACCTGTCATTGAATCCATGAGAGACGACCCGAACCTCCGATATTACTTAAAACGATAATTAGGGGTTTAGTAAATAAATAAATAAATTTTTAATTTTGATGGGTATGAGTGACAAAACTAATAAAACAAATAATGAAATAAAAATCAAAATAAAACACCCAAAATACAGTCCATCAATTATCAAGCAGTTATTTCTATGGATTGTGTGAGGTGATTTTTCAATTTTATCTTAATTAGTTGAATTGTGATTTTCTAACACTTAATTAACTTTTAGTCAGATTTAAATTTAACCGTCGATTACTTAAATATACATTTCAAAAATTAGCTTCCTGACAGTGGTGAGGCACAGGTTGAGTATCAGAATAACAATCACCTTCTAAGACAAAGCTAATTCGAGAAATTATACACTAGCTAATTTAAGGAAAGAACTTTGGTCTAACTGGTCTAGGGTTTGATGAGGTAGCTTTGGCTAGTTCAACGCAGCTAGGTAAATCAAATAGGGTACTCCTTACCCTCACTTGATTATTTAAATTGGATTTTTCTAGCATACTATCATTTTGCCCCACCCTGATACTAGGTTGAGCAAGTGTTAATCAAGCCTATGTCCTTAACTAACCTAGGTTAAATCTATGTTAAAAAAACAAAAAAATAAAGGAAATCAAATCAAATAAGTTTTATCTAACTAGAATAGTTTTAGATCCCCTGGACTATGACCCCTATTGAGTCTGATCAGATAGTGTATTTGATTCTTGGAGACCCAGTATTGGTTCACTCCAACTTGATTAATCAAGCTAGACTTATGAACCCATACTTGGACTCGAGGTTTCTTGATTTGATTTACTAGAGACAAATAAGATTTATGTTTGACTTTGTGCCCAAGTTTAGATCTATAATACGCAACTCTTTGATTTCAAACATCATGTTAAAATACTTGAAGCCCAAAGTAAACTTTTTCAACGACCTTTTTAGATCGTCAACTTGAAGTTTCATTTTGAAATTTTCTTCATCAAGTTGGACTTGAGTTGAAATTTCAGCTTGAACATTTTCAGTTGACAAGATGATGTTAACTTTCTCCTTGAGGAGTGCTACCTCCTTTTAGAGAGAGTTAACTTGGACACTGGGCTTTGCCAATTTTTTTGTCAAGCAATATATTATAGAATATAATTTATCTGTTAAACTATTGCTTATATTTCTATTTGGATCTTCTGAACCGGATACGAATCTGTGGTTTGACTCTGATTCAGCTTCTGACTCTGTGTCTGGTTCGATCTTAGTCTCAGCAATCTCTTCTCTTGCTCGGAGAGATAGAAAGCTTGTGTTTGCTTCCTCCTCTGAGTCTTCTAATGAGGACTTGTCTAGGTGGCCTTTAGCACCTTCTTTTTCGTTTTGCACTTCTTCTTTTAATTAGGGCATTCGTCCTTGAAATGCCCCTTCTCATTGCAATCGTAATAGGTGATTTCAGCCTTGTTGGTTGGTGTTTTGTTGGATCTAGCCTTCTGGATCACTTTCTTCATTTCAAATTTTCGGATTCCATGTTTCTTCTTAAACATCTTCCGAACTAGATTGACTAGTTCGGTAGCAACCTCGTCATTGCTTTCCGAACCCGATGAGTCTTCGGATTCTTCCTCAGTTTGACATCTTATCTTCTATTCCTTGGTTTGGCCTGCAAAAAGAGCAATCTTTTTCTTAACTAGATTGACGTTAGTCTATTCGTGTAGTTCAAATTTGGAAAAAAGTTCGTCCAACTTAATTTTAGAAAGGTCCTTGGAGACCTTATACGCATCAACCATTGATGCCTACAAGGTGTTTCTAGGGAATACTTTCAAAGCGTACCTGATGACATCTCGGTTCTCCATGGGTTATCGTATGACATGGAGTCCATTTAGTAGATCATGAATCCGTTCGTGTAGCCCACTCGTGGATGCACCTTCTTGCATTCTGATATTGTAGAGTTTGTTTAACAGAAGGTCACGCTTGCTCACTTTGTATTTGAGGTTCCTTCATGTAGCTCAATGAATTTGTCGCATAAGTCTTTAACACTTATAAACGAATCAACCCGATTGAGCTCCTCCTTTATGAGATCGCATTGGAGTGTCTGGGTCGCCTTAGCATCAGCCTCAATCTTACGCTTTGTTGTGAGATCCCACTTCTTGTAAGGCTGTGAGATGCTGCCGTCGTCTGTTGAAAGTATGCACCCAATTTTGATCACAATACACATCTCCACTTATATTTTGAGGTGGTACTCCATCCTCCCCTTCTAATAGATGAAATCTTCTCCGAAAAATAACGGGGGTTTAGCGGTGCTATAGCCTTCTTGATGGGTCATTTATCTTGCACAAAAATACACAAAAAAGAATGCATCAATACTTGATCTTGGATTAGTAGTGCGGAAAAAATAAAATGTAAAAAATAGAGAAAAAAAATCAAATAAGCTCGATTAGTGGTTGTACTAAATTTGAGTACCCCTCGCTTTTATACCAATTGTAGGATTGAGTTAGAACGTTAGAGGGGGTAAATAGTGCTTTATCGTTTTTTCACTTTTTTGAAATATTTTATGTAAATCAGAGTACGAAAATAATAAGTGCAGTAGAAAGTAAAAGATAAGTACGCTTTTTATTTACTTAGTTCACAGCCATAGGCTGCTACAACAAGACCCATGATCCTTGATCGTTTCCGACTAGCAATCTCCACTATGAAAGTCCCCTCTTATGAGAAGGAGTTTGTCGCTTTACAAAATAGGATAGAAATGATAAATCCTTACCGTTCTAAAAGGTTAAGTACAAAAGCAACAATATAAATGTTACCGACTAGGAGAAACGATCCCACCAGGTTGAGATAGCTGTTGTCTCTAGTTCGGGCTGTAATTCGAGCTCAACATGAGCTCAGTCTTGGACCTCGCTTGGGCCTCCAAAGTAATTTTGTCTGGCCCTAAATATACTGAAAAGACTAGTTCTTTTGTATATAAACATTTCATGAAATAAAGGAATCATGTTTTGGTCAAATGGTTGCAATAGATTAGACTTGTAACATGTCCCCTTAATTTACATTGTAGATAACATGCTTTGATTTACCAAAGGGTGAGATCTTTCCGTCAGATCAAATATTCTCGGTAAGTTGGGTGATGTTACTATCTATATGGTGTGCCGTTAATTATAGAAGGAATCCGTGTCCCAGTAGGGTTGATGATGTCCCCTTGAAGAGCTCATAAGGATTGTCATGTCAAATCTTGCAAGTGGACTTAGTCCGACTGACAATAAGGATGAGTGGTACTATTCAAGGACATAGATGTCGATTATTGAGTTGTCAGTGAACTCAGATAATTGATGGACATACGATATCTTAAACACGGGGAGCAATGCATAAAATAATAAGAAGGAACCCATAACGTAATTTGGGGATTGGATTGGTAGTGCAATAATGATCCTCTAGTGGAATGGATCGTTATTGATGGATGTAGGTGTGTATTCGGAGTAGAATACGGGATCCGAAACCCATCAGAAGGCCAGATCCAATACCTCCTCGAGGTCCCTGCTGTAGCCTAAAGAAATCTCTAAAAGATGCAATCAAACGGATGAGATTAGTTCTCAGCCGTCGGATAAGATTTAACCGATGGATGAGATTGGTTCTCAACCGTAGGATGAGTTAGTGGATGAGATCAACTTGTATCCTTGGGATTAGATCAAGTTGCATCCAATGGATCGAAATAAATAAAGAGGATCAAAAGAGATTAAATTAGAACCGTTGGATGAGATCTAGTTGCGTCCGATGGACGAGATCTCTTCGGTTCGGTTTTAATTCTCTTTGGAAGCAAGAACCGGTTCACAAGGTGAACCGAACCCATCCCTCTCTATAGCCCACGCCCAAGCATGATGATTTGTGGCCATTGGATCGAAGAGATCAAGTTATATTAAAGAAGATTATATTAGAACCATTAGATGAGATTAAGTTGCATCCGATGGATGAGATCTCCTTGGTTTGTTTTTATTTCTCTTAAATATAAAGATGGAAACCTGTATCTGATAGGGGTGAGGAAATATTGGAGAAAATGGAATCAGAAGAATCCAAGCAGAGTAGTTTCTGTGAAGTGAATCGGAAAACAAGGAAAAGATCCGGTCTTCAGCGGCCGCAGGTTTCGGATTCGGTGGCAGTGGGGGAAGGAAGAGACGAAGGGTTGGAACTAGTTGATGCGATTGCAAACACTGAATTTAGCATCTGTGTGGAGTTGATTATTTGCACGACTCATAAATATTTATTCTTTGTCATTCACTTAACTTATAGGTTATGAAAACATGTTTGATGAAGTTGGTGGTGAAAGCACAATAAATACTAATAAAGCTACGGTTAGATGTCAGAAGCAAATTGTTAAATAATTTTTTTTCTTCTCTTGTTACTGGGCTTGCTTACTGTTTTGGTGGTAGTCTTTTCACACACAGTAATTTTTTTTAATCTACTGGGACAATATCTTGCCTTCTTTAACTGAAATTGTTTCTTCTTTTATGTTCATTCGTATATTTTGCCAACTTAAATAGGTGAATTAAAATTGGTTATACATTTACAAAAACAAGAGAGTGACTATTTGTCTTGCAGAAGTATTAAAAGAATGTTTCTATTAGTAAGCTTAAGTTAATAAATTGGTCAACAAAGTCATTGACAAATGATTATCTCAGCACATAAGCTTAATTTTGATGATCATTTTGTTTGAAGGATGGAACTACACTTGTTAAAAGGTTCATTATAAATTTGACGTGATGAAAAATTTGAAGATTTCTACACTTATTGAGTTGTGCCAGTAATTGACTAAGAGTAGGCGATCAAAAATTTATGTTATGTTGATCGGATTAATTCATATTATATTGACATTATTTGTTTCTACCGCTACTACTAAACGAGCCTTTTCAACAATAAAGCATGTGAAGACGTCACTTCACAATAAAATGGAGGATAATTTTCTTGAAGATTGCTTGCCATTTTATATTAAACGAAATTTAACTAAGGATATAGATGTAGATTATCGATCGACTTAATCTTCTTTGAAGATTTTGTCGATTGATCCGGGCGGGATAAATTTTTTTGTCCTATGGGGTTCTATGCTTCTCGGAGCGGATAGAATCCGGAACATGGGACGAAGATCCAAAACGCCAACAAAAGTCTCGTCTCGGCCATTTCGATCTCGAGTCTCGTTTCGACCATCTCGGTTTTGAGTCTAGTCTCGACCAGCCTCGGCTCAGCCATCTCGGTCCAGAGTCTTATCTCGACTGTCTTGATCCTGAGTTTAGTCTCGGCTAGCCTCGACTCGGCCATCTCGGTCCCGAATCTCATCTCGGTCATCTCGATCTCGAGTTTCATCCTGGTCATCAGCCACCCTCCGCTAACTATCAAAATTTCTCAAGCATGCGGTACCTACAAAGGGGTTAGAGTGGTTATAAGATCGTCAGGCCTGGTCCCTTAGATACCCTCGTACCTGTGCATGAAGCCAAAAAGTAAGAATAATCAGCGACTGTCGCACCGTAGGATGGTTACGAAGTTGGCAGACTTGGTCACCCAGATACCTCATGTTGGAACCTCAGGTCGACAATTGTCAGAGTCGGTCTTTTCGAGCCCCAACCAATTATCTCTCTCGGATCGACGTGAAGAGACATTCTCTGTGAGTATATAAATCCTTTGTAAGGTATGAACAACTTTCGCAATCTCCGCAATTTGAGCAACTACATATACTCATCTTCTTTTTCTTCTTCTACACTTCCATTTTTCTTACACGGATACTAACTTAAGTGTCGGAGTAATCTGTCAGGACTCTCCGATACCAATCTAACCTCCTATTAAATTGCATTTGAAGTCCTCATCATCTTCTCATTCGAGCTCCGTCAGAAAATCACATACGTCGAATCTTTCGTTGATTGATGACTTGATCATCCGTGATATTTATTCAGAATAAATACTATTGTAATAATAGCTATGATAATGGTTAAAAAGTTGTAAAAGTTATTGACAATACTTGGTACAATAATTTTAAATTGATTTTGTCAAATTAAAATAAATTTAATCAAATTTATTTTTTTTATTAAGTTGGTAGATATAACAGTATGCTATGTGCATTAAATTGAATTAATTTATTTTAATATATTTTAAAAGTTATAAGAATAAGAATATTTTTTAAGTAAAAAAATATATTAGGGTGCTCTATTTTTAGCGAAAAAGATAATAAGATAGACCTTTTTTAATTTTTGCATGAAATCTGCGCAGCACGAAGTAATTTAATTACTAACGAATCCTCCAAGTCTCGCCTCGTTCCCCTTCTTTAAACACAACACTGACTACTGTAGCCGCCAAAATTGGAAGGCCACCTTGCTTTTCTCCCAATACGACTCGCGTCGCAAGGCAATTACCCAACACGTTTCGTACTTTCGGCGGGCTTGTTGCGTGCACACTCCAGACACGGACTTTTGCTTTTTCACCTTCCTATTTCACAATTCATCCAATCCGACGTACGGCACACATACGGAGACCACAACCGGCCACTACTGCCCATCCTCAGCGAGGTGCCGAGGTCCACGAGGTGGCGTGGGAGAGCGGGCCTCTATCATTGGACCGCTGTTGGAGGTCGATCGATCGACGGCGGTGATATATACTTGAAGCCTAGCTAGCTCTTCGTTCCTCACCCAACTGTCCTGGTAAGAAGGAAGACCGGGGCCTGAGCAGGTACCAAAGGTATTGGTAACCAGCGGTGGCTCAAGGCAAGGCAAGAAGAAACGCCGATGTCATTTCCTTAATGCCAAGAATGGATATATATTCAGGAAGTTTGCTGGATGAGAACATTAAAGAATATCTTCAGAATTTGTTTTGATCCGACCGAGAGACATTTTTTCCCCTTCTACATCCCAGCCCGATTTGATTTATGCTTCACAATAGTTCTTAGTACCTCCTGTTGACAGTTTTTTTACTGACCACTCCAAAAGCACGCCGTATGGATGTTTATTCAGTGTACCTCCTCATTAAAGACGGCACTCCTCCCTGGTACGGAGAGTACAAAAAGTGCTAAAAGAAGGTAGTGCTCACATTCCTTGGTAGTAGCATTTCGGTCCCGCCGGCCGTCCATCTCATGCTGTGTTTTTTTAGAGTAGGTTTTGAGGAAGTGTCGTGTCTTTTGACGGGAAAAATTTATGCTTCACAATATTTTTTTTTTGAAAAAATAATGGTCATTCTTATATATATAAACAAAAAGTGGTTAAAGAAGGTACGCATCCTTGGTAGTAGTTTGTAGGGTATGCTTTTTATAGATTTTTTGTTCTTTTGCAAAAAAAAGGTAATTTTGTCGTACGATCAATCCTATAAAATTAAATTAAATCATGATCAAAAAAAAATATTATTCAACTTTATCGAAATTTGAAATAGATTTCCTATCGCTCCACGTAAAGTTGTATCAATGATGGATTTTTTTTTTTTTTTTTATCAAAATCTGCCATGTACAAAACCCACGACCAACATGTCCTGGCCAGTCCCGCATTCATCGTGATTTATCTCCTCACAGATGGTCGGAGGACCGATCGTGTGGGGCCGCTAGGTTGGCGGATTCCAACCTTTCGCAAGAATGATGGATTTTTTTTGCAGCAGAATGATGGATTTTTTTTTTACCTCCCTTTACTCTTTTTAATGCTGTGTCATAAATTATAAAAATTACAACTTATTTTTTTTACTGATGGAGGATTTTAACAGTAGAAGAATTGAATGTAGACTTTGTAGTTAGATACAGTTTCTTCTTAGTTTACTTTTGAATAAAATAAAATTTTATTTTATGCACATTTTAAAGCGAATCTTTGGATATTTAAATACGAATTGAATGTAGATGGAAGAGATGAGGCATGCGGTCCCCACGAAGAGTGGGTGTCACGTGCGGTGCGCAGTTCCCTTTTCAAATCTCCTCCTCCCTCCTCCCTCCTCCCTCCTCCATCCTCCCTCTCACTCTGGTACGATGGCGTCAATGGCATCGCCACCGAACTCCAAGTCTGGACACTAAGAATATAACCCACTGTTGCAGGCTTACGCATCACCACACGCTGTCACCGTACTACGATCAAATTGGTGGTAGAAAATTGGGTTGTCGTGCTGTCAGTGATCGAACTAGGACACCGAGAGAGGGAGAGAGAGTAGAGAGTAGAGAGTAGAGAGAGAGAGAGATTTATTGACTGAGAACAAAAAACACACAAGGCGACTGGTTTGGCAACTGCGGTAGCGGCAGCTGCTGCAGCGACGCTATTATTTTCACGCTCACGCCCAGGGAGCGCACTTCGCGTGCTGCGCCGGTGACGCTAAGCGACCCTTCACCGTCTCTCGGATTCCTGTCCTCCGCCGCGTACCACGTTATACCCCACCTGCGACGGGCGCAGGCCGTGTCTCCCCTCTCTCGCGTCGCCATCCCTTTCCCATTCCCATCGTTGCGCTTACGTCTTTTTGGGTGATCTCCATTCACAGTGCTGTGGATCTGCTTCGCCTCGTGACTCCTCGTCATCATGGAGCAACCCCTGCCGACCGTTCCGCCGCCGGTGGTGGTGGTCGCGCCTTCCCCTAAGTCTCCGGCCAAATATCCCGACCTCTGTGGCCGACGGAGGCTGCAGCTCCAGCTCCAGATCTTGAACCGCGAGATTGGCTTTATTGAGGTAATTCCACCAAAGATTTCACCTTTCTGTTGTTGGGGCTGATTCTGTTGGCTAATTTGTGGAACCCTTGGTAGCTTAGTTTCTATCTTCTTTTGGATTCTGAGACTCTTCCATCTTTTCCTACCAATTGATTTGATAGGTGGAAATTTCTTTGCGAAATAGGTAAAGGGAAGGGACTTGTCTACCTCCAAAACAGAGGAAAGGGAAAAAAATAATTATTGTCCAATTCAATGGATAAAAAATCTAGATTTTGTCATGCGAGACAGGCATTAACCGAATCATCAAATTTCATAGGAAAAAGAGTTTTTTAATAGCAAAAGTTGCTGAGGTGGCTTCTGAACCGGATCCACATGTCTTCAGCTGAAACTATTTTGGGGACTGTGCTTGGTGCCATTTTTTTTTCTTGGGTGCACCGCTGCATATCTGATTACGCTTCCGACAAATCAAATGTTGTCCAGGAACTTGATGTCGCTGCCTATACACTAGAATGAAACCTATAAATGTCATATGAGTTTAGATGCTTTCTTTTCTTTTTGTTGATAAATGTTTTTTTTTGGGAATTAAAAATAAAGTTTAATGTCAACACACAGAAATGAACATCTGTAAATATCTAATCATAGACGTAATGTTTAGGCTTGCATTCCATCTTTTTGCAGATGAACTTGCAAAATATAATTGCTGCTCTATTGTTTGGTTCAAACAGGAGGAGTTACAATCTCTTGAAGGAAGTCAGCCGGTGTCCAGATGCTGCAAAGAGTATGATCCACTTATTTTCTCTCGGGCATTGCTTTGTTGTTTTTTTCTCTGTGAATCATAAAGCCACAATCATACGCTGCCTATAGCATATTCTGTAAAATGTTTGAGATTGTGTAGTCTTACCATTTTCATCTTCTAGGCTCAAAATGATAAACAATTGCTTCTCTGATTTCTTGTGAATTCAATTTTCATTTAATAAAATCACTAATTGATTGAACCACTTTAGTGCTTCCAATTAAATACAATATTTGAGAAAATTCAGTAGATTACACTTTGCCACTTTTTATGAAATAAAGAATCTTATTTTGTTCTTTTTTACTTAAATCACTTAAACAATAAAATGATTCTACTTTATAGCTTTTCTATATTTGAGTGAGAGATGTTTAACCTGTTCGTGGCCATATTGTATTTCCTTTAGAATCTATTTCCTGTGGCTGTTTTCATTGCTCTAAGTTCAAGCCAGGCTCCCTGGTTCTTATATAGCTGGGCCTAATTCTTGTTCTCCTTACTAAATTTATGGGATTGTTACAAACATTTTGAAGTTTGTAGCTTTCTTTTGAAATTTGTTGCTTTCTTTTGATCTTGACAGAATACTGGCCTGAAAGACAGGTACTGTTAATTATACATTTGTAGTGTAAAAGTTCATTCTTGGTTTGTTTCCTTGGGTCAAAATAACTTTTTTAATTTCCTTGCATTTGTACAATTTTGTTGTTATAGTATTGTGTAGTGTCTTTTGTGCGAAGTTCTAACTTGCATATCATGTGTTTCAGAGTCTACGAGTTTGTGGGGACAAAACCTGATCCCTTGGCGCCTCTGTATGATTCTTCCACTTCCCTATTATCTACTTAGGTTTTATGTGAAAATACATAATATCCATGTGCTTGTGTTTCAACTAGAAATAAGAAGATGCACAGATCTTGTTGCTTGTGGAGATGGCTTCGGTACTTTCTCAGTTCTGACACTTATCAGTTTTCTTCATATATATATGCTGTTACTTTACCGTTCCTAATTATAGGTTGCTTATGTAACTCCAATAACTGTGAGACAACGAAATTTAGGTTGCAAGGGAAGATATCAGTCTTCTCCTTTGTTACAAAGTTTAAATAATTGCAAACTCTTGTTATCAATTGAGGCATAAAAATTCATATAGCATATTCTTGATTTTTAGTATTATATATTGCATTGCTATTAGATAGAGCAATAATCCATGCACTGATGAAACATAGGATTATTATCACTTAGATGATATCAGCTGGACAATGTAGCTTGGTACTTGGGATAATTAGCTGATGAATATGCCTTCTCAGAGATATATATTATGTGAAAAGTGGCTATCAGTAAATTTCTTTTCTATTAGATGTTTAAAAGTTCAGTTTTGCTCACGTTGCTCGGCACAGTCATGCTAACTACTAGAATTGTTTATAAACTAATATTAGCAGAAGTTGCTTGATTAATTATATAGTTGGTTTTCACAGATTTGTTTTCATATGTTGGTAATTAATTTTCAGTTGATCCTGTAATTTGTGTACCACCCATAGAATTGATTTTTTTTTTGTCGATAAACCTTAAATAATCGTATCATGTTTTTTGAAAGAGCTGCAACATATATTATCACTACAAATTGGTTACCTACCATATTCTGAGCTGTAAGCATCACACGCAGAAGGCTTTTCCGACAGTTTAGAGCTGCTATATTGTGAAAATTAGTACTATCTATACATATTGATTTTTTTTATAGAATAAATAACATTCTCATAATTAGTTACATTAATTTTTTATATCAGGTCAAAATTGTGCTTCAATTTTTCATGGATTTGCTGCTTCAATGGATGCACGCTTGGGCTTGAAAGACCAAGCTGCTCTTGTTCACATAATTGCAGCTGTTGCCAACGTGGATGTCCAAGCTCTCAATGTTGTCATGATATGTCATGCACACCTTGCTGTAGTTGTTCAGAAGTTAGTTGTAGTTGCAGCAGAACATGCCGCAGTTGTTCGAAGTCTCTTTGTAGTTGCATTGGAACATGTTGTGATTGCTTTAAAGTTCCTTGCATTTGTTGCATAAAATGTCTCAGCTACTCACATGCTCCCTGCAATTCCTGCTGCAAATGCTCAAAAGTTCCATGTCGTTGCAGTTGCTCAAAAGTTCCTTGCACCTGTCAAACGTGCTGCAGCTGCTCAAAAGATCCCTGCACTTGCAATGGGACATGCTGCAGCTGTCTAAAAAATCCTTGCAGTTGTATTGGAACATGCTGCAGTTGCTCAAAAAATCAGTGCAGTAGTTATGGAACATGCTGTAACTGCTCAGACATGTCTTGCTTGAAATCAGAATATGGTTGTCTGAGTGGTTCTTGCTTCAGAACATGTAGTGGTGGTAGGCCTTCCTGCTCTAGTTCATACTGTGGCTGCAATACATCATGCTCCAACTCATGTTGTGCTCAATCATTCTGCCGTGGATGTAACCCATCATTTTCATGTTCTGGTTCGTGCTGTGATCGACAATGTTGTGGGTGGAAGCTTATGTGCTGCCAAACACATCGAGATTGCTCATGGTGCTGTGGCTGGGTGCCATCATGCTTCTCCCGAAAATGGTGCTGCTGTAGCTCCAGGCCTTCATGCTCCAGTTCCTGCTGTTCCTTTCCCAATCTCTCCTGTCCAGAATATTCTTGTGGCTGCGTCTGGTCCTGCACTAGGTGTACAGATGCATGTCATTTACCAAAATGTGCTAAGCCTTGCTGTGTCACTGGATGCCTGTGTTAAGATAAAGAACATTAGTTTTCAATTCCTTATAATTAATTCTAGCTTGACATACCATATTAACTCTATTGTATCTTTGAATCATGTTTTTATTTTTAATATATATAATTTTGCCAAGTTTGTTATATTAATTAACTTGTTTGCTTGAGTTTTATTGAGATAAATGTATGCTCGACCATTAGCTTATGCTAGATAGGGCCAAAGCACTTTTAAATTCTGAAAGCATGAGCTGAGTTTCTTTGTGCCATTATCGAAGCTATCCCACTTGATTTTCTATTGTTGTTGTAATCAATCGATGGTGCAATCATGCCCCGAGTAGTTTAGTGTGATTTTAGTTTTGATATTTGATCAAAAACTTTAAGTTAAATCTTCCATATTGTATTTGATATGTGTTTTTGAGTATGCAAATGTTACATGAAGACACATGGAGCAAGTTTGGAGCATTGACTCGACATGTAGATCCAACCACGAGTTATCTGTTGACCCAATTACACGGGCTTGAACCGGCCTGGCCTTAGCCGGTCTGGTTCCTGTTCAAACCCAAAAATAACTGTTAGAACCAACGATTAATCGATGCTTTCGAATGTTGGGGTTTTTTTAAACGGTTGAGATTATATGATCATTTTTTTATCAATGACTATGATTAAGTGTTCGTTATTCTCCAAACTCTATAAATAAATAGTTCATTTCATTATTTTCACATTATCTTCTCTACTCTCCTCTCTAGTTCTAAAATTTCGATCGCTTTCAACTTCAATTCTTTAATTCTAATGGAAGGAGTTATCATCTCGATCTTAAAAGGGTAAGAAAATAATCAATTTAAATATGGATCTTGACGACATTCAATTTATCAATGATGATAGAGCAAGACATCTGAGACATTACAGAATACTCCATCTTTAAAATTGTCTATTTTTACTAAATATTTTGAGAAAGTCACTCTTCCGTCCGGAGAAATATATGTAAAATGTAAGTATTACAAAATCTTCTATAAATTTCAATCGAGTAGCGATTATGGGTCATTAAGCGACACGTTGAAACGAAGCACTCAACCGAATTTAAAATTGAACATTCTCAAATATAATTGTTTAAATTGTTCTTAACTAGTGGTACCGATTAAAGTTCATTTAAATATTTTGATAATAAATTAAGATAATTATTAGCTAAATTTATTTTTATTGAACATTTTTCGTTTAATTTTGGATCTAAATGCATATTAAAATATTTTTATCAATAATCGCTAAACGTGTCATCCGAACTATACTTATACAATTAAAAATTAATAAGTCAAGAAAAAATAATCAAAAAATTTAGTAAATTAAATAATATTTTTTTATATTTTGATAGTTGGAGTGATCATTAGTAAATTTATTTATATCTAGAGTTTTTGATGCAACATACACGGCTCACAATATCTCTCAATTATTATATTTAATTTTAAATATATATATATATATATATATTAATTTATAAAATATTTTTAATATCATTTGATAATACTAATTCTAATACTACAAGTATTAAAAAATTTAAATTTATATGTCAGCCTGTTATTGATGGTTTATTTTTTTATATTTGTTGTATAGTGTTAGTGCAAGGAGTATCATAATCGAACCTATATTTTGATGTTGATAAAAGTTTAAGATTAAATCTTGTTTGTGATATAATGAACTTGATAAAGTGTGCAGATAACACATCCAGAAAAGTCCTATCTGGAAGACTAAGCAGATCGAGGACACTAGGAGAGGAGTCTAAGCGGGTCAGTGAATCGGACGTCTAGCAGGTCAATGGGTCAACAAGGATCGGACATCGAAAAGAAAGCCTTGGGGTTAGAGGATCAAATGATAAGCGGGAAGTCTAAACAGGTCTAGAGGGTTGTGTTATATTTGAGAGATATCCTAAAATAATCGCCTTAGATAATGTATTATTTATTGAATAAATAAAAATACTATTTAAGTATACATTATGTATGTATTTGATTAGATTTTAAAATCAATTAATGAAATCCACAATATAATGCATAGCATGCACTATAAAAAAACAGCCATTTAGCAACGAAATTTTGCGACGAAAAATATTCGTCGCAAATTTGGGACAAACTTTGCGACGAAAAAAGTATTTGTTGCTAATTTGTAATGAAATTTATGACAAAAATAGTTTTGTTGCCAAAATTACGATGATCGATATTTGTCGCAAAAGAAGTCACAAATTTGCGACGAATTTAATTATTCATCACAAATTTGGCGAAGAAATCATAGATTCGTCGCTAAATTTGGCGATTCCACTGTAACTTAAATACCCGGACCCACTTTCAGCCTGTTCAGGTATTTGGCTTTGGCGACGAATCCACCGATTCGTCGCCAATTTGGCGACGAAACGTTATTTGTCGCCAAAGCCCTAACTTATCCCCGACCCGAGCCCTTTCTTTCTCTTCTTCTCCATGATTTTCCCCTCTTCTCCACGATTTTCCCCTCTTCTCCTGCGATTCTCTACTTCCAGCGACCCGACGACGTCGATCCGATCCCTCCGACGACTGCAACGGCGACGGTGAAGCTCTGGGCGATGGTGAACAACGGTAAAATTCTATTTTTTTTGTAGTTTGAATGTTTCTTTTCTCTTCCTCTCCGGCGCTAGGCGTGCTGGCCAGGAGTTGGCCGGCCCCTGACGGGTTGGTGGACGGCCGGCGGCGAACCTCTGATGGACGGTGGCGTCGTTGGGCGGCTGGTTGCAGGCGACTCGCCGGTGGCAGCTGTTGGGGGCGGATGGTGGGGGGTTGTGGGCGAATGGTGGCTGGTTTAGGGTTAGGGTTGCAGTTGTAGTCGTTGGTATTGTGCCATGGATATGGCTATGCCATGGATACGGAATTGGACGATATTATGCCATGGATATGGCTGGATCTTCCAGCGAAGCCAACTGCCCTTTACTTTCTTAGTCGATAGAAGTCTCGTGTTGTTGGGTGATCGTTTATTGTAGCTCAGTAAGAAGTCTCGTGTTCAACTGGAATTTAAGGAAGTGTGTAATTTGTTAGAATGAGTAAGAAAGTGTTTGTTGTAGCTCAGTTTATTAATTTGTTAGAATGAGTAAGAAAGTGGTTGGCCGGTCGGGTTAGATTTAATGGTTGATCTCTGTTTATTAATTTAAATCTATTTTAATTAATTATATTTGGTTTATAATATAAGTGTGTCATTTTGTTTGTGCAGGTCCTACTTTGAGGTGTGCTTTGCGTATTTTGGCTACACTCGTGTTTTTCACCTGTTGTAAGTATATTTTAATTTATTGTTATAATAGATTACCATTAATGACTTATCTTATGATTGATTATGAGGTTATAGTAGTTTTTATATGTTATAATTTTGTTTAAGAATTTAATAAATAAAAACAGGAAAAATACAGAATGAAAGGGGTTAGATGTATAGAAAGAACAAACCTAACCGTAAAAGTTTAACTGATGAGTATATTGTTGGAATGAATTTTATTATGGATATGGATTTATGTTAGTTTAATACATTTGGAGTTAGAGTTTCATTTGTAGTTATGTTTGATACA
>NC_133861.1:91985-93842 GCF_044706935.1 Curcuma longa
TAAGGAAATCACCCTTGCAGATTACACTGCCCTTAATCGATCACCCGATCGATTTGACTGTCATTAATCGATCACCAGATCGATTAGATTGGGTTTCTGTTTACGATTCTTAATCGATCAGAGAATCGATTACGCACGTGTGTAATCGATCAACTGATCGATCACCATGGGTTCTGTTCGATTCCTAATGCATAGGTAATCGATCGACTGAGGATATCGCCGAATGGGGATTCGGCAACAGGTATGTGCGGCCGAATGAGGAGCCGGCCAGATGTGCGACCGAATGAGGATTCGGCTAAGGCAAAGGTCGAATGGCTAGTCGAAGGCTGAATGAGTAGTCGGCTAGGTGAAAGCCTAATGGGGATTCGGCTAGACGAAGACCGAATGACATTCGGCTAGGTGAAGGCCGAATGAGCATTCGGCAATGCGTAGGCCGAATGGTGATTCGGCAAGGCAAAGACCGAATGGCTATTCGGCACGCGAAGGCCGAATGAGCATTCGGCAATGCGAAGGCCGATTAGCTATTCGGTAAGGCAAAGACCGAATGGCTATTCGGCACGCGAAGGCCGAATGAGCAGTCGGCAATGCAAAGGCCGAATGGCTATTCGGCAAGGCAAAGACCGAATGGCTATTCGGCACGCGAAGGCCGAATGAGCATTCGGCTGGTCGAAGGCCGAATGGGTATTCGGCTAGAGAATGGGTATTCGGCAGAGAATGGGTATTCGGCTTAGAGAATGGGTATTCGGCCAAGGCCTAATGGGTATTCGGCAGGCCAAGGCCCGTGACCGAATGGGCACTTGTGGTGATGACTTGGCCGAAAGGATGTTCGGCGAGACCGTGACTGGGGGGGTCTGAACCTATGGGTAAGATCCGGATGATCGGACTCGAGTCCATGCTGACGTCACAGTGGAACCCTACCGAGCTCCCTGTTTAAACCATGCTAACGTCACAGTGGAATCCTGTCTGAGCTCCCTGTTAGTCGAAGGCCGAATGGCTATTCGTCAAGGCGAAGGCCGAATGGCTATTCGGCAAAGGAAGGCCGAATGAGCATTCGACCGATCGATTACACGTGAGTGTAATCGATCAAGCGATCGATTACTGAGCTCCCTGTTTAAACCTAACGAGTGGGTGATCGATCAACCGATCGATCACCGAGGGTTCTGCTCGATCTCCTAGGATTTGTAATCGATCACCCGATAGATCATGGTTCTGAAAATTTTTGAAAATTCCAGAAACTCTGAAATTTGAGAATCGTATCAGTTTTCTGAAACAAATTTTTGAGACCTAAATCCATCCTAACATTCCATTGTGACAAAACTTTGTGTCAATGTCAATTTCAGGTTTCAGAAACTGTTATCAGTTTCTGAAATCCATCAGTTTCAGAAACTATGGCAATTTCTAGCGTGCCAAGGTTTGTGCCGATTTGATAGTTTGCACCAAATACAATAGTGTGCCAATTCTCAAAAACCCAATCCACCATGGATAAATCATTCTAAACCCATTCCAACCAGAAAACTATCAGACACCTATTATGTTCAATTCCCAAGTTTCATAATGCTAGAATCCAGTTCACTTCTCAAAACCAGTTCAGTTCTCAAGTTTAGTTTTTTCAGTCCAGTGTACCAATTTGAATTTGGCACGAAGTTCCTGTACATTAACATACTTGAAATCCATATCCTATTGCTTATGTGTCATGTGTCAAATTCCTATTCCTAAGTCATGAATCCTTAGCTTCTATCCATCGATGGTCTAATTTGGCAAATTCTTTCGTGCCAAGACAACGAAAACAAACATAGAAAATAAGCACATGACTCAAACAATAAATTCAAACAATAAAATTCTAATGGGATTCCACTA
>NC_133861.1:93909-128115 GCF_044706935.1 Curcuma longa
AGCTAGGATTCTTGTATACATCCCAACAATTGAGACCGCTACGCCCGCTGAAGCCCCAACAAAGAAATCATATGTGAGGAACATACCTTTCCTACAAAGGCTCCTATACAAAGAAAGGGATGAGGAATTTGAGAATCTTTACAACAGGGTGAAGGACATAACGTTGGACATTCCCCTTCTCGATGCCCTTATCGAGATGCCTAAGTTTGCTAAATTCATAAAGGAGCTTATGTCCACTAAAGATATCACCCGAGCCAAGAATACTGTAGCGCTTACGGAGGAAGTTAGCGCTAAAATTCTGAACAACAAATGTCACGACCCGGGAGATAGCCGTCCGAAAAATTTCGGCAGCACCTCCCCAGTATCGCTGACAATTCCCTGAATACAAACATGAATATACTCGGCCACATGCGGCCGGACATATAGACTACACGTCCAATCATACTCACAAGCATACATATCACAACTAATAATAATCTAAGGCCTACACGGCCATAGCAACTAACAACTAACACATGCATGCTATATGAATTCACCTCGAGAAAACCCAATCATACACATGAAATCCCGTACGGAAGCAAATCCACGCAGCGAAACACACCGTAAATCTGAACCAAAATCAACAAGCATCAGTGTATCAAATCTATCTACAACCATATCGAATGTAACAACTTCTAATACACCCATATCGAACTACTATATAAAATGAATGCATTAAACCCACTAGACTGCTGATGTGAGATGGAAGCATCCGACAGATCCCTGGCATCATCTGTAAGCTTCTACCTGTTACCTGGGAAGACAGAAAAATCCCAGGATCCAAAGAGGTGAGTACAACACTCAGTGGGTAATATAGAAACAAATAGTGCATGAAGAGATAAATAAAGATAACAAGGATACATACCAAAGTTCAGCAATATATCATAAATAACTCTGCAGGTAGTAAGCACTAGAATAGTCTCATGTGATGCGTCATATGAATGACATGTCAAACAAAATGCAACAGTCAAGAATCAAACAGATAAGCAATCAAATGCAGGATCAGTATGGTCCAATACATATCTATAACATGCATATGATGTGCGAATGCATGATGCAACTGCCCCACACGCTACAACACTCGTGCAAGCATCTGAGACTGGGTATGGCAGGCATCGGGGGATCAGTACTCCGCGCCCTACAACAAAGTAGTCCGGTGATCCAAATCGAGGGATCAGTGCTCCGCGTCCGGTGATCTCATATCCTATGGCCGATATCTGTCCTCTAATACTCTCCGAGTACCACCCCTAACCGGTGTCGGGATCAGATCATCGACTCGGCTGCGTACACTACCATACAACCATCGACTGCGTACACTGCCATATAGTCGCCATCAATATGATGGAAGTAGGGGTCATAACCACCTAAATCAATATACTACTACAGGCCAACTATAGACACGATAGACCCACATCATTGGGATTTACAATCGTTATCTCGCGTCATGATGAGATGTTCATTTCATAGTCATTTACACCTACCAAGCTAATCAATAAGCATGAGTATAGGTCCTAATAATCTGAGCTATCATAAGAAGAGAACTATACCAGTAATAGTCACGATATCGGATCAAGGATAGAAACGAATTCAAGAACAATAACCAAGGTCAACGAATATAGGGTCAAGCATGATATAACCATGAGTACAACTAAAGTATCCAGATAGTAAGGAACAGGAGCACGATAAGGCATATAATCAACAATAATAGAAAGTAACATGCACTGGGAAAGAAATGAACCTGTGTTGACCAAACACAGGGATTACTCACCTGCATCAGACGACCGTCAATAATAGCATCCTCAACTATGAAACTCCGTATAAGCAGGGACAAGTCAAAGTCCGTCAATTTACAATATAACACACTAAATACACTATCGTATTAAATAAAGTGCATTCTAACCCAACATTTAGGTTGGTTTAGCTCCTCCAATTCAGCCTAATCCCAGGGTTAAACATAACCTAACCACAATTCAATCCACACTAACATCTATATTCAATTTTTAATCAACTACTTGGGTTCTTGTCAACTTACCAGCAAGGTAACCCTAAATCCATTAATTTTAATCAACTTTAAGTGCACAACGACCTCTAATAAGTTTCAACATTAACCTAGCATTTAAACCAAATTCAATAATTCCCTACTTAGCTTTAGTCAGATCTAACCTAAACATAATATAAGAACCCTAATAAAACTAAACACCAAAATCCATTAATCCTATGAAACAGTACACTCTCAGATTCATTAATTATTTAATTAAATTAATTATTTATCTACAAGCAAAACCTTGGTCTGATTACGCATGGACAAAAACCTAATTGAATTCAACCAGGAACTTAACTCCACCAAAACCCTAGAATCAAGCTCTGATGGGTGACAAACAAGGCCAAGTCCTTCTTCTTCCCTTGATGTTCAGCCACCACAACCCCTTCTCTCCTCCTTAACCACAAACAAGAGCAAGACAACAAAATCTATACCTAATTCCGGCAATCCTGTCGCCGGTGCTGGTTCGGGCTTCAGTGGCCGAAGGTGGAGGCGGAGCGGCGTCGGCTCAGGCGGAAGGCGGTGGCATTGAGCGGCAGCAGGGCAGGCGATGCAGGGTGCGGCGACGACTTCGAGTAGAGGAGGGGCAGAACGGCGGCGGCTGTGTAGCGGCAGGCAGTGTTGGTTCGGGACAGCATCGGGCATCCGGCAGTGGGTCGCGGCTAAGGGCGGAGGCGACGGGTCGCGACAGCAAAGCGGCGGTCGGGCAGAGGAGGGCGCGGCGTCGGCTTCGCGTGAAGAAAACCAGAGGAGGCGGTGCGTTGCGGTGGGGGCTCGCATGGGAGGGAGGAGTACCTTAGGGTTTCTCACCGCGGCCTCCTTTAAAACCCCCCCTTCCCAAGTTTTCCGCCAGCGGACGCGGGTTGCGCGCGACGAAGACGAAGTCACGGCCGTTGCGGGTTGCGCAAAAATCGGGCAGAAACCGCGACACAGACGTTGCTTATTCCCTAACAGGTTTCGGATTTCAACTTTAACCCGACTCGGATCCAATAACCTAATGGTTTAATTACATGGGCAAATCGGGCTCCTTAAATTGGCTTAAATGGGCTGATTGATATTGGCTTTAGCGGAATGGTTTAATTAAGGTTATAATTAACCTAAATTAAAGCCTAGTCCCTAACTAATCAAGACCCTAATGAATCATTAACCCCTCTAATCCTTACCAATATGGCTAAATTATTTATAATCAACCTCTAAAATTTTCTCGGATATTACAACAAATCTCCTCCAAAGCTTAAGAACCCAGGTAGCTTTATCATTCCATGTAAGGTTGGTGATATTTCTATTGGTAGGGCTTTCTGTGATCTTGGAGCAAGCGTCAGTATCATCCCATATTCTACAAGCGAAAGATGTGGATTCACGGACCTCAAGTCACCACCATGGCCATGACTATTCGGCGAAGGTCATCGCCGAATAGACGATCCGGCAGAGGTGAGGATCGCATGGCGATGCGGTCGAAGGCAATCTGCAGAATGACTATTCGGCGAAGGTCATCGCCGAATAGACGATCCGGCATGGTCGATGACCGCATGGCGATTCCATGGAGATCAAACGGGGGGGGGGGGGGGGGGGGGCTATCAACAGTCCGTGACGTGAGCGGCCAAGTTAGGAAATCCAGCTGACCGTATTTTTTAAGAGCAGGGCCAGACTTAGATTCGGGTCTGACCACGGGGGTGGGACCAGACTTAGACTCGGGTCTGACCATAGGCTCCGCGGGATCATATCCGTAACATTAAGCCTCCCCTCTAGTCTAGTCGAAGGCAGCGTAAGTGGACTGACTAGACCAAGTCTGACTTGAGTTTGAGTCTGGTCTGGGGGCTTAACTTAGTCAAAAGAAGAGAGAGAAAAAGGCGCCATCAAGCCAATCCGCAGTTCGTAGGAGGTATGACCGCTAGAAATACGTGTTCGTGCGGGGTTGGTAGCATTGATGGAAAGAAAAGCAGTTTGAGTACGCGCAGCATGGGTGGCTGTCTTGTCCAAGGCAAGCATTTACGAGTAATTACTACCCTGGACAATGGCGTATCTTCCTTGAAAAGTGTGTGGACACCTCTTTGTCTTTTCCGTGGGGACACACGTCGATTCCAGAGCGGTCTATGGCCCTTCGAATTCCTTAGTTGTGGGCTATAAATAGCGGTACCCACCCATGTTTCTGTTATCCTTCTTAGACGACAACCCTGCGAGAAGCATTTGGCGATCGAGACAACAGCTATGGAAATCACCGGCGCCGGATCTGAAACGGGTTCCACTACGCACCCCAACCTTTCAGACGAACGGGAGACCCGGGCGCAGGTGTCCCTTCATCGGGCCCGTATAGCTGAGGAGCGATTAAGGCATGTTGAAGAGGAATTGGTACAGGCCAAGCTGGAGATCCAGAGACTTCGGGGGATCATTCGAGTAAGGGCGCAACAGGACAATGTTATAGTAAGCCATGTGGAGGGATCCATGTCGTCAGCACTAGGCTTACTGGAGAAGATAAAGGAGGAGATGGAGTTCGTGCAAACTTCGATTCGGAGCACGCCTGCTGACTCCCCTTTGGAGAAATAGTTTTTACTGTAGCTGGGATGTTACTGCCGGTGTAATGGCTCGTTTATAATAATAATAACGACCCTTTTTTGCCGTAACGTGTTATGTGCCTCCTAGTATGTGAAAGGCAGCGCAGGTTAGTGGGAGGCGGTTTGATTAGACTAAGCCAGGATCAAGCTTGAACCCCAGTCTCGAGATTCCTATGAGTTAGCGGAGAGAAACGGTGGATTCATTAAGCCGTTTACACGGTACGGAGAGAGGCTACTCGTTAAAAACAGAGAAGGAATGGCAGCGAGCAGACGTGCGGAGCAGGCCGCTGTCTTTTCCAAGACAAGCAATAAAGGGGGCGTGCTTTTCGTTCGTCTTTTCGCATTATCGCTCTGACATTAGCAGACCCTCTCGGGGAATCATGCTGATCCGACGGTTCTCATTGAATCCCGCCCTTTACAACACCGCCTGCTCAGACGGTCCCTCTGAAATAGGGTTTTGATATATGGTGGGCGAGGGATTACGGCGGGACCATTTCGCTGTCTTCATTTTCGCGTGCTCCTGCAGCTGTTCAGGGCTCCAACCTGCAGCGTCTTCTTCTTCTTCTCCGGCGATCTCTCAGGCGTAAGCTTCACTTTCTTTTCTTCCTTGGGTTTTTCTTTTGGTTCCTTCCTCCTTCTTTGTTTTTCAGTTAAGCCCGCGTTTTTGTAAGCAATCTTGTAGGGATGTCGAAATCTGATAGGGTCTGGTTTGAGTCCGCCGTGTCTTCCTTTGACAAGGAATCTAGGTCGGCGGTGAGGATCCGGTACGAGATCCCCTGCCAGTATAAATCAAAGTTCCTAAGAGTCACCGTCGACCTCACCTGCCCGCTCCTGGTTTCCAAACCTTCTTTCATGACCAACTAGAGGGAGGTTTGAGATTCCCGATCCCAGAGTTTTTCACTAGGATTGCTACATATTTTGGGGTCCCTGTCAACCAGTTCGCCCCCAATTCCTTTCGTCTCATGAGCTGCGTCTTCCTTGTTTTCAAAGTCTACGACATTCCCTTGAACCCCACCGTTTTCAACTACTTTTTCTATCCAAAAAGAGGGAGAGCGGAGTGTTTTACCTTAATGCTCAAATGGTGTCAACTTTCTAACCGAGTACCCCTCCTCCATCAAACTTTGGAAAACCAAATTTTTCTTTGTTCGGCCTCCAAGTCCGATCCGTGTGTCCGAATGGCAGAACGACCTACCACTCCCACCGAAACTGGGGGATTACAAGAAGACTTCTGCCTACGCAATGGCTTCTGAGGCGTTAGCGGGCTTGAAGTTCCACGTTGATCGGCTAGTCGGCGAAGAAGGGCTCTTGCACCGGGCAGGATTAAGTCCGATGGCTGCAGAATTGACACAGCCCTTGGGTAAGACAACATTTCTTCTGTATTTTACTGATTTCTAATTTCATATGTGTGCTGGCTTTTTGCAGAGGATCTCTGGATGGCGGCATCATTGAACAAATTCCTGAAGTGGGACCGCGCGTCTTTTCAGAAATTGTCGACTCCCAATCCGTCTGAAGGGAGTCCGGCAGCGTCTGCTTCTGCTGCCGAGTACCCGGCAGCGGCCGAATTGGCAGTGGCCGAACCGACAGCGGCCGAATTCGAGGCCGGATCACAATCGGCCGTTCCACATGGCCGCCTAGCGGAGCAGCTTCCTCCTGCACTGCCGCGTGAGAGGATCGCTAAGACTAAACGACCACGCGGGGAGGAGGCGCGTGAGAAAACTCCGAAGGCCAAGCGGCTCCGTACGGAAAAAACACGTGAAAGGGCTCCGAAGTCTACGACACTTGTTTTTCGAGAGCCTCCTACCGAATTGGAGCCCCGGCCGCGCCCCCTGGCAATTGTAGAGGGCAAGGGGAAAGAAAAAGCTCGTCCCGAATCGTCTGCCAAGACGAAGCGAAAAGAGAAGAAGAATCAGAAGAGTACCGGGGCGGCACCGAAGAGCACTCCTGGGACGGAGTCAAGCCACCGTGCAGCGCCTCCATCAGTGCAGCAAGCATCTTTAGCGGGGACCGATCTGGTCATGCCTCAAGGGACCGAACCGGTAGTGTCGACAGCGGTCCTAGCAGAGGAGTCGGCGGCGCAGGGGACCGAACTGGTAGTGTTGACCGCGGCCCCAACAGAGGAGTCGGCGCCGCAGGGGACCGAACTGGTAGTATTGACAGCGGTCCCAGTGGAGGAGTCGACCCTGCAGCTTATGGCGCCTGTGCCCAACTCGGAAGAACAGCGGGTGCAGCCTCTGGCGGCGGCGGTCACTGAGCTGGCTGCTGTCGCAGTCACTCCCGCTGTAGGGGAGATTGAATTTGCTGGGTTGCCGACCGATTCACAAGGGGCGCAGGCAACGGTGGAGGAGGAAGCTGAAGCTACTGCGGCAGCTGCCTCACTAGGCGAATCGCAGGCGATTCCGGAGGCATCTCCGCGAAGCGGAGACCATGGGCCGCTTTCTCATTGTCCGCCGACAACTAAGCCGGTGGAGCAAAGGGGAACAACAGGAGCTGTTGCCTCTTCTTCGACGGGACCTTCTTCGCGCCGCGTCCTCCTAGGCGTCCCCTTCCCGTCTTCCTTCCGGGTGCCGCGGGAATTTTCCCGGAAGGTATATTCCCCCCTTCTGCGACACGTACGGTGACTGCTCCAGCCGATGCTAGTCTTACACGAGGTGACCTCAACAGTCTTCTGGACCTGGCGAGAGCCATCCGGGGCCCTAGCGACTATGCTCCCTTGGTGATGTCAGATCTCACCAGTCGCAGCCTCTTCTCCTTTGTCCGGGTATATTCTTTACTCTATCTTGTAAGTACTTCATCCTTGACTGATGTCGCCCCTCTGTGCAGGCTTTGTGCGAGATTCTGGAGATTCACAATCGTTTGCCCCAGATATGCCAGCAGTTTCACTCCTTAGACGGGCAGATCAAAGTTTTACGGACTCGGGAGACCAGAGTGATAAGCGAACTCCAGATGACACAGCGTGCAGCGGCGCATCACCAACTCCAAGCGGAGCTGGCGCTGGCGAAACAACAGACAGCTAAGGACAGGGCGGAGAATTTAGACCGCGAGCTGCAAGAAGCCCTATCGCGGATACAAGACGCCTACGAGGAGCGGCAACAAAAGGAGGAGCAGCTGACTAAAGTAGAAAAGCGGCTGGTTGAGCAGAATGATCAGCTATACTACATGGACGAGCAGGTGCTCCAACAGCAAGTAGATTTGGAGTTCATCCTTGATGAATCCAAAGAAAAGCAAGCCCGCATCGAAGCCTTAGAAGCCGAGGCAGCGAGCTTGAAGAAGCAAATGGCCGACTTGACGGAGGCGGCCAAAGTAGTCGAGGGCGTTTCGGCAGATGCGCGCCACGAACTCGCCGCCTACAAGCTTGGTGAGGAAGATCGGATAGAGGCGGCCAAGGAAGCCTGGCTGAAGTCGGAGGAGTTTACCGACTGCTTCCTGGAGCGCACCGCCACCATGCTCCGATCCGACTTCGAGGGTGTGTTGCGGCAGCTGGAAGCAGCAGGTGTGGACATCACGGACGCAGCCCTAGACCAGCTGGATCCTCAAAGAGTCTGGCAGGAGCTGCCCGAATCAGTCCGGACTGCCGCTGAAGTGCTGAAGAAACCCACAGCCAGCGAGGGCAAAGGGAAAGGCAAAGAGGAATAATTGTATTCAGCTTTTATTGATGTAATCTTTTGAACTTTGAATGGAAATCTTATTATAGCCTTTATAGTTTTTCGTGTCCTTTTATGTCTCCTAGCGGAGGACATATCCGAAGTGAAGTAGGTCGCGTGTTTTGTCTTCCGAATAGGCCATTCGACGAAGACTGTTGCCGAATGAGCGATTCGGCGGAAGTGATCGCCGAACAAGTGACTTGGCGAAGGCACCAGCGACTCGGTGAGGGCGTTGTCCAACAGGTGACTTAGCAGGAAATATAGCAGGATCGTAGACTCGTCGAAGGTGTAGCTGCAGCGTCGAATTTTGATGAAGTAGTAGCTGATTCCCCGTGGGTGTATCCGGCCTAGTGATTCGGACTGGAGGTGTCGCCGAATATGCTATTCGGCGGGGGCGTTTACTGAACTAGCGATTCTACGGAGGAATTGCCAAATAGGCGCCTTAACGACGGTGTTTGCCGGATGGGCAACTTAGAGGGAGCTGCTTGCCGGATGGCGATTCGGAGGAGGCATCACCAACTTTGGTGATTTGGCGGAAGTGTTGCTGATTTGGCGATTCGGTGGTTCGGCGTAAAACGTTGCCGATTTGGCAATTTCGGCGAATGTATCTTTGAACCGGCCATTCAGCGAGAGCGGGGTTGATCTAATGGTTTTGAAGAAAGCGTAGCTAAACCGTCGCCCTGACTAAGGCAGTGCCGAGTCGGCAGCTTGGTGAAGTGATAGGTAAGGAGCCGACTCGGCGAAGGCGATGGCTGATCCGTCAATCTTGGCGAAGACGTAACCAGCGGAGACATGATCCATTCGGTGAAGACGTAGCCGAAGGACGGATCCAGCAAAGTTGTAGCCGAATGGCAGACTAGTCGGAGGCGTAGTCTAGTGGAGGATTCTACAGAGGCGTCATAGTATGAAGATTCGACGGAGACTTTGCTGAATCGGTGGAGACGTTTTTCATGCGGCGAAGGCGTAACCGAATCGGTGGAAGTGTCTTACCTTTGTGGATTCCCTAGTCTTTAAATGGAGGAAACCTAGCTGGAGATGATGTTGGAAGTTATGTGAATGTGGTACTTGTTTGCCTCCGAATCCGAATGACAGAGGCAGTATAGGGCGTAGGATGGTGGCTAGTCGCGCGGAGCAAGCCGCTGTCTCTTTTGCAGCGTGATACAACTTGAGACAATTGGAGCTTCATAGAAGGTGCTTGCCAGAGACGTTTGTTGATGGCGTAGGTCCGAGACCTAAACTTGGCTACGGCTGCGCGGCTGCGGGAGCACGGGAGAAGTTGGACCCTGAGAAGGGCAATTGCTGATGGAGAAGGTCCGGGACCTGAGTTGAGCTCTACCTTGGCTATGTCCGAGCCGAAGGGAGGTTGAACCCTGAGGAGGGCAATTGTTGATGGCGCAGGTCCGAGACCTGAATTGAGCTCTACCTTGGCTATGTCCGAGCCGAAGGGAGGTTGAACCCTGAGGAGTGCAATTGTTGATGGCGCAGGTCCGAGACCTGAATTGAGCTCTACCTTGGCTATGTCCGAGTCGAAGGGAGGTTGAACCCTGAGGAGGGCAATTGTTGATGGCGCAGGTCCGAGACCTGAATTTAGTTATGTTGATCCACGACTTCGGCCGAGCAGGGAGAGTATGACGAATGACTGACAGGCTTGTGTACGGGGAAAACCTGAAGCAACACTAGTATTATTAAGTACAGGAGAGTCAAGAAGGCGTACAATTTACAGTCGGCGCTTGGGAATGCTATGTTTGATAAGGCCGGAGATGTGTGGCGTTCCATGGTCTGATCAACTCCTTGCCATCCGGATCGGCAAGGTAGTAGGCGCTTGAACCTGTTTTCTTAAACACTTTGTACGGACCCTCCCAGGGCGGCTCCATCTTGCTTACGTCGCCGGCGGGCTTCACCTTCTTCCAGACCAGGTCGCCTACCTGGAAGGACCGAGGAATTACTCGCTTGTTGTAAGTATTACACATCTTCTGCCGGTAGGCGGCAAGCCGTGAGGCTGCTCGATCTCTGTCCTCAGTAAGAAAGTCCAGCTCCAGCCTCCGTCGTTTCCCGTTGTCTTCATCATAGAGCCTTCTTCGATCAGATAAAATTCCAACCTCCATTGGTACTACAGCCTCTCCCCCGTACACCAAGTGGAACGGTATCATACCGGTGCTTTCTTTCGGTGTGGTTCGATAGACCCATAACACACATGGCAGCTCCTCCACCCAACTGCCTCCTTCATGATCGAGTTTGGTCTTCAGACCATGTAATATTTCCCGATTGGTTACTTCAGCTTGGCCGTTAGCTTGCGGGTAGGCTACAGAGGTAAACTCCTGCTGAATGCTGAGTCCTTGACACCAAACTTGTATTTTTCTTCCTTGGAATTGTCGGCCATTGTCAGAGACTAGTCGGTGGGGGATGCCGTATCGACAGATGATGTTTTGCCATAAGAATTTGATGACAGCTTCCTCAGTGATGCGGGCGAGAGCTTCAGCTTCCACCCACTTGGAGAAATAATCTACAGCTACCAGCAGATACTTCTTCTGTTGTGGCCCTGTTGGAAAGGGTCCCACAATGTCCATGCCCCACTGGTCGAAGGGGCATGAGGTAGTGGAGGCTTTCAACTTCTCTGTGGGTCTCCGTGAGAAGTTTTGGTACTTCTGGCAATGTATACACGCTGATACCAGCTTGTATGCGTCTGATTGGAGAGTCAGCCAGAAATATCCGGCTAACAATACCTTCCGGGCCAGTGATCTTCCTCCAGCATGATTGCCGCAGCATCCTTGATGTGCCTCCCTCAGTACATAATCAGCCTCTGCTGGCCCCCAAACATTTGAGGAGAGGACGGGAGAAGGAACGCTTGTACAACTGTTCTTCCACAATCGTGAAGCGGGAGGCGTGCCTTCGGAGAGTTTTGACCAGACCGGCATCAGAGGGAGTAGCGCCGGTTCGGAGGAAGTCCAGGAGAGGGCGTCTCCAGTCGTCTGGTTCAATTAAAGCTGGTGTCTGGTCATCCGGTTCGATTTGAGCTACAAAGGAAACTTGTGGACCTGGTTCTTTCGAATACCATTCTGATAGGGAGCTTGCTAACCGGGCCAACTCGTCAGCCTTGCTATTTTCAGTTCGGGGAATCTTCTGGATAGTCACTTCTGCAAACTCCGTCCTCATTTTTGTAAAGGCTTCGGCATAACGGCGAAGTCGATCACTATGAATTTCATAGTTTCCTTCCACTTGTTGCGCCACAAGTTGGGAGTGAGAGTGAAGGTGGACCCGGGTGGCGCCCATCCATTGAGCCGCTTGAAGGCCAGCAAGAACTGCTTCGTATTTTGCTTCGTTGTTGGAGGCTCGAAAACTCAATCTGATGGAGAGCCGGATCTCCTCTTCTTGAGGGGAAATCAAGATGACCCCTACTCCACTTCCTTGCTTGTTGGAGGAGCCGCCCACAAACACCTTCCATACTTGATCTGGCTCCCCGTCAGGTACTTCGGTGAGGAAGTCGGCTAAGGCCTGAGCCTTAATGGCAGTACGGGGTTGATACTGGATGTCATACTCCCCCAATTCCACGGTCCATTTAGCTAGCCACCCGGAGATTCTTGGCTGGGTGAGGAGTCGGCCCAGGTTGCTGTTGGTCAGGACTGTAACCGGGTGAGACAAAAAATATGGCCGCAGCTTTCGAACGGTCAGAACCAGCATCCATGCTAACTTTTCGATGTTGGAGTATCTAGTCTCGGCGTCTTTGAAAAGATGACTGGAGAAGTAAATGAGGTGTTGCGACTGACCTTCTTGCTTTACTAGGACCGAGCTGGCAGCCAAGCGGGAGGCCGAAAGATACATCCACAAAGGTTCACTTGGGGAAGGTTTGGCAAGCCGGGGGATCTGGGAGAGGTATTCCTTGAGTTCCGAGAATGCCTTGTCACAATCTTCTGTCCATTTGAATTTCTGCGCCTTCTTCAATACTTTGAAGAAAGGGAGGTTGCGTTCTGCCGATCTGGAGATAAACCGGGAGAGTGCATTGATTCGGCCCATCAATTTCTGCGCTTCTTTGAGAGTGCGGGGCGGAGACATCTAGGCGAGTGCTTGTACTTTGTCCGGATTGGCTTCAATTCCTTCTTCAGTCACTATATACCCAAGGAATTTGCCCACTCTTACTCCGAATAAGCACTTAGATGGATTCAGCTTCAAACCATATTGGCGCAGAGTAGTGCAAGTTTCTTCTATATCAGTGATGAGGGAGTTTCTTTTCTCGGACTTGATCAGTATGTCATCGACATATACTTCAATATTACGTCCTTGTTGATGTCGGAATATCTTATCCATTAGCCGCTGATAAGTTGCTCCAGCATTCTTTAGTCCAAACGGCATAACAGTGTAGCAAAAAGTTTCGTCTGCCGTTATGAAACTGACCTTATCTTGGTCATCTACAGATAGAGGGATTTGATGATATCCCTGGTAAGCGTCTAACATACAAATATATTCACATCCGGCAGTGAAGTCTACTAGTTGATCTATCCGGGGCAGGGGGTAGCAGTCCTTCGGACACGCCTTGTTTAAATCCCTGAAATCTATGCATACCCGCCACTTGTTCCCGGGCTTCGGCACCAGCACCACGTTGGACAGCCAAGTAGGGAACTGCACTTCTTTGATATATCCGGCCGCCAACAGCTTCGGTACTTCCTCCCGGATGACCTTGTTCTGTTCAGAACCGAAATGCCGGCGCTTCTGTTTGACGGGGCGGGCACCAGGAATGATGTTGAGACGGTGAATGGCAACAGATGGGGAAATTCCCGTGAGGTCTTCCGGAGTCCAGGCGAAGACATCCTAGTTCCGTCGGAGGCATTCGGCCAGCTCCAACCGCAGTTCAGCCGGCAGTTCGGCAGCCACTTGCACTGTTGTTTCTGGTTGGTCAGGAAAGACTTGCAATAATTCTTTTTCTGCAGTAGCACGGAGGTTTGGTCTCTCTTGGACTGCATGGACTTCAGCTCCTTGGGTCCGAGGAGTCTTCCGGACTTCGTTCCGGACGGCATCCACATAACATCGCCGAGCCATCAGCTGGTTGCCCCATGCTTCTCCGACTAGATCTCCCACCGGGAACTTGATTTTCTGATGATGGGTGGATGCGACCGCCGAGAAAGCGCCAAGTGTAGGTCGCCCTAGTATCACATTATAAGAAGATAGCGCATCTACCACAGTAAAATAACAATACCTGGTCCTTCTAGCCGGTTCCTCACCCAGAGAGATAGCGAGGCGGGCCTGTCCCAAGGGGCGAACTTCATTCCCCGTGAACCCATACAAAGCCGTGGCCATCGGCTCCAGATCTTCTTCATCTATATGCATTTGGTCAAAGGCTTTCTTGAAAATAATGTTGACGGAGCTGCCCGTATCCACCAACACTCGACATATGTCGTAGTTGGCTATGGTGGCTGTTATCACCAGGGCATCATCATGGGGAGTTTCTATTCCGTCTAAATCTTGGGGTTCGAATCCGATGATGGGTTCGTCCCTCCTGTTTCCCGTGGCCACGCTGCAGACTTCTAGCTGTCGGACGTAGGCCTTTCTCGCCCGATTGGAGTCTCCATCAGTGGTGCCTCCAGTTATCATGAAAATATGGCCTCTTGGGGCATTGTCCTGGTTGCCGGCTTGAGGATCGCGAGTACCGGATCCTTGGCCTTGATCTCCTTCCTTCTGTGGTGGGGGCTCACGCTCTCTAGGAGAACGATGGCGCTGATAAGTGGCCCGTGGGGAGAGCGGCGGAGGTGGAGGAATGGCTGGAGTGTTACTCTCCCGCCGCGGCTGGGGGACAAGTGCGGCTCTTCCTTGGCGCTGTTGTTCCTCAGTTTCTCTGAGGGCTCGGGCGTACTGGTAGCAATCCCGAGTGTCATGCGTCCGCGACTTGTGATATGCGCAGAAGCGGGGCAGCCAACGCGAGGGTCCTGAAGGCGACGTCAGTCTGGCGTCTACTGCTTGTATGGCGCGGAAGCCTGCTTTTGGTCGGGCATGGCGCTCCGGTTCCGGCCGCCGTAATGGTTGAGGCGGTAGTCGGCGTTCAGTTCGAATCGCCGGAGCTGACTGCTGAATCGGACCGTGGTGGGAGTCGACGTTCGTGCGTCGAGCCGACTAGGCCTCTTCTACATGGATGTACTTGTCGGCTCGAGTCAGCAATGCATCAAAATTCTCTGGTGGCTTCTTGATAAGTGACCGAAAGAAATCCCCTTCGATCAGTCCTTGGGAGAAGGCACTGACGAGGACTTCCGACTGGGCAGCAGGGACTTCTCGCGCCTCCTGGTTGAACCGGCGCACATACTGCTTGAGCGATTCCTTAGCCTTCTGCTTAACGGAGAAGAGGTTCATCACTATCTTCCGGTAGGCTCTGCTGGTGGCGAATTGCCTCAAGAAGGAACTTCTGAAATCATCGAAGGAACAGATGGATGATGATGGCAAGTGGTTGAACCAGCGAACCGCTGCGCCAACCAAAGTGGTGAGGAAAACTCAGCATTTGATAGCGTCCGTATACTGATGCAGTGTGGCAACATTTTCAAACTTCCCCAGATGATCTTCTGGGTCAGTTGTCCCAGTGTAGTCCTGATGAGGGGCATTTCCTGCGGGTAAATTGTGGTTAGATTGGACCGGTTTGGACCGTATTTCATATCGTAAATAAGGATTTCGGGCTATTTCTTTATTTTAGAAGAATTTATGGTCTTTATTGTAATTTGCATTGATTTATGATATTTATGGATATTAATTGGTTGTAATTTATTTTGCAGGAAATTCAATTTGGAGATAAATCAATTCTGATTCGAGTTGGACTCAAATCGAATTCAATTGGCTCAATCAGATTGGAAAATCAAACTAAATTGGGATCAAATGGTGCTTAATCAACCCAATTCAATTTTATCAGGCTTATTTCTATTAACTCAGCCCGGCCCATTCTATTACAATCAGCCCAAATTCAAAATGATCCAGCCAATTTTTAATTGGCTCAACCAAATTGCTTCAAGCTCTTAAATCAACTCAGTCAAGGTTGAGCCCGAGTTCAAGTGTGGTGCGGTCAGCCGGTTCATCAAGGTAGGTTAAAAGGGCAATTAGGGTTAACGCCGCAAAGAGAGCTCGGTCCGCAATCCCGATTCCTCCTTCACTGTAGCTTCTCTTCTCTCTCGCGACGCGACTTCCCACCGAGCTCCCGTCGCGAGCTTCCGTCCATCCGACCGCCTCCACCCATCGCGCCACCTCCGTTCATCACCTTCATCTCCGATCAGCCACAAGGCGGCAGCCGGCGTCAGCAGAGGGCGGTTACTCCAACAACATCGTAGGGGAGACGTCGTGGGTGGTTCGCTCCGGCACTGCTCCTCTTCACCATTCAGGTCTTCAGCCGCCGTGGGTGGTTCGCTCCGGCGATGGTGGCCGTCGCACCCGCAGTAGTGAGTCTGGCGTGGGTGGTTTGCTCCGCCGGATTCCCTGTCTGACCGCATCCATCAGAGACCAGCAAGGGACGCCGGGCTGAGCTCTGACCGCACCTTCCACCGAGGAATGAGGTAAGGGTTTCCGTTTGGTTTCTAACTCCTGTCTGTGGTTTGCAGCAGGAATGGAGCTCGACGGTGGCTGATTCCCTTCTTCCCCGATTTGAGTTCGCCGGAATCGGCCAGTTCCGGCGACGCTCGACCACTCCCTGTTGTTGTGACTCGTTTAAAATGGCGCCAATGTTGCTGTTCTGTGCCGATTGGAGCTCTTCCATCCTTCTTCACCGTTCCACACTCGTCCCCTGTTCTTGGTTCTGAACCGAAAGGAAAAGAACCCTAACTCTAGTTTAACCTAATTTTAGCTGTGGTTGTTTTCTTCTTAGTTTTGTTATCTGTTGAATCATTCTAAACCCCCTTTTTATGGTTTGTTGGACTTGATTGCTGTTCTTGACATGTGAAATTAGGAAGCAACAACTTTAGTAATTTGTTTAGGATTTGAACAGTGTTGTTTTTCCTGGTTAAGTACTGTTTTGAATAAAATTTGGTCAGCTGTTGAGGCATTAGAATGTTGGAATTGTAGGAACAGCTGGTGTATCTTTATGTGTAATGAAGTTAATTCATGCTTGTGGATGAAATGGGTTGTGTTATGAACTTGGGCCCATGATTGGTATTTAATTGAGATGCTGTGTTTGGAACATGTTCGAATCTATGTGGATGATGCTATGTTGTTGTGTAGAATGAATTGATTGAGTGTGAATTCAAACGGATGGTTTGGTTGTAAATAAAGTCTGATGCATCAGATTAGGCATGATGTTAAGTATGTTGTTGTATGTGGAATTGATAATTCATGTTGTAGGCTGACTTTGTAGTAATAAAATGAACCGTTGTTTAGGTTATGTTAAATGCATGGGTTGTATGATGTATAATGTTGTTGTATGTATTATAATGCATGATGTGAATTTATTGTAGATTGAATGTGTTGTAAGTTGAATAAATGAATTGCATATTGTATAGTGAATTTATGTTAATAAATGGAATTCATATATAGTAAGTTGTTCTTAGGTGATATTGTACTTTTAATTGTAAAATGATGTATTATTCTTCTATTAATTGTAATATTTAATTATCAATAAACAAAGGTGTAGATAATTAGGATGAATAAAACATAATAAAGTCCTGTAACAATCTAGAATAAACATCCGGTCATTGAGTCCGTGAGAGAGACGACCCGGACCTCTCTTTACTACTTAAGACGATAATAAAGAGGTTTGGTAAATAAATAAATAATTAATTTTGATGCATGTCAGTGACAACAATTAATAAATGGGAAAAATGTAAATAATAATAAATAATTTCCATAGCAAAACACACGCATCAAGTCCACCAGCTGGGGCCCACGAAAATGGCGTGGGAGTTCTTCCTCCAAAATCCAGGGGGCAAAAGGGGATTTGTTGGAGCTACTGCCTTCACCGGGGTGCAGACCTTTTCCCTTTGAGTGACGACGAGGTGGAGCTCGTGCTGCTGCAGATTCTACGGGCATTCCTCCATAGTCCTCGTACTGATGAGGTTGGGTTTGACCGTGGACCTGAGGGGCTGGAGCTCGATAGACTGGAGTATGATGGGCTGGGTCTTGCTGGGTCTGAGAGGGATGGGCCTGAGTGTGATGAACTTGTGAAGGATGAGCTTGTTGATGATGGACCTGCTGATGATGGGCCTGAGTATGATGAACTTGTGAAGGATGGGCTTGATGAGCCTGAGAAGGATGGGCTTCTGCGGGCCCAAATAACTGACGCACTGGCGGTGGTGGGGCTTCGCCGGAGAAAGATCGAGGGCGTGAGAGACCAGCTAGTACCTGCGGTGGTTGCCTGGAGACTGCTAAGACGGCGGCGGCGTCAGCCACGGCTTTGTCAAATTCCTCTTACGTCATGGTGATGAGGCGAGGCTGAGGGGGTCGTCCGTCGGCATCTCAAATCTGGGCGAAGTGCAGTTTCCCACAGACGGCGCCAAAATATGTTCCGGTTGAGAATGGCTCTTGGAAACGTCACCGGACCTAGCTCGCCATGGAGTGGAACCAGCGGAGAAGAAGAACAGCAGGAGGAAGAAGAAGAAGAAGAAGAAAAGGCTTGAGGGCGCCCGGACCTGCAGGCACAGAAAACGTCAGTAGGAAGACCGGGTGTTGCTCCGGCGCGACCACTCCGACGCTCAAGTCAGGGGCAGTGGAGGAGGGAGGAAGAAGATGAACAGTCAGCAAAGAACTTGAGCGTAAAGAAAGCAAAAGAGTTCCGATCCCTTTACCTGTCCGACGGAGTGGTCTTTTAAAGGAAGAGATGAGCGTGCGCACGGGTCACGTCATCATTAAGAAATGTCTTATCAGGATTAATGGAATGTCAGGAACAATCGAGTTCCTTGTCCCATCGCCAAAGAAGTATTCTCTTGTCATCTCCAGTACTGTCAGTAGAGAGATGGGATAATTAATGTAAAGGGACATTTGTCAGAGATTATGATGGGACATGTCCAGATATTAATCGTGTAATCGTAAAGAAGGTATGACCGAACAGGCAATCCGAAGGGAGTATGAGAGCAGAGCCGAATAGACCGTTTACTATGAAGGTGGTCGAATAGTTGATTCAGCAGAGGCAGTAGCCGAATAGGCAATTCTATCAAGGCGGCAAACGGTTGACTAGTCAGCGACGGCAATAACCGGATAGGTTATTCGGGAAATTCGTGGCCGGATGGGTATTCGGCAAAGGTAGTTGCCGAATAGGCGATACGGCAGAGGGGATGACCGGATGGACATGCGGTCGAAGGCCACTGCAGAATGACTATTCGGCGAAGGTCACCGCCGAATAGGCAATCCGGCAGAGGTGAGGATCGCATGGCGATGCGATCGAAGGCAATCTGCAGAATGACTATTCGGCGAAGGTCATCGCCGAATAGACGATCCGGCAGAGGTGAGGATCGCATGGCGATGCGGTCGAAGGCAATCTGCAGAATGACTATTCGGCGAAGGTCATCGCCGAATAGACGATCCGGCATGGTCGATGACCGCATGGCGATTCCATGGAGATCAAACGGGGGGGGGGGGGGGGGCTATCAACAGTCCGTGACGTGAGCGGCCAAGTTAGGAAATCCAGCTGACCGTATTTTTTAAGAGCAGGGCCAGACTTAGATTCGGGTCTGACCACGGGGGTGGGACCAGACTTAGACTCGGGTCTGACCATAGGCTCCGCGGGATCATATCCGTAACACTCGGTTTGCCCATCAGTTTTTGGATGGTGAGAAGAACTAAATTGAAGTTTAGTTCCAAGTTTCTTCCACAGCGTCCGCCAAAAATGACTCATGAATTTCGAATCCCGATCAGAGGTTATGGTCTTTGGGATGCCATGAAGCCTCACAATCTCTTTGAAATAAAGATCAGCCACATGAGTGGCATCCATCGTTTTGATGCAAGGAATGAAGTGCGCCATTTTTGAAAACCGATCAACGACCACCATAATCGAATCTTTATTCCTCTGTGTGCGAGGGAGCCCAACAACAAAGTCCATACTCACATCCTCCCATGGACATAATGGTACCGGCAAAGGAGTGTACAAACCCGTATTTTGCCCATGACTTTTAGCAATATGACACACTCTACACCTCTCCACATACTTCTTGACATCTCGATCCATGTGTGGCCAATAGAAATTTTCTTGTATGAGTGCAAGAGTCTTTTCTCTTCCAAAGTGTCCCGCAAGACCTCCATTATGTGCTTCATCCACAATCGTTAGTTTTAAGGAACAATCTGGAATGCATAATAATGTACCTTTGAAGAGATAATCACCATCAATCAAGAAAAACTTGAATGGAGCTTTTGAAGCTTCCTCCCAGATTCTGCCAAAGTATGAATCATCCTTGTAGAGATCTTTTATCACCTCGAATCCAAGCACTTGCAATTGCAAAGTAGACAACAAAGAATGTCGTCGACTAAGAGCATCCGCCACTCGATTTAGCACGCCAGACTTGTGTTTGATCACAAAGTTGAATGCTTGCAGAAACTCGACCCATTTGCCATGCCGCGGGTTCAACTTTTGTTGTGAGTTCAAGTGTTTCAAAGCTTCATGATCCGAGAAGAGAACAAACTCCTTGTGTAGGAGATAATGTTGCCAATGATCCAAGGTGCGAACAATGGCAAAGAACTCCTTGTCGTATGTAGAATAATTACGCCAAGACTTATTCATCATCTCACTAAAGAAAGCAATGGGTCTGCCCTATTGGTTGAGAACTCCTCCGATCCCCACATTGGAAGCATCGCAATCCACTTCGAACACCTTTCCGAAATCTGGAAGTTGCAAAATTGGAGCCTCCGTGACTTTGTTCTTGAGAAGCTCAAAGCTTTTTAATGCTTCCTCCGTCTACTTGAAGCTGCCACCTTTCAAACATTCAGTCATGGGAGCAATGACAGTGCTGAAATTTTTGATAAACCTGCGGTAAAATGAAACCAAGCCATGAAAACTCCGAATATCATGAAGCGTCTTAGGAATTGGCCAACTTAGAATAGCTTCAATCTTGTTCCGATCCATCTTGATGCCCTCGGAAGAAATATTGTAGCCCAAAAAGGTGAGGTTGTTGGTGAAGAAGTGGCATTTCTTCAAGTTGGCATACAACTGTTGTTCTCTTAGCACCCTAAAAACTTGCCGAAGATGATTTAAATGCTCTTCTGGGTTGGAGCTGTACACAAGAATATCGTCAAAATAAACAACAACAAACTTCCCAATGAATGGTTTAAACATGTGATTCATAAGCCGCATAAATGTAGAGGGTGCGTTAGAAAGTCCAAATGGCATAACCAACCACTCGTAAAGACCATCTCTTGTCTTAAAAGCGGTTTTCCACTCATCTCCAGGCCGCATTCGAATCTGATGATAGCCGCTTCGTAAGTCAATCCTTGAACCAATTTTGAAGCCGTGAAGTTGATCAAGAAGATCATCAAGGCGAGGGATAGGAAAGCGGTATTTGATCGTAATTTTATTCACCGCTCTACTATCAACACACATACGCCAGGAACCATCTTTTTTTGGCACAAGAAGTGCTGGAACGGCACAAGGGCTCTTACTTTCTTGCACAAGACCTCTTGCTAACAAGTCTTCAACTTGTTGCTGCAACTCTTCATGTTCCTTAGGATTCATTCTATAAGCAGCTTTATTTGGGATCGACGCACTAGGGATTAGATCAATACAATGTTGAATGTTTCGCATGGGAGGAAGGCCTGGAGGAATTTCTTCAGGTATGACATCAGTAAATTCTTGCAAAAGAGGCTGCACTTGTAGCGGCGTGATATTACCCTCCTCGTTTTCTTCCAGAACCACCAATGCAAACGCCTCCAAGGATTCTTTCATGGCATCCTCAATTTGCGATTTGGAGAGCAAATTATTTCCTTCTTCCTTTGATGGTTTAACAACGTCCTTCATTCTTGACAGCCCCAAAATTATTTTCTCGCCATCTCTTACGAAAGCATAGATGTTCTTGAATCCATCATGTTGCGTTTTCCTATCAAACTGCCAAGGTCTTCCAAGAAGCAAATGACAAACATCCATAGGAATAACATCACACCAAACTTCATCTTTGTACTTGTCTCCAATAGAAAATTGAACAAGGCATCATTTATTTACCTTTACTTCATTACCTTTCCAAAGCCATGATAGCTTGTAAGGTCGAGGATGATCTTTGGTTTTTAATTGCAGCTTCTCCACCATAGTTGTAGCCACAACATTTTCGCAGCTCCCTCCATCGACAATGACGTCACACACCTTGCCATGTGACGTGCATCTAGTGTAGAAAATATTATTACGAAGCCATGAATCATCTTGAACATAGGTGGTGTTGAGGCTTCGCCGTATCACCAAAGCTTCCCCATGATCTTCATAAGTGATATCTCCTTCCTTGTCATATTCATCATAAATGGGTGTTGTCTCCTCCTTCTCCTCTTCATAATCTTCCTCAACGAGGGTAATGATTCTTCGATTTGGACAATCGGCAGCAAAATGTCCAAACCCTTTGCACTTGAAACAAGTTTTCTGATTAGTCAGACCACTTGATTTCACAAAACCAGTACCACCATCCTTACTTGTAGTAGATTTCTGTTTGACATCTGTTGCAACTGGAGTGTTTTTGGAAGTAGAAGCACTTCGCCGGTTAGACGCACCACCACCTGAAAAGAAACGTCCCCCAAAACGACTCGATTCTTTTTGTTGTTACCTTGAGAGCCAACTGGCATACATCATTATATGTCCAATATGGCTGCAATTGGACCACGTTCCCAATTTCATACCTCAACCCTCCAAGAAAACGAGCAATAGTTTGTTCTTCCGACTCCAAAACATCGCACCGCATCATGAGATTTTCAAATTCAGCCGTGTAGTCTTCCACAGACAGATCCTTCTGCTTGAAGTTGTGATATTTAAGAAAAGCATCTTGCCGATAATTATCCGGCAAAAATTTCCTCCTTAACTCCTTCTTCATTTTGTCCCATGTTCTGATTTTTTGCTTGCCATCACGCACACGCTGCTTCTTAAGGTGTTCCCACCAAATGGATGCATATTTTTTTAACTTGATAGCCACCAGCTTCACCTTGCTATCTTCTTGATCATCTTTGAACTCAAAGACTCTCTCAACAGAATTGAGCCAATCAATGAATTCGTTGGGATTATTTCTTCCTTCAAAATCTGGAATATCAACTTTAAAATCAAAAGACTTGTTACGGATATTGTTTCTTCGAAACCGTGGACCACGAGATGCACGATCACTTGAGTCATTATCAGCATGAAATGGATTGAAATCCACATCATTATTTGTAGAACCACCATCTGAATCATGACCATCAACATCATGTTCACGATGTTTGCCACGCGCAAAGCGTTGTTCGAGTTGCTGCACTTGTCTCCTTAAGTCTTCTAACTCAATATCACGAAGGTTCCTTTGACGAGCTGTAGGATTCTCATCGTTTGGTACCTTTCTTCTACGACCAGCCATCGCAGACCAAGGCTCTGATACCAATTTGACACCGAGAAATTAGAGACACAGGAGGTAATACAAGGAACCTCTCGATACTCACCACTCTAGGAATCCACCAAAAGAGTTTAGAGCAAGATAAGTAGAAGATAACAACTTCTAACAAGCTTAAGAGCTCAAGTTCATTCTTAATTTCCAAAAACCCCTCCTCCTACAAGCTTACAAACGAGACCAATATATAGGGAAGACTTGGAACAACCCTCCAAGTGAGTCAAAAGGAATAAATAAGCTTGCATGTTCTCAAAACCTTGAAAATAAGAACTTTGGTACTAGTAATTATAAAGATAAGTAAATACTAAGATTATGTAGATTCCTAGATGCATGAAAAGGACAGCTATAATTTCCAAGAAAGAGATGATTCTTCGAATTCCCATTAAGCATGTGATTCCCAATGGCATGCACCGTAATTCCTTCTCAATGAAAGCAATTTAATATTTTAAGTTGGCCAACTTTCCAGTGAAAGTTCCAGTGTTAACCTCACACGTAGACATAAAATAACATTAATTATTTATCTCTAATAATTTAATTATTTCATAACTCACTTCACTATTTTTAATATTATTTTAATTTCTTTTATGAAAATAATTATATAAATATATATAATTTATTTTATTTCTTTGTTCAAAGAATGTATACTAAAAAGATAGAATTTATTCACATTTATAAATAGCAAAAGATTAAGTGTCAGTAGATCTATCTACAAACACAATATATATGAAAATAACTCAAGAATTCAAATAATATCCGATAATGATAGTAATACAAATTCTGAAAATTAATTATGACTAGACATCCATTACAATCGAATAATAATTTTATTCAACCAACCCAAATAGAAATCTAATAAACTAAAATAAATACCTTACAACTTTTTATTGACCTACGAGACAATGGAGGTGTTTAGTTGATACGAGACCCTCGAGCCAATTGAAGTTATGCATTCGTAATTAATCCAAATTAATAAGTTATTTCTTTATATCAATAAATACTTAATCACCAATCCTTACCAATCAGTCATCATATAAATAATAACCTTGTTGAATGAGAATGCCGATCGAAGAGTTTGAAAACGAGGAAAACCTAATATCCGATCCTCCATGGTTGGACAATAGAAGAGCTAGTGGTTCCCCCTCTTGATTTTGGCCAGTCCGATGACATGCACAATCAACACCGATCGATAGAGCTTACTGTTGTTGAACGAAGAAAAGAATTAAACAAAATTAATAAAACAAAAGGACAAAAACAAAATAAAACAGCAAGATATGTCACAACATATTCCCGTCACAAATTTGTGATGGGAATCTGGACCGTTCAATCACAATCACCCATTCAATCACAATCATTCATTCAATCTACGATCAGGATTTAATCTTAATTTTAAAATCCAATGGTGCAGATTCCGTCACAACATTTGTGACGGGAATTCTATTGTGACAAGTAGTTTTTTTCCATATGTAATTGCTGGTTTGATTGAACTGCACAAAAAACTAATAATAAATAAAAGGATGGAAGGAGAAGAGAAAGGAAGGAAAGAGGGAAATCTTACCCTCTTCTCAGGCGGCCTCTGCTAGCTCTAGTGAGTTTGACAGCTATGTGGTTATGGTAGCAACTAGAATGAAAAGAGGAAAGAATATAATAAAAATAAAAAATAAAAATTATATGAACAGAATAATCAAGAAAATTTAATAAATTTCATATATTTATGTATGCATTCTTTACTACAAGTACAACAAAACCGTATAAATAGAAAATCCAATAAACAAAATGAAAATGCATTAAAATAAAAATCAAATCGAAAATCAACAAGTCCAGATCTCTTAACAATTTTATATGTATAAACTAAAACCTACGATAATATTAAAAGGGTATATTTGTGCTTGTAAAATTGAAGGTCAAGGAAGTTGGGACAGAGGCTAGATAGAAGGGAGGTGAATAGCTCTTTTCGGATCGACATTGAGAGTGCAATAGAAAATCTTGATGCAAGAAATATTAATAAAACATTACAATACAACACAACAAATTTATTCGGTTTATAGCCTTCCAAGATTGCTACTCCAAGACCTATACCTATCGTTTTACTATCATTAATAATGTTTCTCCTTCTCAGATCAAATTTGAAAGTAGAGAAATCTTTTATATTAGTATGTTATAATTTATAGTTTAATGGAACAATGAAAGAAAAAAGAAGTGGATTAAGGCACCTTAAGCACAAGAACTCATCCTCTTTTCACTTTGAGATTGTTGAGCGTTGGCCTTTGAGCACTTCAGATGAGCAAGAAAATCAAGAGCCAAATGTTGGCTAGAATGAAGCCAAATCCTATTTTTAAACAGCCTTCAATCGAGCAAATTTCTACACTTTTTTTCCACTATCAATCGAGCAAATTTCTATATTTTTTTCCATTATCAATCGATTGATTTTACATATCAACAATCATCCGTCAACAGCTAGTCATCAATCGAGTTGGGCAGTTGTATCAAAAAATTTTTATGTGCTCTCAAACAATCCAATCAGTCGATACATGACAACAGCCGACTGTTAGGGTTACTGTGCAAAATCTCAATTTGGGTGTTTACGTATCACCCTAATTGTTGCTGGTCCTTTGCACAAAATTGATGGAGAAAGGAAAAAATAAAGAGAAGAGGAAGCTACTACTGTTTGCTGTAAAAAATAAGAGAAGAAGGAAGAAAAATTTTTATGTTGATGCTGCTGTATTGCTTGAAGCCTTGAACTGAACACACAAAAGAAAAAAGGGAAACGTTACCCTCTTACACTGGTGACCTCGGCTAGCTCCGGCAACTTCTGCAGGTGGCTTTGGCAGCGCAAGAATGAGAAAGAGGAAAGAACAAGAGAAAAGGACTTGCTTGCTGTTGACTGGAAAGGGAAAACGAAGGGACTGCTGCCGTGGGAGAAGGAGAGTGAGTAGAAGATGGTTCTGTTGCTGGAAGGAGTGAAGAGAAATGCTGAAAAAGAGAAGAAGAAAAAAAAGGAAAATGAAAGGAAAGAAATAGGGAGGAGGAAGAAGGAGGTGGCGTGAGGAGCTTCGTGGCTTGTGGCGGTGGGTAGAGCCGTCAAGTTGGGTTAGGCCCGCCGGGCTGGCCCGCCCCGCCAAGTAATTTAGGCGGGTTGGGTTGAAATTTTACTAACCCATTTTAAGATGGGTTGAGGTGGGTTGGCCCGCCTAGGCCCGCGACCCGCGTGGGTTGGCCCGCGGCGGGCTTGGGTTGGCCCGCGGGTTGAGAAAGTTTATTTATTTATTTTAAAATTTAAAATTAAAGTATAAAACTTAATGAATTAGTGGGTTTCATCTATTTAAAATACAATTTAAGCTTAAAAATTATAATTCCAACTTAAAACTTTTAACTTAATCAATTTAAATTATATTTCAAACTTAAAATTTTTAATATTTTTAATATTTTTTTATTTTTTAACAGGCCCGCGGGTTGGCCCGCCTAACCCGCGGCTCGCCTTGAGTTGGGTTGGGTTGGAGATTTCCCAACCCGTCAAATTGGTGGGTTAGCCCGCCCCGCCCCGCCAAATGATGGGCCCGCCATGGGTTAGCCCGCCCCGCCGTGGGTTGACCCGTTTGACAGCTCTAGCGGTGGGGCTTCGGGAGGAAGAAACTCGAGAGAAAGAGAGAGAAGGAAGAAGAGGGAGATGATGAGAATAAGAGCATCTGCAATGGTGCAAACGTTATAACACCTAAAAATAATAAAAAAGTAAATGGGGCCCACCTCTATCACATGAACGCGTTCAAACTATTGAACGCGTTCATGTGTTCACTCCTCCACGTCAGTGGAGAGAGAATAAAAAATTATTATTAAATGCCAGATATGGACGTTATAACGCTGCTATTAACAGCGTTGGAGATGCTCTAAGGAGGAAGAGAAAAGTTGGTGCGTAAGGGAAGAAAAGTTTTTTCAATCCGTTTAAACCTTTGACATTTGGTTTGATCATAATTTTATTAAATTAAATTCAAATCGATCTAACTTGAATTTATATAATTTTTTTCTTTGCATCTATTTCATGGATTAAATCCAAACCTAATTTAATTTTAACTCAACGCTCTCATGTCCTATTCAACGATTTGATTATTCTTTATCGACTCAAAATTTTATTTTTAGTCAAATTTAAATTTTATCTTGATCAGAAACACTTTTTGCTTGTGTCTTGGCGAAGCATTGCACAGAGGGCGGGAGGGGCAACGATGAACCTCGAATTGTTCAAGGCAGCAACTTCCGGCGACGCAAAATTTGTTCAAGAAATAGCTGAAATTGGCAACGCGTTCCTTTCCCAGGTGACCATCGATGGCAAATCGGCGCTGCACATCGCCGCAAAGCACGGCCACTTGGAGTTCGCCATGTGCATATGCGTAAAGCAGCCTTCCCTCCTCGCGCTGCCCAACGAGAGCGGAGACACACCCCTGCACTTGGCGTCGGCCGCTGGCCATCTCAGGATCGTGAACCTTTTCATTAACGAACACAAGCTACTTAGGCAGCGCCACCCGCTGTCATCTGGCGGTGTTGAGGAAGGCGTGGTGCGGATGGCCGCCCTTGCCAACATAATCGGAAACACCGCCCTCCATGCGGCGACCATCGGCGGCCATCTCTCCGTTGTGGAACTGCTTCTGTCGACGGCTCCCAAACTGGCGACCATGACCAACCGAGCTGGGGTTTCTGCGCTCTACATGGCGACCGAGAGGGGATTGCTAGGGATTGTGAGGAGAATACTGATGGAGTCTCCCGCAGTCTCGCACGAAGGGCCTCGTGGTCAGACGGCACTGCACGCTGCTGTTCTTAGAAGCTACGGTGAGTTAATTACTTTCTACCTGAAAATCAATTAACATCAATTTGATATGTTTTTAATTGAGGTCATTTAACGTTTCTGAGTTGTTTTCGCGCGACAGAAATAGCAATGGTACTACTAGACAAGAATCCTTCCTGTCTGAAACATCAAGATGCCTCCAAAAGCACTCCTCTTCACTTTGCAGCGGCCAGTGGAGATGTTTTTATGCTGCGGTTGCTTCTACAACGAGATGCCACTGCAGCTTACATGCAGGACGAAGAAGGTTTCGCCATCATCCACACCGCAGCAAGTGTAGGCAACCTGAACATGATCAAGGAGATATTGGCGTATTGCCCTGATGCTTTGGAACAGAAGAACAACAAAGGAAGCAATTTTGTTCATGTGGCCGTCGAGAAGAAGAATCTAAATCTGGTGAAGTACGTTCTCAGATCTTCCCCCTCAGCCAAAGAGCTCCTCAATGAACAAGGCCACGAAGGAAACACGCCTTTGCATCTCGCGGTCGTTGCGAGGGACAGAAAAATGATTCGAATGTTGCTATCCAGTCGAATCGTGGACACTGTCCTCGAGAACAATTCGGGTTTCACACCGATCGACCTTGCTTCCTCACAAGTCAGAATCGAAGTCAGCCTTCGGATGGTAAGTACATCATTTCATTTGTGATTCACATCGTCTCAATTTTCAGTTTGTATGAATTTTCTCCTTCAAATATCATTCAGTCTCAGATTTAAGTTTGCTTTGTCTGATGTAACCGCCATTTCGTTGGTTTTGCAGTATAGCATCATGACAGATTTAATCTCATACGGCTCGCGTTTCAGTCCACAGCGAGTCGATCACATAAGAAACCACTTGCAGAGAAAGCAAAATGAAGAAATAAATCGGTATCGAGCATTGGCCAACAACCTTGCTGTTATTGCGGTGCTTATTGCAACAGTCACCTTTGCAGCTGCATTCACCTTACCAGGAGGATACAACAGCAATGCTGGACCAGATGAAGGAATGGTCGTCCTATCGAGCAGAGCTTCCTTCAAAGCATTCTTGATCTCAGACACCTTAGCCATGGCCAGCTCCATCACAGTAGCACTCGTACTGATCTACTCTGGTTCTCTAGATCATGATGTTCGGTTGCAGTCCCTTATGACTGCAATCAAGCTTCTGTGGGTTGCAGTCGGTGCCATGAGTGTGGCATTCGTTACTGGTGTGTACGCTGTCGTCGAGCGCGACATCAAGTGGGTTGCGGTTCTTGTCGCCCTAATAGTTTGCAGTGTCCCTTCAGTTGCCTTTATCATTACTTATCGGCATTCTGCAGATTACTTGAGCATGGTGAAGACACAGTTAATTCCCTCATTTGGCCAGGAGAAGGAGCAGATGGCTTTGAATCCTGAAAAACTCATTCGACAGGCAGAAAGGAATGATGAATTCATGGCCGGTACATCCTATATAAGGAGATTACAAATGAAGTTTGTTAAATTGCAGTGGGTTGATCTCATGGACTTTACAACACCATCACCATCGATTTCATGAGGATCAAATTGTTTTAAGATTTCTCTATTTCTTTTTGTAGTGTGTGTGGAAAAATAATATGTCGTCAGACAATTATGTTTAAGACTTTTCTGTATGTTCATCGTGTATAGATATAGTCCTTTCAACAATATCTATACTCTTGAAATCAGTATAAGACTACAGAAGACACAAGAGAAGCAGTAGAGACGAGAAGTGCTCCATTGACTCTTCCTAAACATAAATAAATATTATTTGTGGAGTCAACACGGCGAAGAAGAGAGGAAGCACTGGTGCAGCTTCTTATTGACGAAGTAGAGAGGAAGCATTGGTGCAACTTCTCAATTGACGCATCTCAATAATGTGGTGGACTCCACACGGTGAACCATTGACGCATCTCAATAATTTGGTGGACTCCACACGGTGAACTAGAGAAGAAGAAGCACTGGTGTGGTATCTTCGTGGGAACAAGTAAATAACTTCGTTGTATCTTCCTGGAAACAAGCAAAACATAACTGCTAGACCTCATATGATTGCGAATCAAATGGGTCCCAACGATCCTTCCTTGTGAAGTTTAAATATGCGACTCTCGATCCTTATGTCCACCAAGAGACTCTTGCAGTGTTTTTTTGCCAGTGTACTTGTAGGAATGGAAGCACATTGCATTATCCTTCAATCTTCTTCTATGTCTTTGACATGGATTTCTTGACTTCACTAGAAGACCGAGAGTGGAACTCTTACCCTTCCTCGTGGAATTTTCTTCTATTTTTCTTTGGTGGCATTGTCAAATCTTAGGTTTAGTCTTTCTCAACATAGATAACAACTCTATAAGAGTTTTGTTCCCCTTCATCGTATTGTAATTCATGGATGAATGACAAATTTATTGGGCAAACATTACAACACGAGTTTAACTCTGACAACTTATCAATATATGCTATCATCTTATTTTTCATATTTCATAATGATCACATTGTTGGTCAAGTGACTAAAGAGTCATCCCGATAGTTCAAATGGAGTATTTTGTTTGTACGATTCTTTTAGAATTGGCTAATATATTAAAGACATCACATGTCTAATGTTGCCACATAAGTTTAGGAGTCCTAGCAATTGGGAATATACACTGTCTTAATCACATTGTACATTTTCTAATCGTCATATACTATCTTATCCTCCATTAATTGTAGCAAAAGATGAAATCGTCACCTTTGACAACTCTACCAGGATAGCCCCACACTTCCTGAAAGGAAATAAATCACGGGAAACTTTACCTAACAACAATAGTACATGCGGAGGGTGAAGCAACCAATGAGACGTTCCACACCCACTAAGAATCCATCCTAGATCTATTGGTACAACACTCTTACAAGAATCATCTGTGTCAACCAATGAGGGCATCTTATCCTCCATTAATGATTCTAGGTTGAGAGACCTCTCTATAGTATTAGTCTTTCAAGAACTATCATCAAGTTCATCTCCTTGTCAAGGAAGTTTGTGCATTGAACATGTCATTGCCTTCAATGATGAAGGAAAGTAATATGTTTGTAGTAATACTAGTCAACAACATATCACAAGAAAGAACAATTATTAGTAATTCACATTTGGTACTATTGAATAAAATTTAATTTCGCAACAATCCCACTATTTGGTACTATTTTAATTTAGCAACATATCACAAAAAAAACACTGATTGCTAAACTTGACGGATATAACCTGAAAACCCACTCATTTAATCACAACATCTTCTATCATGTCCATCGACATCGTCCAGTTTTTTTCAAACGGCCATCAAATGTCTTTACTTATAATATTAATAGTTTTCATTATTTTTGTCTGCAACGAGGGGAAAAGTAAAGCCCTATCTGGGAATTCTGTGGTTTACTTCACCAAATATTTAGTAAAAACATACTCCATCCATCACTCCTATTAACATGTACCGGTCCAGTGTCCAAATTTCTAGCTAGACAAAGAAAGCGAAACCAGTAGATTTCTGTGGTTTAGCGCACTCTGACTGTACCCAACCTATTTTCTGCTGCGTATCGTCGTAAACAACAAGCTTCCCCCGCAAGGAAATGTCCGCTAGCAAAACAGCGGACAAATTCAATTTAATTCTGCAAACCCCTAAATTACATTGCTATCTACTTGTTAACAAAATGTCTATCAGTGAGGGGAAAAAATGTAGAATTCACCATCGGATGAATGACATGCATCCGAAATAGTACAAGGCCAGTGTGATATAGGAGTTCATATGAGGAATGAACATGGAACCAATTCTATGGCGACACATGTTTAGTTGAAATAGAATTGGAGCATCTGACAACAGTTGGACTCGTCAAAATGCCAAGCCGCATCTAGCAAAAGGCTGTTAGACAGGCACTCGCGAGGCCTATAACGGAGAAAGACAAGACTCCAATCGTTTGGAACTTATTGGACCACTTTCAAAGGAGTTTCCTCCGGCAAAGACCATCTTTGATTTCATTTTTTTAAATTAATTTAGATATTTAATTTTGTGAACCGATTAATTTTAAAAATAATCGATCTGGTTCTATAGAAAATTTTCATTGGCCATCAAGATAATTTCAAAAACGCAAACGGTTCCTTACCTAGCAATCAACCTTTTAGATTTTTCATCCTATGGAAAGAAAATCTGTGCAATAGAACTGTAGCGTAGTGTAATCTTTGATTTCACTTTGAATCATCTTCAAGCAGTAATCATACTAAACTTATTTCAAAAGAAATACTAAGCCATTCACCTCAAAATCCACCTCCGCCCTAACTAAGTCAGAGTTGGTTCACTGAATCGTCTATTAGAAAAAGTCGGAGAGTCGGTCATCAAAGAGTAAGACTTCGAGGAGTCGGATGTCAAGAAGTTAGCCACCAAAGAGTCAGATGTCGAGGAGTCAGTCGTCGATGAGTCGGACATTCGAGGAGTCAACCGCCGATGAGTCATTGAGGAGACGTCGAGGAGTCAAACGTCGAGGAGTCGGACATCGAGGAGTCATCCATTGAGGAGTCCGACGTTGGAGAGTCAACCGTTGAGGAGTCAGACGTCGAGGAGTCGAACATCGAGGAGTCATCCATTGAGGAGTCCGACGTTGGGGAGTCAACCGTTGGGGAGTCGGACATCGAGAAGTCAATCGCCAAAGAGTCAAATGTTGAGGAGTCAAATGTCGAAAGTCAATCGCCAAAGAGTCGAACGTCGAGGAGTCTAACATCGCTAAAAGGACTTAGCAAGTAGTTAGAAGGAGCACCAAGGAGCACCTTGGCATTGCTCCTCCGACGTTTAAATCGTATTAGAAAATGAACATGATACAGCGGAAGCCCAAACCTACCATGTGGCCCTAGATTTGGAATAGCGTTAGCCGATTAGCAATCTCAACCTAGGGCCTCCTCCTTGATCTCTACTTGGTCTCGGGCCCCAACCTCGGTAGTTACTTGGTCTTATACGCCGACCTCATCTCACCCTTGGGTCTCGACATCGACCTTTACTTAGTCTCGAGCCCCGACCTCGTCAATTACTCGGTCTCATACGCCGACTTCATCTCAGCCTCAGGTCATGACCTCAACCTCTACCTGGTCTAGGGCCTTGACCTCGTCAGTTAATCGGTCTCATACGCTGACCTCATCTCAACCTCGGGTCCCGACATCGACCTCTACTTGGTCTCGGGCCCCGACCTTGGCAGTTAGTAGGTCTCATGCGCCGACCTCATCCCGATCTTGAATCTTTCATCATTCACCTCAAGAGCACATGAAGCCAATTCATCTTCAAGAAACCCTAAGACTGTTTTCCCCAGAGAATAAAGAAAATATCCCATAAGACATGAACAATTGAAACGGTTATATCGGAACAGAAGCATATATTTCGAAATCTTTTTAAATTGGAATGTGTATTTCAGAACATATCTTAAACGGATATTGATAACTCTATAAAAGGTTATACATACTCATGGGCACAGGTATGAATACATACAACTCTAATTTCCTCTAGTCCTCAATCTCCTACCTCATGTTAAATCTTAACTTGAGCGTTGGAGTGATTTATCGGGATCCATCCTCAGTGTCATTCAAACTTTCTTTTAAGTGATTTTCAAATTTCTTCATCCTTTCTGACGACTATCTCCAAGGAACGTGCACGTCAACCTGTTCGATAGCCGGTGGCTTCATTATCTATGTTATTTGGTCGGAATAAATTGACGCCATCTGTGAGAAATCTAAGCCAAGACGTTGCAATGGTTAACACTGAAAGAACTAATGTCGTTCATGGCTCCACTGGAGAGAAAAGCTGTGGTGAAGTAATGGTCATCATGCTAGAGAAGATTAATGAGCTGGTATCCCAAGCGATGCTAAAGGTATTGGAACAACACTCATTATTATAGCCTTCGCCCTTAGGGGCACCTCTACCCTCCTCGGATGACCTTTTTCCTCCTAGAAAAGGGGCTCCACCATTAGAAGGTGGCATACCCATTATGAATGCTCTTAATAAGGAAATGACCTTCTCGGACGAAGATTCACATGAATGCTGAGTTGAAACATCCCCTAGTGATCGCAGAGGCAAGGTAATGGTCACTAGTGACTAAGCATACAAGGAACACCTTTCTCCCGAAAAGTTCTTGAACAAGAGCTACCCGACACTTTTGACAACTACAGTTGGGGGAATATACCAGATCGTCATATCCAGAGGATCATTTATGCCATTTTGAGAATATTGCTTTATTACACCAATATCCTGACGGAGTTAAATGCCAAGTTTTCTTAACTACATTATCTGGTTCCGCCCAATGATGGTTCAGTTGCCTTCCTGTCTCTTCCATCTATTCCTTTGCAGATTCCAGAGTCACGTTCCTACATCAATTTGCCAATAGCAAGAGGTATCAGAAGACGCCTTTAAATTTGTTTACTATGAACCAGAAACCTCGAGAAACTCTTCAAGAATATATCCAACGGTTTGATCGGGTCACTTGGGGCGTTCCCTCTACTCCCTCAGAAGTGCTAACTAGCGCTTTCTCTTAAGGCCTGATAGATGGAGAATTCTTCAGATCCTTAGTGAAGAAACCCCCAGCAAATTATACCAAACTACTTGAACAAGATGAGAAATACATACATCTAGAAAGAAACTCAACTCACTCACAAGGACGACCTATCGATT
>NC_133861.1:128215-146385 GCF_044706935.1 Curcuma longa
GGAGTCGTGGCACGCAACAACAGGTAATTTTAACAGGAATGTTACTGCAAAATCATCGAAAGATTGTATGACCCCTAGCTGCAATACATTGAATCACTATTGAGTTGGTCCAATCAGAGTGGTAAAAAAAACTTGACACTTAACACCCTCTATATATTGATGTAGCAGAGTGACATTCTCAAAATGGTATAAATAATCTTCGAGATTAATAGAGCCATTATACTCAAGTACATGTGGCGGCTAGAAATTCTAAAGTAATTCTTTCCTCAAATTTCTTCAGAAAAGGGCATTTAATGAGTAACTACCCTTCTAGCAAATATTGGCTTGATGGCGCTTGTTACCAATGGGTTGATTATTTGGGTGATATGCTATAGGTAATGGTTCGATAAGCTCGTTATGAACTGGTCGTTTATGGGGCGGTACACAGAAGTATCCCCCTTGAGCTTTGCACCATGGGCTCGCAACCAAGCAATCGTTCAGTTGGAAACACTTCTTTTTCCCCTTCAACACAAAGGGCTTTACCTTGTCGTAGAATTTTCTCTACTATAGTGGCAACCATATGGGAGAGATGTTCTCGGGAAATTGGGTCTCCAACGCCCTCAATAACATCTAGCAAAGAGGGTTGACGAGATTCAGCTAATCTCTCAAATTGTCTCTCCATCACTATTCTCTGAGTATGAACTACATGACTTTTTGTAAGATTTTTTCATAGACGATGTCAATTTGATGGTGCCCTTTTCACTTACTCGGGCTCCTCCTCTCCTAAACGCTTCTTAAATCGAGGTTACGGTGGAACTGGTTGGCCAAACTCTAGTAGCCTATAAGGGAATGTACGTTAAGGTTGGTCGGCTCTATTGATGCAACCACTCCGACGCTCAAATCAGAACTGGGGCATAGTAATGAAAAGCTCGTAGAGATTTGAGAGAGAAAAAATGAGAGTGTAACGGAGAAGAGTTGCCTCCGTGTGTGAGAAGAAAATCATACCTCTAACCTACCTTCCTATGTTGTTATATAACTTGTGAAAAGGAATCTCCATGTGGATATCCTCGGAGAGACGGTTAAAGAACAAGACAGTCACTGAGCTGTGCCTTCGAGGATGCTAGTGCATGCCCATCAGAATTTTCTTTTGAGAGGAGGTTAGGGGACAATCATTAGTGGAATCTCCATGTGGAATGTTATATAATCATCCTTTATCCCTTTTTCAGTTAGTGGACCAAAGGGTGACAACCGTTGAAGATAATCTCCATGTGAACAATGCTTGTCTATTCGATTATCAAGAGCTAAAGCCGAGTACCAATTTTGTCAAGCACCTAAGGTACATCTCCCGAACCCAAATAGGTTGTCCCAGCACTAAGTATTTTGGAAGGCTGGCCACTTAGTGTTCAAGGATGATGATCATACTTAGTGCTTGGGAATGCTAGCTCCTTAATATTCAGAGATGTTGGCCATACGTAGTGCTAGGGGATGTTGGTCCCTTATTACTCAGGGATATTGGGCATATTTAGTGCTTGGGGATGCTGACCTCTCTGGAGTGCTCGAAATTGGATCTCGCTGATCGAAAGGCGAAACCGATCACTTTGAAAATAACTCGGGTACCATCAGATGTAATTTATAAGATTGTTTGAGTTTATTATGCTTTCAAAATGATCGAAGAACTTAAATAATCATGTAATAATTTCATTCCCATAATAAGAAATAACTTTTTTTTCTAAAATTTTGAATCTAAAAGATAAATGCACTTTAATAAAAAAAAATTTGTCCAAAATTTCTATATGATTATTTTGAATTTAAATAGATAAATGCATATTGAATTTGAACGAATGACACATCTTAATAGGTGATTCTTCAAAATTATTACATAATTTTTTTTGAGTCAATTTTTAAATTTGAATAGATAAATACATTTTAAAAAGTCATTAGAGTTTATTCATGCTTAATTAAGGGACCAATTAACTCAAAATGGTGATAAGGCAATTTTGAAAAACTATTATATATCATTTTTTAAGTAAAATTTTGAATTTAAATAAATAAATGCACTATAGGAGGTCATTAAAGTCTATTAATAATTTAAAAGTGACAAATGGTTAAAAAATAATCATGCAATAATTTATCCTTGATCATTTTTAGTGAAATTTTAAATCAGAAGATATATGTGAGGTTAGAGTCTATCCATACTTTTAAAATGACCAAATCATTCAAAAATAATTATATAATAATTTTCTCAAAAATTATTACATGCTTATTTTTAGTCAAATTTTGAATCTAAATAAATAGATGCATAGAGTGATCAAACGATTACAAAGTAGTTTATATATTAATTTTGGTCAATAATGTTAGGTGATAATTTTTTAATTAAAAATTTGAATTTAAATATAGCGGTGCATTCTAGAAGGCATTGAAATTCACTCATTTTCTCAAAGTGACCAAACAACTCAAATATAATTATATAGTAGTTTTATTTAAAATTATTATATGATTACTTTTGGATTTAAATAGATAAATGCCCTTTTAGAGAGTATGAGAAGCTACCCATGATATCAAAGTGCCCAAATGACTAAAAAAAGATTATGTAACAATTTCATCTAAAATTATAAAACAATTATTGTTATTTAAATTTTGAATAGATATTTGCACACTCTATCAGATCATTTGGACTTCATCTATGATTTTTAAAGCCACCAAATGACTTAAAAGTGTAATATAATAGTTTTGAGCAAAATTTTGAAGCAATATAGTTATATTTTCAAAATGATAAAAATAGGTCAAAAATAATCTACAGTAATTTTGTCTAAACTGCTATATAAAATTGCTAGATGAATCTAAAATTACTATATAATCCAATTTGAATAAAATTATCATCTTGTTAAATTTATATTTTACTTTTTATTTTTATTAAAAAATATTTTCTCCTAAATTTATCAAAATTGTATCACTTTGATCTCTATTATTTTTAAAAATTTATTATATTTTTTGATATTTTTTAATTTTATGTATGTTTTTTAAAATTCATGGCACAATTCATACAAATTTACATTTTTATTATTTCTTAAAAAAATTATATTTTTAAAATATATTTTAATTTATAGTTTATATAGTATGTTAGCATTTGATTGATTAGTTTTCAGTAGATAAGAGATAAATTCGAATAGATTTAAGGATATTTATGAGAGAATATTTTTTAAAAAATATTATTTTAAAAAAAATATTGCTTTGATATTTTATCATATAATAATTGGATGTGGTCGCCATGTCCTGATGTCCATCGATCTTATCGCCACATCTCACATTCCGATTCGATATCATATTTCATTATTTTTTACAAAAAATAAATAATAAAAATAATACAGAAGAAGAGAAAGATTTGATTGGATTGGCTACAACATCGAAGACTTTTTGATTTGAAAATCCCATCACAAAGAAATAATAAAAAAAACAAAAAAAAAAAAAAAAAAAAGGAAGGACAACATACAGCTTGCGACAGACAGCCTGCGTTTTGTTTTATTTTGTTTTTTGACAAAAAAAAATATTAAAGAAAATTGCTCTGCGCGGATTTTCTTGAACCGATAGGTGGACTGGAAATAAAAAATAAAAAAATATAAATTTATGAAATAATCAAATAAGCCGTCCGAATCGGTATTAATTTAGTGTGATTTTATTTTTAAAATATATTAATTAAATTAATAGTACATGATAAAATGATAAGAATTAAATTTTAATAAAGTTGAGATAATATCTTTTATATACTGATTAATTGTATTTTTTAAATTTATTAAAATTTTTTTTTTAATAATTTTTGAGAGTGAAGAAAGATATCGATATCTACATTGATCTTCTGCTTCGACTTGCCAAATGTGCTTCCATGAATCCAAAAATAAATAAATGATTTGATAAGGATAAATCTTTGACACTAACGTTGGATATAATTAAACAAGACAGATTGCTTGTTGCATGACCAAGGTCGCTCCTTGTCTGCGTCAAAGCCAACATACACGTGGCAATTAAAAATGGGCAGAAATTTTAAAAATAATTATTCTTTATTATGTCCTTTTAAAAAAATATTAAAATAACACTCCACCACTAAACCCTAGAATTATAAGCAAGCTTAATTGGTTCGTCCCCTTCCTTCTTTCCTCTCTGCCTTTATTTGTGTCTAGAGAATTCAATTCGCTCAGGCAGCTTTCGAGACATGGAGCTGAGGGAGATCGCGTTCGCTCTGCCGCCGGGGTTCAGGTTCCACTCGAACGACCACGAGCTGGTGTGCCACTACCTCTCCAAGAAGGTCAGCAACCAGGAAAGGACTATGGTGGAGATCGACCTACACATTCAAGAACCATGGGAGCTCCCAGGTGAGCCCATCGATCGTTATTTAAGCTTGTTCATGGTCCACTGACGGCCGGGCTTGTGCAGATGCGGGCAAGCTGGGGGCGGACGAGTGGTACTTCTTCAGCTTCGGCGACCGCAAGTACGCGACCGGATCGCGGACGAACCGCGCGACCAAGTCGGGCTACTGGAAGGCCACGGGGAAGGACCGAGAGGTCAGCGACCCGGCGACGGGCGGCGCGGTGGGGATGAGGAAGACGCTGGTGTTCTACAGAGGAAGAGCCCAACGGGGCGAAGACGAATTGAGTGATGCATGAGCTCAAACTGGAGATGCCTCGATCTCCATCGATGGTACGTACGTCCCTGTGGATTCGATATCTTTATTACTTGACGACATTCTGTATACTTGCGGAACGCGCTTCATGGTGGCATTGGTAGCGGTACTATTGGAAATTATATTAGTGGCGATAGTAATGTTGCAGCTCAGGTAATTATTTTAACACAATATTATACTTTCGTTTATTATTTATAGCATACTTTATTATAAAATTTATTTAATCATTAATTACATTTTATTGTTATATAATCAAAACTAAAGAAGGTGAGTGTTAGAGATATCAGTGTTAATGCTAAATGTAAGCTACTTCATTGGTCTGTTGATGGATCTATTGTAGAAGGTTGAATTGCATCCACAGATCCAAAAGAAAAAGTATATCATGTTCCTCTTGGTGGATCTTATTGGAAAGTTTGGATTGATAGAGTTTTCGTGGAGGAGGTGGAGCTAATTCGACCAAACGAAGAGATATTTTTTCTTGAGGATGCAATAGGAAGCACAGTTACTTGGGCATCAATGTTTATAGTTTTGTCTAACTGATATAGATTTGATCATATACTGTTTATAGTAAAGATGAATTTTTGTTTGGATTGTTTCATGTAACTAAATGTAGATGATTATCTCTGAAATATATGCACATTGTTTAAGCTCTGATTTTATAATTGTGAATGTGATTTTATCTGATATTTGTATATGGTATTTGTATGTTGGATTATAAATGATAAAGCTTTGAGCAGGTTATATTATTTGTATTTGTATTATATTTGTGTATATAGGTATATTGTACCGTAATAATATAATTTTTAGGATGTAATTTTTCATAGTGCGTGGGACGCGTGCTGCAGATGTATTATAATTTTCAACAGCTTAGGGTTATGCAGCTTGTGATGTACGCCACGGATAGTTTAATTGCACGTTGCAGAAAGTCAAATTTGTTATAGTGATTCACCGCTCCTTGAAAAGGAGACGTATACTTTGTAGCCACTTGTCAGGATTGTTACTAAAAATTTTTGGCCAAAATATTATATGTTAAGAGTACGGTATTCTTGGACGCATGTACAAGTAACTTGAATCTACAAGACAAGAAAGCGGCTTGGACTAGGTGTGACGTAGTCAGTCAAGTGGGGACCGACACATATACCATGTCCTGAACCAAACAGGTATAAGATGGTTAAAGGAATAAGACACGTTTAATTGTAGTTACTGAAGGATTCAAAAGATGTTCTAGAATCAATCATTGATTTTCTAATCAATTGGGGATCATGATGTACTATTAGGTGTCACTCATGATCGTTTCATAATTAATAGTTAATTATGGATGACCAACATAACCGGGAACCTATTGGGTCACATGCACAACAAGTTTTTCGAAGGACTTAAAATGAGTTTGAATATTAGATTCTCAAAATGAGAGAAATAAAGTCTGGTTGGACCCAACAAAGGATAATATAATGGAATTCGTCTTACGAAGACGAAATGAACAAAATTGATTTCGTTCAAATCAGAGGTCGTTTGATTAGTAAATCAAATGATTCTATTTTGAACAAAATTGAACCAAGTTAGTTTGGTTTATGATGGAAGATATTTTGGTAGATTGGAAGCGATGAGAAGCTTTGTCTTGTGAAGACGAATTAAACAAAACTGATTTGGGTCAAATCAGAGATCGTTTGATTATTGAACAAAGCGAACCAAGTTTGAACTGGTTCGCTACAGTAACCCTAAAACTTGTTTTCCCCGAATTTCTTTCCTCCGGTTCAGCCCGCACGCGCCGACCCAGTTCAGCCCAAACCCTATGCGGCACTGTAGCTTCTCAATATAACTACATCACAATTTTGCCCTGTTGCATCTTCTTCTTCCTATGTGCGGCACCGTCCGCTGCTGCTGCTCCGTCTCTATGCGATGTCGCCGGCACCGTCCGCTGCTGCTGCTCCGTCTCTATGCGATGTCACCGGCACCGTCCGCTGCTGCTGCTCCGTCTCTATGCGATGTCGCCGACGGCGTGGAGGAGAGAAACCCTAGACGACACAAGGGAGTTCTGTCCCAATCGCGAGAAACCAAAAGGAGGATGTTGTTCATCTTCTTCAACAGAGCAGCATTGCGCGGTCTGCCGCTTCTCCTAATCATGCGAGGGCATCATTGGATAGGAGATTCACCGTCGCCAATCGCGTGAGACGCGATCCCCTCCTCCGGTCAATCGTGGACTTCCTTTGGTCGATCACGCACAACCCCTATTCCTGCTCCTTCTCCAGAGCTGCGACGCTGCCTATTAGCCGTGACACTGCGTGCCAGCCGTGATCGAGCCTCCGTCAAGTCGCGATCCAGCCCCGCGATGTGCCGTCGTCTGTCGATCTTCTCTGCTTACCAAGTCGTCGGAGAAGCAAAGGGTGGAGCGTTGAAACTCTTCTCCAGCGTCCCTGAGGCTTCCTCCTCCACTTAGCAACACCGCCCGCTTGGAGGCGCCGCTTGCACTGTCTGGTTCCACATGAGGCTCGGGAGAATATCGCGAGAAATGTTCTTGCCATCTAGATTTGGCCGCCCGCGGTGCCTTGTGGAAGAGGAAGAAAACAGTCTGTTTTCCGACCATGTGAGAGAAGAGGAAAATAGTCCATTGTTTTTGACCGTGTAGAAAGGAGAAGAAGATCTCGAATGGCAGACCCATCTTCGAACAGTCCAGAAGCTTGAAGAGCTTCCGGACAATTATTCCATCATCATTGGAAAGGTTTTTGATTGTTTGTCCTAATTTGGCGGTCAAAGGTTGACCACCAAAACCTATACCGGGAATACAATTTTCGGTAATAGTTAGAAAGCCCCAGAACGATCATGATAAACGTTGTTGCATGGTTTCTGGAATAAGGCTTCTCTCGAATTGTTCGTAATCGATCATCGACTAGTACCGAAGATGATGACATGACTCATGGCTTCCGAAGCTGTCCAGACGAGAGCTTGGCATGGATCACTAGTAGAGGCGGGACTCCGACTAGGACCGCTGGATTGATGCCAAGACTGCTCAACGTTATCATCCCCGAGGTATGCGTTTAGAATAATTTATTATTTAGAAAATTTCAATTTCTTACCATGCCTTGTACATGTTATTTCTTGTTTGGCATGTGTATGTTGTGTAATAATTAGTCTTAATTATTTGTTTATTTTCGTTACGTATTTTTGTGAAACGTGTAAACACGTGCAATGCATCGGGACGATCCCAACACATGCATGGTCACTGTCTGCACTCAACACCCCCAGACACCCACACAGGCAGTGAATTAGAGCGCATGATAGTACAACTGCAACATACCACTACACATGAGTGTGAAGCGGGGAAAATATCACAGGAGGAGCTATCTCGCTGCCTAGTTACTATCTACTCTTAGCATTCCCAGACACCCACACTGTGTAGTAAACTGGGACGCACGACAGGAATCACCCACTCCTATAACAAATCAACTACACACGATGGGGAGAAGAAGTATCCCAGGAGAGCTATCTAGCTAGTCCTGGTCACCCACATAGGTAGTGAGCTGCACCCACACAGGCAGTGCGATAATGCTCTGACTCCTGTACCACTATCAATAATGGTCTAATGAGAGCCAACAACAACAACAACACGCAGCACCCACACATGTAGTGAGATAATGCTCTCACTCCTGTACCACTATCAACAATGGTCTAGTGAAATCCAACAATAACACAACAATCAACAACACCTACTACTAGCATGTAGATGTTATGATGCACAACTCAACTAATAATCAATACATCTACCTGTTAGATTTGAGAGGTGTCCTAAGGCAATTGCTTTACGATTATACTATTTATTGGATAAATAGCAATTCACTATTTGAGTGTACATTCCATATATGTTTGATTGGATCTTAAACTCAAATACTGAATGCCCGCAATATGATTCATAGCATGAGAGAATTTATGATTGGATCAAAATTCATGAGCATCTCTACATGTGCAAATATGAATATATTGAAATTATCCCTAGTTGAAAAATTGATGAGTACGTACGCCATCGATTCTGTTGAGACTAGCACGTTTAAACTTCTTGGTTAGCCAAGCAGCAGATCTCACTGCTAGAGACATTGGATGTTGAGAGTTAAACGTGGATGCTGGTTAAAGGTAAATAGTTCATTGGAGTGACTTGCCTTGAGATTTCATATGGTTCTATTCATATGTCAATGAAGATCTCAATGCAGCTTAAGTGCGAATTTCCTTTGACTTGCGGTATTCAAGTCACCTTGGTCATGGAGGCTTTTACTTTGATACCTTAAGCAAACATCTCCGAGGAGGTGTGTACCCAAGATGATTGGGTATAAGTCGAAGTGCCCGAAGGTGTTTGAATAGTCCATAGAGGATTGACTGCTCCTTGGAAAAAGAGACATAGAGCTTGCAGCCGCTTGTCAGGATTGTTACCAAAAGTCTTTGGCCAAAACATTACATGTTAAGAGTATGGTACTCTTGGATACATGTACAAGTAACTTGAATCCATAGGACAAGAAACTAGCTTAGGGTAGGTGTGACGTAGTTAGCCTAGTGGACACTGACACATAGACCATGTCCTGAACCAAGTGGGTATAAGATAGTGAAAGGAACGAGACACGTTTAATTGGAGCTGCTGAAAGGTTTAGAATTGTTCTGGAATCAATCACTGATTTTTCAATCAATTGGGGATCATGATGTACTACAAGATGCACTCATGATCATTCCGTAATTAATGTTTAATTACGGACGACCAACATAACCTGGAACCTCTTAGGTCACATGCACTTCAAGTTCTCTAAAGGACTTAAAACGAGTTTAAGAATTGGATTCTCAGAATGAGAAAAATAAAGTCTGGTTGGACTAGACAAAATGACAAAATGATGGAACTAGTCTTACGAAGACGAAATGAACGAAACTGATTTCGTTCAAATCAGAGATCATTTGGCTAGTGAACCAAATGATTCGGGTTTGAACCAAATTGAACCAACTTGGTTTGGTTCATAATGGAAGAGATTTTGGCAAAACAGATGCGATGAGAAGCTTCGTCTTGAGAAGACGAATTGAACAAAACTACTTTGGATCAAATCGGAGGTCATTTGGTTATTGAACCAAGCGAATCAAGATTGAACCTGGTCTGCTGCAGTATCAGTATTGGTTCGCTACATTATATTCGGTTTATATCGGTTTAATTCAAACCCTAATTAGCTAGCCTGATTAAACCTAATTATGAGGAGTTACTGTAGCTCCTCAAAGATAAAAGGGATCGCTGGTGCCTTGTTCATGATCTCCTTCGCACTGCGCAGCAGCGGTTGGTTCACAAAAACCCTACGGAACTGAAGCCTGTTCCCCGCCGGCAATCGCATCCTGTTCATCTTCTTCTTCGCAAGCTTGCATGTGCAACCAGGTTTTGCCGCCTCCCTCTTCCTTGTGATCTTAGCTGTCGATCAGCTGAGCAACACGAAAGCCGCCTAGGAGAAGTTGTTCATCGTCTCCCTCCCACACCGTGCTGCTGATCCTCCCTGTTGGGCAACCACTAGAGAAGCAAGAAGGATTCCTCTCTTGCGTGGTGCCGATGCTTGCTCCCTGTCGGCCGTCGCAAGCTTCTGTCCTCACTGGCAGTCGCGTGCCACCCGCTCCATCAGGTTTTGTTAGTCGCGCGCAAGGAAAACAGAGGAGATTGACTTAGTGTCTGTCGGAGTCGCCACCGTCTCCTCTTCGCGTTATTGATCGCGAGAACAGAGCCGCTAGACCTCCTTTTCTTCTCTTGAGTCCGACGATTACAATAGTGAAGAACACCTTCTCTGGCCAGCCTTGTTTCTTCCGAGAGAAACCACTGCCAGAGAGGAAGGAAGAGAAACCCTTTCCCTTGTTCTTGTTTTTTTCAGCCGTGACCGTGTGGGAGAGTCCTCTGTTTCCGCCGCATGAGAATGGAGGAGAAAGAGTCATGTTTTATTTTCGGTGTATTCCTTGTTGTTGAAAAATCATTTTCAACCATCGGAGAAGCCGTGTGCGAGTTAGCTACTGGGAGTTTATGAAACTTTTAGATAGTTATTCCATCATTTACAGAAAGAGTTTCCAATCATAACCGGAAAGAGTTTCTGGTTATTTGTCCTAAATTGACGGTCAAAGATTGACCATCGAAAACTACATCGTGAATACGATTTTCGGTGATAGTTAGAAAGCCTCGGAATAATCATAACAAACATTGTTGCGTGATTTTTAGAATAAAGCTTCTTTCGATTCAATCGTCATCGATCATCGACTAGTACTAAAGATGATGACACGACTCATTGCTTCTGATGCCATCCTGACGAGAGCTTGGTGTGGATTACCAGTAGAGGCAGGACTTCGATGAGGACCGCTCGATTGATACCAACACCGCTCAACGTCATCTAAGAAGGTATACGCAGAATTATTTAGTTCTCTATAAATTTTAATTTTCTACCATGCCTTGTACACTGTTTATTTCTGCTTTGCATGCATGTGTTGATAATAATTAGTTATTAATTATTTATTTATTTCCGCTGTGCACGTTTGTGAAACGTGTTAACACGCGCATTGCATCGGGACAATCCCAACACTACCATGGTATACTCAACATCAATCAGAACAAGCTATCACAGATCACCAATAATTAAGGAGACTGTATTGAATACAATTAGATCATAACAAAGGTCAACAGTGATGTATCATGCAACGAGTGTAGTAAGGATAACAACGTGATAACAGACATGTATAGCAAGGATAACAACAAGATAGCAGTGGATTTATAATAAGTCATGCACTACAACAAAACTTGTATTGATCAAGTACAGGAGTACCCACCTGATGGATGCATGTCGATATAAGAACCCCAAAAAATACACCTCGTATGTAACAGGATCACAAATCACGGTCCTGCAAATTGTATGGACAACATCCACTAAATACAACCATACATTTAAATTTAGCAACAAAATAAAATAACTCCCTAAATCCAATTAGATCCACAATCCAATTGTTACATCCAGATTTACACTAAACTAACCTAACCATAACCTAATCAGATCTATCGACATAACACAATCTAGCTCCATCCATTCAACATCAAGCAATCGATCTAACCAAAACCAAGAAATCCAACATCAACAGATCAATTCCATAATCAAACCCAATCCATTAACATATCCCAATAGACAAGAACTAATCCGAGCCGAACAAGAATCCAATAAAAGATCAACCCTAAACTGAATCCTACAGACCAATCCAAGAATCAACTAGGATCCAACAGATCCACACCCCATAACAAACCCTACAAGCGATCAAAACCAATAAGACAGAAAGACAGTAATTCTAATCCAATAGAACATGACTCAAATCCAAGAAATCACGATCACTAAAATGTTGGGTTGCAAGGGTGCAAACATAGTCCCACATCTGAAACACATGGGAAAGATCATGGGTTTAAAAGGATGGAAGATATCTCCATTGGTATGAGGCCTTTTGGGGAGAGCCCAAGAGCAAAACCATGAGGGCTTAGGCCCAAAGTGGACAATATCATGCCATTGTGGAGATACGAACATCCTTTTGGACCCTACAATTGGTAAGGCCTTTTGGGGAGAGCCCAAGAGCAAAGCCATGAGGGCTTAAGCCCAAAGTGGACAATATCATGCTATTGTGGAGATACATACATTCTTTTGGACCCAACAATTGGTATCAGAGCGAGGCCGCTCTTCACCGGACTAACCGCCGGATGAGCCATGATCTAGATCTAACCATGTGGGTTGAACCTTAAACAAAGGAAGTGGGTGATCCCGTGTCTGAATCAAGAGGACCAGACACCGAGGGGCATGAAGTCCTGGTTGCGGCTGGGCAGGAAGTCCTAGTAGGTCGAGTGGACCGAGGGGCATGAAGTCCTGGTTGCGGCTGGGCAGGAAATCCTAGTAGGTCGAGTGGACCGAGGGGCATGAAGTCCTGGTTGCGGCTGGGCAGGAAGTCCTAGTAGGTCAGGGTGGACCGAGGGGCAGGAAGTCCTGGTGGGTCGAGGATTCAGACATCAAACGGAGGCTTTCCGTTTGAGAGGGGCCTGTGGTCCTTTGTTTGAGGGGGGGATTGTTGGGTTGCAAGGGTGCAAACATAGTCCCACATCTGAAACACATGGGAAAGATCATGGGTTTAAAAGGATGGAAGATATCTCCATTGGTATGAGGCCTTTTGGGGAGAGCCCAAGAGCAAAACCATGAGGGCTTAGGCCCAAAGTGGACAATATCATGCCATTGTGGAGATACGAACATCCTTTTGGACCCTACATAAAACTCATCGAAACCCAATTAAACCCGATCGAATAGTACAAGTCAAGATAGATCAGAACCAAGATTCAAGAAAAGTGCCCTCACCTTAGATCTGAAGCCCTAGAAACAAGCATCGATTCCTTTCAATTGAAATCCAGCTCTGATCAAGGTCTAATTTAATTTCTCTCCGCGGTCAAATTCAGAGGATCCCACCGATCTGTGAGTTCAACCCGATTGATCTCCAATCAGGTTGTGAGCTCAATCAAACCAAAGATCCAAAGAAGAACCGAAGAAATCCAACACAATTAACAAGGATTTCAACCCTTATTGATCAAGGTCAGATCCGCTCCTTCCCGGTTTGTGTCGCGTCAATCGCCACCTAATTAAATCTAGCCACTCGGTGAGACTCCAACTCGTCGGCCGAAGCTCTTGGTCACTGACGATTCACCTCCGAGTCGGCATCGGCTTCGGTTGAACATGACCACGCGATCGGGGAAGGGAAGAGGAACGAAATCACGAGCTACAAAGGAGAGGAATCGCGAGTTCAGGAGAAACAATGTCTGCAATTTTAACACTCCTTAATGGGTTTCGAGTTTAACCCGACAAGAACCCAAACCTAATATCAAATGGGCTGGTTATTAGGCTGCTTTAATTTGAGCTTTAATTGGCTAAATGGGCTGATATTAATTGGCTTCATTAATCCCCCTTAATCCTTAAAAATTAGGGTTAATTTATTTTTATAATTAACTCTAAATTTCTTGTATCTTATATTCTTCCCCATTAACAAAAATTTGGTCTCCAAATGTACTATCTTCATATTATAGTATAGAAATGTCATCGTAATTAAAATCATATCTCGAATGACCGATCTATCGGCCCGCTGTGCCTCCTCTCGAGTGATAGCATAAACACGTCCAACCTCTGCACTGGAAGGGTGTGTAACTAGTTGAGATGGAGGATGTCTCCATTCCGTCAGAATCTGACTCTAAGGTGCTGATGTCAGAAACTGAAACTGCTGGAAAGGTAACATATATGGCTGAGGCATTGTTGATGGATAATGCTGTGAAGGGTAATGATTCTCTGAACCACTGGGGCACTAGAATACTATCGGTATAGTTGCATGGTCCTTCCCAGGTAGTAGACATATCTGTGGCTGAGATGGCAGGGGTCGCTGCTGTTGAGGGGCTCTAGTCCTCTATGTTGTCTTTTGCGATTGCTGCTGAGTAGAACACCCTCAAGAAGATACAACATCAGTAGGCTCTAGCTGAGCCTTTAGAGTACACTCTCTGGCCATATGATCGGAAAGTTTGCAGAAGTAACTGATAGGGTAATCCAATGGATAATCGACCACCAGATGACTATGCGATCCACACCGATTATATTTCCTATCTTTATCCTTCTGGTTCCACTGGGACTCACTCGAAGATCCTGAAGATAGTTGTTTACCCTTCTGCTATCTCAAAGAATCCCAAGACTCTGATTCCTGAGGCTGCCTCTTCTAACCAGTAATCTGTGAGTTCAGATCCTTCGACTTCTCTGCGTCTTTTTCACAAACCACCTGTTGCCGAGTCATCTCAATGAACAAAGCCCAATTCAATGCCTCTCTGTACGTACTAATCGAAAAATCAGGCATCCTCAATCGAATATATGCAGCCAATCCGTGGGTGAACTGGAAAATCTGATCACCATCTTGAGCTACTAGATGTGGACAAAACTCAGCTAATCGAGAGAATTCGACGCTATATTCTATAACAGAATGATCACCCTGCTTAAGACTCAGAAACTTTTGGCACCGTGCCAAACAAAATGCCGCTGAGAAATACTGTCTCTCGAAAGCTTCCCGGAATGATAACCATGACAAATCCCATTCTCTGAATATAGTCCTCTGTGTCTTCCACCATGTGATAGCTTGATCATGATGATGGTACACAGCTAACTCAATTTTTTCTGCCTTAATGCAAGTGATATATGTAAAAGTACCCGTTAGATTCTCCAACTAGGAATGTGCAATCCATGGGTAAGATCCCCCCTGGAAGAAAGTAAGTTGATCCTTGACAGATTTTGCCAGTAATGGTATTCGACTCTTATCCACCGTCTTACTAACAGTAGTCGGTACCGAATCCAATGAGGGTATCTCCAGAGCTCAGGAATCCTGTCCCACAACTGGAGGATTACAGATCTACTCCCGACTATCCATATCATCCTCGAAAATCCCTGGCTCTACAAACCTAGCAGGTCGTCTCCATGGCTGACCACTTACTCGATTTTGTACAGGAGCCATTATATCACCTAGTAACATAACTACTATAAATTTCTAGGAAAAATGAATAAATGTACTAGAAATTCTTACTTACAACTGCTTGGAGAATTCATGTCGCTATCTGTTCCATCTCACAATCTGGAACGAATAAACCAAAATATGATGAAAATCCAAAAGAAACAATATGAACCTTGCAACCTAGGACTCAACTTAACCTACTCTGATACCAATAAAATTGGTATCAGATAAACCAAAAATACAATGACAAATCTGGAAGAAACTAAAATGGACTATGAAACCATGCTCTGATACCAAACAAATTGGTATCAGATAAACCATAAATATAAAATCCTAAAAGAACTGAACTTGTTTTGATACCAATCAAATTGTCACGTCCCGAGAGATGGCTGTCTGAAAAATTTTGACAGAATCTCTCCTGTAATAATTCAACTTTCCTGTATACAATTCAACATAGGGCCTCCACGACCGCTCAACAATACAAAATCGACATTAAAACTACTAAACTATATGAATGAAGGCCCACACGACCACGAACCATATATCCAACATATGCATCAAATATAGCCACCACAACAATGACAACCACTCCACATACAACAATGAAAATCTAAAAGCACACCGCTAGTGCTCACAACAAAATCAAGCAACAAACTCCATGAGTCTATGATACAGAAATTTTATAGCAGAATTCTAATAAGATTCATATCCACACGAATACGAACATAAGTCTAAATCACAGCCACGCACAAGAACTCCACAAACCACTGTATCGAAAACAAACCAGAACCACACAACCACATAAAATCCAAAAAACCATACGAAGTCACCCAAATCAATAACTTCTCCTGTTGTGAGATGGGGGCAGTCTGGCAGAACTCCAAGCTTCAAAGTAAATCTCTCTTATCTGCTACCTGGGAGAAAACAAAGAAACCCCAGGGTCTGGGTAGTGAGTATAAAATACTCAGTGGGATACAAGATAGAAGTGCACAACATATATATAAATAAACAAGGATATCAAAGGATATATAGTCTCTCCAAATAATATATAATGAAAAAGGTTAATACTACATAACAGGTAATAGGAATCATGCAAATGCAATCAATGCATGTAATGTCACACAATGCAACAATCATATATCAAACAAGTGCAACAATCACACACAAATATGCAATAAATAAACTACCAACAAATGCTCTAAAATAACCTACTAGCAAATGCATGCACATAAGAAACACACATCACAGGCAACATGCATGATCACTGTCTACACTCGCCACCCTTAGATACCCACACAATGAATTTGGCCACACGATAGGACAACTGCACACACTTCAACAACATACCACTACACGTGAGTGGGGAGCGAAAAAATATCACAGGGGCGCTATCTAGCTGCTTGGTCACTATTTTCACTCAACATCCCCAGATACCTACATAATGAACTAGGCGCACGATAGGAATCAACCACTTCAACATCTGACCAACTACACGTGAGGGGGAGGGGCAATATCCCAAGAGAGCTATCTAGCTAGTCCTGGTCGCACCCACACAGTGCTATAATACTTTCACTCCTGTACTACTATCAACAATGGTCTAGTGAGAGCCAACAACAACAACAATCAACAACACCTACTACTAGCATGTAGATGTTATGATGCGTAGCTCAACGAATAATCACTACATCTACCATGATATGCTCAACATCAATCAACAAGTTGTCACAGATCAATAACAAATAAGGAGACTGTATTGAATACAATTAGATCATAACAAAGGTCAACAATAATGTATCATGCAACAAGTGCACTAAGTGTTAGGCCAATTTTGCCCCAAGCGATTTGGATTTTGATGTTTGGCTGAATCAGTTTAAGTTAGGCAATGTTGGTGATCTAACGTGTGTGAATTGAGTTTACAGGAAAGTTCAGGTTGGAAGACTTGGCAAATGATGAAGTCCCGGAGGCGCGGCCTCTTGGCAAAGGTGAAGTCCCGGAGGCGCGACCTCTTGGCAAATGTGAAGTCCCGGAGGCGCTGCCTCTTGGCAAAGGAAGACTTAGCACAACGAAGTTGAGGGAAACGTCTCAAGCTAGTGCAAGGAAGGGCACGAGGCTTGTGGAAGGCGTTTGAAGGCTTGCGTCAAGGTTAAGAGTTGAATAAGAAGCTGAAAGGGGAGTTTTAGCTTGGTCAGTCAACTGGAATTGTGAGTCAGTCAACTGATCAGGAGTTTCAATCGACTAGGATTATGATTCAGTCGACTGATCAGAGTTTCAGTCGACTGGATTGTAGTTTCAGTCGATTGGATATTGACCAGAAGCATGCCGAAGTGCACAGAAAGATCAGTCGAGTGAGCAGTCGACTGTAGACTATCGTTAGGTGACAACTGACCAATTAAATGCGAATTAAAGAGCCGTTGGAAGCCCATCAGTCGACTAGCCCTTGGAGCAGTCGACTGATGTCCAGAATCTTATAAAAACGCAGTTTAACGATTGGAGAAGGTGCGGTTCACATTCTTTCATTCTTACACGAACTCCAATACTTGTTTTTCATATTCCTCTTCCTCTAAACTTTACTACACATCTTGTGAAAGGAAGAGATTGATTTGTAAGGGTTTCTCCGCCTTCAAAGTGCTCTTTGAAAGGAAAGGTTTTTCATAGTGGAAAGGTGCTCAGTGTGTGTGGATCCTTGGATTAGTCACTTCGTAGAGGTGGATACCAAGTAAATCAAATGGGTTAGCGATTGTTCTTTCTTTTATAGATTGAATTTTGCTTCCGCTAACTATATTGCATAGAAAGATCGAGAAATTGCTATTCACCCCCTCTAGCAAACGCTTCGGTCCCAACAAGTGGTATCAGAGCAGGTCCCTTTCACGTAAAGTAACATTCTGTTAGTGCAGGAAGCACTAGCAGATCGAACCTGAGTTTTGATTATGGAACTAGGATCAAGTTAAGTATGTGGTTTGGCTAACCAGGTTGAATTGAG
>NC_133861.1:146485-166652 GCF_044706935.1 Curcuma longa
CCGTGCAGGAGCGGCTGTTCCCGGTCGTGCCTTAAAGGCACGGCCATGCTAGTTTTCCAGAGTAGTGGCAGTACACGGCAGTGCCTCCCAGGCACGGCCGTACTCATTTCCCAAAGGCATGACAGGCCACGGCCGTGCCTCCCAGGCACGGCCGTATGACGAGGGCGTGTCTGGCCCCTATAAATTCATCTTTTTGGCACCCCTTGAAGTTATCATGGGTCATTCTCCAAAACCCTTGGTCTTGGCTTGGTGACGGCACCTCCCCCCTCTAGGGGAGGCCCTAAACGCTCCATCCTTCGCCGATCCACCATCACCTACTTCTCTCCACCAGTCCATCCTATACCAAAGCAAGAATATCTACAAGAGATGCTTGTGCTTATAGATAAGTTTTCTCCCTTCTTGTGGATGATGCTTTACTTCTTGTATTCTCTTTGTAATCCTCTTGTAATGGAGTAGATCTTTGAGTTTAGGGTCTAGGATAAACATCTATGTAACGATGGTGATGTATGAACTAGTTTATGTCATTTTCCCTATTCAATGAGATGTTTACCTTTGTTTCATGTGTTATGTGCCTTGAACGTATTTGATGAAATATTTGTGTGAGCATATATGCATGATTAAGTAGAGTAGATTACTGTGTAGGGGAATCTTAGGATCATATGACCGGGGTGCCTTGTGACAAAAGGTTAACCTTTAACCGGACTTTCCGAAGTGACCTTTACATGATGGTAAACTCCCTTAGGGGATAGCTAACGGCTATTGATGACTAGGAAAGGATCCCTTAATCGGGTGCTCGGTGACAGAAAGTAGTGTACCAGTAGTATACGCTGGGGCACCCGGTGACAGCGGGAGAGCCATTACACCAGGCTATCTAGGTATCGTCCCGAACTAGTCATCGTAGCGTTAGAGTATCATGTTTTAACTCCGACAAAGCCTGACGAGGTCAAGTTAGTGTCTTGGTTAGAATCCTCACAAGGTGGTAAACATTGAGAGTAAGCGAACAAACATGAATTAGGGATATCACCTAGCATGAATGTAAATCCGAAATCCTAAACTTACCCATCTCACCCATAAGTCTCAAGCCAATCTCTCTCTTTCTCTGTCATATACAACCAACATCCTGAACCAATTCGTTTTCCTCCGAGTCTAGATAACTATCTCAGTGACATCACTATTGCTAATACACAGTCCCTGTAGTTTGATATCTTTTTATTACTTGACGACAACCGTATACTTGCGGTTCACATCAGTCGGATCTCGACTTTCTCGTCACTTATGTAGCAATGATGCATTGCTAGATATCGCTCATTGTTTATGTGTCTAAAGTGATTTAGATACATTACCAACGTTACAAAAACCTATTAGGTTCCACACAAAGAACACGATGTTTCAGAGATAAATTGATTTTTGTTTGACTAAAATGTGATCCGAAATTGGATTAATTGAGTTAAACTCAAATGAATCCAATTGGATTATGGGATTGAGTCTAATCCGAGTTAGACTCATTTAGATTAGACTCAACCACTTAATAATGGATAATGTTCATTAAAAGATTTAATGAAATATTATTAAAGATGAAGGCCAAGAGACATTCTATTCATTGGATGAATAGAAGATGAAGAGCCAAAAAGAATACCGAGAGTTTTTGGTATTCATTGTGATTTATAGGCATTAAAAAGAGAGGAAGCTCAATGGGCAAAGACCCTTAAGCCTTGTAATTTTTAAATAGAGAGAGTGCTCATCATCTCTCTTCTTCCTCCTCTCCTTCTTGGCTGAAACACATAAGGTGTGTTTTGGTCCTCTTATCTTGTGAACCATTTCAAGTTATTTTTAAATAATTTCAATAAAATTTAATTAATGTTTGTCAAGTTGATAGAAAAATATTTTAATATAATAATAATTAGAATTTAAAGTTTAAAATTTTATTATTTAGGAATTAAAATTCAACACAACTATTTTGAAGTATTTTAAATTAACTTAAAGTGATTTGATTGAAATTTAAATAATTTTAATTTAATAAAAAATATTTTAATATAATAATATTTTATATGTAATAATTTTGATTAAAATAAAATAATTAATTTTTCATGTTATAGTAATTATTTAATAACTATTATAATAAAGAATATTTTAAAATAAAATATCCAATTAGAAGTTGTTTTAATTTTTTTAAAAAATTAACAATTTACATAAATTAAAATGCTCTTTTTATTTTTACCCACCTATATTAAAAGGTGTCATTAATTTTATTACCCTATTTTAAAAAATATCAAAAGAATACTCTAAAAACATTTCCATTGCCAAATACCTAATACCTTTATTGCAAATCTGAAACCTAAAATAATTTTAACTTTAATCATAACTATTAGAAATAACAATTTGACCAAAACTACTAAAATGATGATATTATAAAGATTACTAAAATAATGATATTATAAAGATAAAATAAAATAAAATGAAGCATTCTTTTTTATTATTTTTTTCAACACAAAATATTTTTAATAATATTAAAATATATATATCCTTTTCGTTCAACTAATTTAACCTTTCACTATCACACTAAACTCATAAATAGATAAATGATCCCATAACGTTTACATTTCACTAATCATGTGACATCGTTCCATCGAATACTTATATGTTTCACCTAATAGTCCTACGCACTTCTAAACTTATATGTTTCACCTAATAGTCCTTCGCACTTCTTGTGCCTATAAAACAAATATCATAAAATATTTAAAAGTTTGAAATGATTAAAAGTATTTACAACATGATATCTAGAACATAACAAATGATGTATATAATTACATGTCTAAGAGAGAAGTATTTACCAAGCTGTTTTGATAAAAACATTTTGGCATACCATGATTAACCTCACATATCTATAAAATTACATAATCCATAGCTTACAAACATAATAACTACACATTGAAGTTTTGCAATCTGTTCATTCAACTTTCAAAATAAAATTCCTTAACACAAAATATGAGCATAATAACTATACAAAATAAAGTTTTGCAAAATAAAATTCCTTAACACAAAATATGAGCATAATAACTATACAAAATAAAGTTTTGCAATCTGCTCATTCAACTTTCAACATGAAATTACTTGTTGCAAAGGAGCTTCCAATAGGCAACTAATTTATGATCTCGTGGAGTAACCTCCTCCATCTTTCCATTACAGAATATTGCATAAGCATCAGCTGCATATCTGTAAAGAGTGGATACACAAAAATAAGAATAAATTTATCACATTACTTATGTTATTCATGTTCAAAAGACCCATAATTATATATATCCAAAAAATGAGATACTCACTTGCCAATGCCATGAAGCTCAGTTACATAAACCCAATCATTTCTTAGATACTCACAAGAGAATCTCTTAAGCTTCTTAGCTCGCTTCTTTTGCAAGCCTAGAGGACGTATAATCTCTTCCACCTCCTTCTCGTCTATCTTAGACATTGCCTCTGCATTTGGACACATGAGAAATAGACCTGACAATACTTTTTCAACCTGTGCAAAGAGATGTAAAAATAAATTTATTTTTAGGGTTTAATAAAACATCTATTACGAAGAGGGGATCTAATTCTTTCATCTCTTTGACTCGATTGCCCATTTTGAACATGAAAAATTACAGTTATCAGAAGGTTTATCGAATAACAAATGATGAAACAAACAAATGAGAAAACAAGCACGTCAACTAAATGTATAGTGCAATCAATTATTTATGTTAAATAGGGATCGATGAATAATTACTCTATTTGAAGCAAAAAAATCGAAGAAAGATTCTTTTGAAAAAAACAGAGGCATTGATATGTTAAGATGGCATATCCTGCCCTATGGTTTTCTTGATTCAGTATTTTTTTTTGTTTAATTATAGGTCACCCTAAGATACCAGTACATAGGATATCTGGAATATCATCATTTAACTTGACCACAATATCTTATTCTCAAATATAGTCCCACAAATTTATTTCTCTTGATCACAAACATCTACAAAATACATACAAAGACCAATACCATTATGTAATAAACACCTCACATAAATGAGGTGAACCATAAAGAAGAAAAAAAATCAACTCAGTCATAATATTTTTTTTATCAACCAAAGGCTTATGAAAAATTAATACCAAAAAAATCATAGCACTTTCAACTATCAGGTTTCTCATACATCCTTTCTTTTGGATTCCTAGTAATTTGATTTAGAATATTTTAGTTACCTAGTAGCAATCATGTAGATTTCTTAACTGCAGTATCACTAGCAGTGCATGAAAACTCATATGGGAAAAAAATCTGCATGTCAATTGAGACCATATAAAAAAGAATGAAAATCTCAAGTAAATTAAGAGGAAAATTTGAGAAAAACAAACTAATGGCAAATAGAGGATGAAAGTATCAAGGCTAAAATGAAACTAACCCATCATTCAATGTGCAATTAGATATTATGGGTTCATGCTTATGGATGGTAAGTTCTTTTGTAGTATTTAATAAAGTAATAATAATACGGATAATAGTTTTCTGATTTGGTTAATCTTCTTATTACACAGTTAATGAATATGTACATTCTCTACCTCATTGATCTTTTGCAAATAACTAAGTGGAATCATAAAAGATACCTTATGATGAACATACCAAAAAAAAACAAGGGAACAATTTAAGTAAAACGTAAATTACAAAAATAAAAAGGGAATAATTTAAATAAAAAGATGTGTAATATAAATATAAATAATTTTAACTAACTACAGAAAGGTTCAATTAAAAGAGAACAAATATATTTAAAGAACAAAAAAATAATAATGAACTTTAAATAGATATGTTATCGATTAAGAATTCAAGAATAATAACTTGTGCAGCAAAGTGAATTTAAAAGTCTTCAGTGACTAATGCAGCTTCAGTAGAAAAGTGGTAAAGATAACAAGTTTAAGTTTTATCACACACTATAATATTATTCCCCATTTTAAAATTTATAACCTCTAAAATTCACGTTCAACTTGTAAAGGAGCTTCTGAAGTGCTTTATATAATCATTGTATAACATTAACATAAATCACATTATCGACGTGATGCACAGTAAAAAAATATGTACAAAAGAACTAATGTAACAAAGATCAAAAGTACTAAGATATATAATTACTAGAAAAGATAAAATAAAAAATGGTACTATGAGACAATATTAAGGTGCAGCTCAATAAATGAGAAATTAAGAGAAGATAGATCAACATGATAGGGACAATTGATTCAAGACGACATTCAGGAAGATTAACCACAGAAGGATTGATTACCGGCAAGCAAGGAGATAAGCAAACCTGAAAGCCAATGGTGACATTCAGGAGCATGCATATCACTAAGACCCTCCATGGATCAGAGGAGTGTCGCTCCTGAAGTAGATGGTAGCAGGAAGCTGGCGGATCCCAGGTATTATTGTCTGCGACTCTGCGATAGGCCTCAGACCTTTTCTCGGCTGCGGAGAAATATGGCTTCTTCTTGACTCTCCGCTTCTTGACTCTCCGCTTCTTCTCGATGGTGAAAGGATTCGGGGGTTTATAGGTGAAGGTGGAAAAGAACTTGTCAATATCCATCATCTACACGGTCTTCTCCTGGTTTCGCTCTTTGGCGCACTAGGGCAGTAAGCAAGCGGGTCTAATATTTTGGCGCCACTGAGCAGTAGCTCCTGGGTTTCGCTCTTTGGCGCCACTGGTTTTGCTCTTTCGCGCCACTGGGGCAGTGGGGCTACAATATCTTTGGAAAAGAAAAGGACTAATATCTTTAGAGAATATTCAGAAATTTATCATCAAATCCGTATAATTTTTTGTTTTTGTTTTTTAATTTTACAAAATGTTCCTTTTTATTAAATGCAAAAAAAAAACAAAATAATTCATGGTCAAATTTTCATTAAAAAAAAAAGAGAGGGAGAAATAAGGTTTACTTGGCTAAAGACATGGCCTCGAGCTTAATTGACTCGTCCGAGTTTACTTGCACAAGCCAAACTTAAATATATAAAATAATAATAATAATAATTTTAAGTAATTTAAATATAATAAAATCAAAGGAATTCAGTGCATGAAACTCTTGTCAATTCGGATCTAGAAGAAAGAGCAGACTACATTGAATCTATTGTACGTAATTTTATTCTAAATTGAAAGAGATTATTTTCGCTATTTAAATCCATGACCGCAAGATCATATGATAGTAATTTTACTGTTACATCAAAACCCTCCCTTCAATTTAAATATAATAAAAATTAGAATATAATTTAAAAGAATATTCTTTTTTATTAAAATAATTAAAAGGGCGTCCCTTTCTCATTTATTATCAAAACAACCACTTATCAAAACAACCACTATCCATACTATAAAATATTGATTTATATACAACTAAACAAAAGAAATATGACCCACATGGCCACTAATACATCCTAATTTAAGTATAACAATGTAAATCTAAATCTACACAACTACTAACGAATAAACTCGAAAAGTAAAAATATCCGAAGTTACACATGCAGAAACATAAAGGGTACAACTATAAAATCACGGATAAGAAACATCTTGATGGGAAACATTAGGAAATCCGTTCCGATGAATTCTTGCAGAACAAAATTTTTTTCAGAAACGGATTTAAGTTGCCTTCATAGTCAATCAAACAATCTGCCGCATTTAGATCATTGGACTCTTGTGTTTGGTTTATAGGATCCATGGAAAAGAAGAACAATTTATTAAAGCGGAACATAAATTATACCTCTTCTTCGCGGGATGTCTAGAAGGAGTGGATGACTCCTTGATCTTCTGCTGTATATTCTCTCCTCTTCTCGAACGTTGTGTGGACAACGATCTTTCGAGATGATTCCACCAAGTCTCTTCTCTCCGATGGCAATCAAGAAAGCAACCAAGCCTTCTTTCCTTCTCCTTTTCTTCTCCTTCTTTCTCTTCTCAATGCCACTGGCCCTAGCAAGGAAGATCCTCCTTGTCCGTCGGCCCTAGCAAGGAACTAGAAGAGAAAAACGAAACCAAGAGAGGGGAGAAGAAACTAGAACTAAAACTGAAGAAGGAGAAAGAGGGATGAATTTGGCGGCGGCAACAAAAAAGGAGAAGAGAAGTTTTTGGTGTCGCCGGCCCTAGGGGAAGGAATAGAATTATATGATGTGTTCTTTTGCCCCCCCTAAACCCCTCTTTATATAGTTATGTCATCTAGGAAATTTAGGAAAAAGTCTAACAAATTTTTATAAGATTTTATTAGAACAAATCTAATAAAATCCAACGGATAAGATTTGTTATCTTTTCAATAAGTTTTTATTATATTAATTTTGTTCTTATCTTTAACAAAATCTTTTAATTATATCTTGCTAATATTTAAGGAGATTCCATAATTAATATTTTGTTAATTTAACAAAATTTTATAATACAATTTTGTACGAGAAGAGACGAAATTTCTTAGCGGAAATTTTTATAAAAGATTTCTTTCTTATCCGAATTTTTTTCGAAAAAATTCTAAATAAAATTTCAGAAAGTTTCTTTTTTAAATAGAATTTTCTATCCAAAATTTCTTACCGAATTCTTCCAGAATTCTTTCGGAGGTCTTCCAGAATTCTTCCGGAGGTCTTCGAGAATTATTCCGAAGGTCTCCAAAGGTCTTCGAGAATTCTTTCGAAGGTCTCCTAGAATTCTTCCAGAGGTCTCCCGAGGTCTTCAAAAATTCTTCCGAAGGTCTCCAAGAGGTCTTCAAGAATTCTTCTGAAGGTCTTCATGAATTCTTCCTGAGGTGGATTCGAGGATTTCCAGAGGCTACAATAGGGACCTAGAGGAGGAATTGGTTTTAGTCTCCCGATGGACTTAAGCTTCCCATGTTCCTCCTAAACACACAGCTTAAGTCCATCAATAATAATTCATTCCACTAGAGAGTTATTATTGCACTACCGCACCAATCCCATATTATAATATGAGCTCCTTCTTACTATAAGTACATTAATCTCCATGTGTTTAAGATATCGTATGTCCGTTAATTAAATGAGTTGCTGACAACTCGAATTTAATTAACTTCTAATCCAAGAGTAGTACCACTCAATCTTATTATCATGCAGACAAGGTCCACCTGCAGGATTTACATGATAATCTTTATGAGCTCCTCAAGGGGACATCATCAACCTATATTTAGGACACAGATTCCTTCTATAATCAACAACACACCATGTACATAATACTACTTCCTAACTCATCGGGTCTTTTGATCTATCGCTCTAAATCTCACCCTTTGATGAATCAAAGAAGTACATACTAAGTACATGTGTTTGCTATTATATTGGGATTAAGAGCATATACATCCATAATAACAGAGACTTAGTTCGATTATATAGTCAGTATAAATCGATAAGCTACTGCTCCAACCCTCTCTAGGATCTGGAAAGGTCCAATGTACCGTGGAGCTAGTTTACCTCGGAGGCCAAATCTCTTCACCCCTTTTGTGGGTGAGACTCTCAAAAACACATGATCTGCCATAGAGAACTCCAGGGATCTTCGTTGCCAATCAACATAACTCTTTCATTACTCGATGCCCTTCAACATCAACTTAACCTCTATTATCAGTAGAGCAAACCATCCTCGGACAACACAACTGATATCTCCTTGTTGCACCTTCGTCCCCCCACCTATACCAAGAAATCAATTATTGCAACCCCCCACACACACTCAAATTTAATCTGTTAGATATTGCCTAAATTTGTCCTCAAACAATCACTCAGTAACCCACCTATACATACCACTAGCAATTGAAAAATTCTACTAGATAGGGATCATTGAGTTTGCAAGAAGTGTTTCCTAAGATGAATCCAATTCTTGTCAAATACATGTATTTACTTCTTACTTTTTGTATTTAGTTGATGTGCCACCCTCTCACACCTTTCAGGACCCTTTTTAAGGAAAGGATTTGCTTAGTAATCAATCCATCAAAGGTCCAATCATCATCAGCATCAGACTAGGTTTATCACAACTTTTAGTTTTGGCTATGTGAACCTTATCTATTATCCCTCCGTTAAACTTTATACAAAACTATCACTATTCCCTCCAGTCTGTGCACCTTCAATTCTTATAAATTCCTCTGTTTACTATAAAATCTACTGGCAGACAGTTGATACACCCTTTCACTGCCCTGTTAGTGATTCTTGTATGTTGATTCTTATAGCATAGGACAGAAGATGGTCCGAACCATGACAACTACATGAAAAACCTCAAGATTTATTGCCAAGTTCACTATCATGTCCTACAAGCTAGCCAAAATTGGTTCATTCAGGATAATTCATATAGTTCACCTGAGGAAACAGGCTAAGAAAAATTAGCTATGACCTGCAAGTTTTGAGCTTTCCTTAACAATTGGCTCCAGCCATGCTATACAAGCATATATGTGTGAAGAATCAGATAGATCAAATAGGCCTGAATTACTAAAAATACAAGTCCAAATATGCATATGAAAATTTGTTTCCGCTTCCGATTACAAAGGATTATGAAGACAATCAAGAAATAACCTAAAACACACACACACACACACACACACACACACACACACACACACACACACACACACATATATATATATATATATATATATATATATATGTGTGTGTGTGTGTGTGTGTGTGTGTGTGTGTGTGTGTTGTGTGTATTATGGTGGCCATGTTGGCCTTATTATATGTGTATTCATATTACATCACCCAACTTTGCTTGAGCCTTCCATTAAGTCGTGAATTTACAAGAAAACTTAGTCCACACTTGGCACATTCTACATTTATGCTCTTACGGTTCAAGAACTTCAAAGTTTCTATTTTCAGGAAGTTGCCCGCATCACACTCGAATTGTAACCAATTCCTGGGAATACAGCAGCATCAACTTAGAATTCTATAATCTAACTCAGCCACATAAGATTCAGAAAAGTTCTCAATTCTCTGAAACCGTTCCCAGCAGCAAGGTCTTGGTGTTTTGCATATGATTTCCAATTATACAGATGACAAACATTTCTTGAGTAGGTGAGCGATGTGTTCATATTGTGCAGGTAGAAAACCACCTAGCTACTGGTTAGATGCTAAGATAAAGGGAATTTCTGTTGAAGGTTCATTTCAGCCAACCATGGCACAGGCTGATCTATAACTTCCCATGGGTTTAGAATTCAAAATTTGAGTTCGGCAATCAGTCCACTCATTGATCTACCTCAGGTTTCAATATTTCATACTTCAATTTCAGATTCAAGTTTTCAGATGTGCCATTTACATTCTGAATTCTAGATTTCCGAAATTCAAAATCAACTAAATGAAAACTTCTGAATTCTGATTTGTTGTCAACGACAAATTTAGAATATAGCTGAACTTTACTTTCAAGTTGTTGCCGATTAGAAAATTCAATAAGAATTGGCACATGACTTAACAATTATTTCTGAATTCAGCAGTAGCAGATAACACTTCTTTCGGAGAGATGATCTCTTCAGATTTAGTGAGCAACTCTCCAAGGATGTATCAAACACAAAAAATTCATTACTAACCAAGATCATTCCGTATGATTACCCACTGTTGACAACAACTACTCCTTCAAATTGGTTGCAAATGTTCATGACAAATGCTTCAATTGAGGTTGTTAAATCAATGATACTTGGGATAAGAAATCAGATTTGGTACTAAACATGAGCCTATTTTCTTGCATAGTACTTTTTCCTCATAATATCCTCAACAATCCGCAAACATCTTATAATTATTATTCTCCAAACAAACTACTTAAGTCTTGTTCACCTTGGTCATTGTCCCTTATTGGTCCTTTGTCCCCCATTGGTCCTCAAACATCAGTTTGATGTTGGAAGGCCACCCAACTTGTTATGCATAACTCCCTACGCATTGATCGACATATGACATGATCATGATCTTTAGAATCTATTTAATCCTTGTGAGAGAACTCCCCAAAACCTTTAGTCCTTTATTGACCTTTTGGAAACATCAAATAATTACACAATGTAATCTTCCCTCGTAGTTAATAAATCTGAATTAGACCAAAACACACGACCTTGAATTAAAGTCTTTTGCCAAAAGAAAATGATACAAAAGCATCTAGCAACACATATTTATGATGTAAAAATGTAAGATCATAAATCAGATATCATCCAAATTCTAATCAAACCCCACTACAAGAGTCATATCTGTTAAAATTATTACCCAGTTTATGAAAGGTACAAAATTGCTAAACTAGACATTTTACCTATTATCGTCTAGAGATGCCCTGTCGCCGCTAGTCCCAAACATGACCTTGTCGCAATAACGACTCCGATACAAAAATCTGAAACACCAAAACCGAAAGGCATTACATACCTTTTCTCTGATACCACTAAATTAGTATCAGATAAACTTCGAAAATCCGTAAACACCGAAAGACTCGAAAACCTGCTCTGATACCAAATAAATTGTCACACCCCGGGAGATGGCTGTCCGAAAATTTCGGCAGCATCTCTACTGTAACAATTATCATTTCCCTGGATACATATATACATAAGGGCCTACAAGGCCACAAATAAGCCTACACAGCCACTATCCATAAACAACACATGTCAAAAGTGTATAACAAACACTATATAAGGTTCACAACTCGCAATTATAACAAAAATACTAAAATCAAACATGTATAAGTAGACACATACTATATATAACCAGTACCGACACAAAATACCGAAAACATAGTGAAAACTAAATGGTCGAGATCATCTCGACAGGGGACTAGCAAGGCGGCTCTCCAGACAAACGTCAACCTAAAAAGAAATAAGCCAGTGGAATGAGTTCAAAGAACCCAGCGGATATCTAACAGACATGTATAGTAAACTATCCCTAGCAGTAATACTCATACTAGTACAGTCTCCTGAAAGGATAATAAAAAATGCAAAACTGGAAGAATGGAAGGGTTGTACATACCAGAATCTCCTACCAAAATGCATCAGGCCACCTGTATATGCATGTCAAACATATGCAACAACCAAAATGCAGCAAGCATAAGTGCAATCCATGCAGTATACACATGATGCAATGACATGGTCACCCCTGACGCCAGTCAGCCACCGTCACCACGATGGTGAGGTCGAGTGGGTAAGGCTGTGACAACTATGCACTTTGCCATCACTGCTCCTGAGTGACCGAGTGGACAGGATGCTGTCGGAGTACACCTATCCTCCTACCCCAAGTCATATGGGGGAGCAATGCTCTCATCTCCTCATCTCATAATGCGAAGGAGGGATCCCTGTCATGCTACCACGCTGCGGAACCACTATCCCTGAGCGGCCGAGCGGAACCTTGACAGAGCAACTGCACACACCCTCCTGATGTACCACTAACCCATGAGTGGCAGTGTGTGCAGACCATGTAACTGACGACGGACTCAACTACAAAGGAGCCGACGATCGCCAGCATGCAATCATGCAAGGATGGTGCATGACGCTAATGCATACAAGGTATATCTAGTGGATAGATAATGCCCAATAAAGAACGGTATATCACTACTCTGATGAATCTATATATACATGCAAGTATCAATATGCTAAGGAACTAAACAGGTATCAGGTAAAAAATGATATGCAACATATATAAGCAAGTAGTGATAAACCAGGGCATATATAAAAGCATAAAAGGGATTACGACCAGCTATAGTAAAACTATACATATCCAAACAACTTATCTAAAAAGATAAGACAAGATGCAGCTTCGAAAGTGGTCCGTGTCTGAAAAGAACCTCCATCCAAAAGTTCGGTAATAAGTCAATGTCTTCTTGAAGATGCTTCTCAATAAATATGAATTTCACGTCTTTTTCACTCTGATCGTGAGTAAAATCAACTCGAAGTTCACCAACAGATCACTCAGAGTTTGTAGCAAACTATCTCCATAACGGCGAAGCAGATACCATCAAGTGATCGGAGTAAATTATCAGCATATTTCTTCATGCATTCTTCAACAGATGGTAATACACCCTCCCTGGAATAATCTTCTTGTTCATAGATACTGACCAATGGGCTTCTCATGCTATTCTCATGGAGATCTATTCATGAGGGCCTTGCAGAGGGCCAACGTCTAGAGCATCTTGAAGATAGCTATTATCCAAACCAAAGCTAAACAGTAGGCTGACCATCTCAAATGGGGGACCTATATTGCTTCAACCGACAATCTAGGCGGCCAAATTACTCCATGATGGCAATGTACATCCAAACAAAGACAATCCAACAGAAAACCATGAAACAGGGACTAATCAAATTTCAGGAAAATGGCGAACAGGACTCAAGGAAAATGAAACCATAACTTTCCCTTTTCCCCGAGCAAACAATCGGATTAAACCTTTGTCCCTTTGCTCGCTGCAAAGGAGGCGGCGGCTCGCATGAGATGGCAGCGGCTAGGGCACAGAGGAGAGGGGAAAGTTGTCGCTGCAAGGGGAAAACCTCGCGCCGGTCGGAGCAATCGCGTGGGAGGAGAAGAATCACGATCGGCTTCCTTGGCTACTGGTGACGAAGCGCAAGAGGGGTCGTGACAGTGGGAAGAAGAGGGTGGGGCGTGGCAAGGGAAGAAGAAGAAGGAGGAGGAGGAGCGGCAGCGTCGGTTTCTAACGAGGAGTAAAATCGCAATCGGGTGGAGAAGAAAAAGAAAAGTCGCGGCTTTTCATATTCCTAGCGGAAGACAGATTCAAGATTGGAGACGAAAAAGTTCTCACTTTCTCATCGTTGTAAGATCTTCAAGTTCTGTAAAGCTCTCAAATTCTTCCTCTAAACTTCTCTTTACATCTGTAAGAGGAAGATATCAAGTATTAGAGTTTCTCCACCTTCAAAGTTGTTTTGAGAAGGAAAAAAACTCATGCAGAAAAGGTTTTGGTGGTGTGTGTGGATCCTTGGATTAGTTACCTCGAGGAGGTGGATACCAAATAAATCAAGGGGTTAGCATTGCTCTTATTGGTTTTAATCTTATTTTTGTTCTTGTCTTGTGCTTCCGCTAACATCTTGTAGGCAAGATCGAAAAGTAGCTATTCACCCTCCCTCTAGCAAACACAGCGGTCCCAATAATTGTTACAATTTAGTAGGATTGGATTGATGTGCTATGAATTATGATGCTGCCATGTGTTTTTACTTGAATCTAAAGGTATATTTTACTTGAGGACAAGCAAAAGTTTAAGTCTGGGAGTGTGATGTGTGAAGGGTATTCATATATTTTTACTGCTTTTATTGGACATCTTTATGCATTTTCATGTCGATACTCTATGTTTATCGCATTCTTTATTCATGCACTAGGCATATTTTCTCTATTTCCTAATTCGGAGGTCTGCTCTTATACTTTTGCATTTACAGAATGAAAATCGGTGCAAAACAAGGTGCAATGAAGGAAGAACAACATAAGCCAAGAAGGTGTTGTGCCTATCAGGCACGGTCGTGCCTTCCACCCAGCGTCGTTCCTTCTCCAGGTCGTCCCACCAGGCACGATCGTGCCTTCCACCCAGCGCCATTCCTTCTCCAGGTCGTCCCCCCAGGCACGATCGTGCCCCAGAAATAGAAGACCACTAGCCTCAGGCCGTACCTATCAGGCACGACCGTGCCCCAGAAATAGAAGACCACTAGCCTCAGGCCATGCCTATCAGGCACGACCGTGCCCCAGAAACAAAGACCCTGCTTGGTGTGGTCGTGCCTACCATGCACGATCGTACCTCGTTTCCAGAGCAGCAGCCTTCCATGGTTGTGTCTACTAGGTACGGTCGTGCCAGTGGGGAGTCAGCACTGAGTTTTTCGGCTGTTCCGAAAGACACGCCCATGTCCTTCCACCAAACACGGCTGTGTCAACAGAAACTTCCCCCGATCTTTTCGGCCGCGCCGTGAGACACGGCCATGCCTCTCCGATCTTTTCGGCCGTATAATCAGGCACGACCATGTCTCCCCTAAAAGCCTATTTAAATAACTTTTTGGAACCTTTTTGAGGGGGCCGTCAGAGGATGACAAGGAGCCGACGCAACCACGTTTCAAGGGGGAATTCACCGTCACATCCATCTTCCTAAGGCTACTCCGTCATTTCCATTCACCGCCGACGAGGAGATCACAATTCGAGGAAGGCTGCACATATTGATAAGTCTTTTTTCGTTTTCTTTCTTAGATTTGGGAACAATAATGAATTCTTTTTCTTCCTTCTTGAGTTGTACCCCCTCCGTCATGGAGTAGATCTTTTTGATTCTAGGATGTAGGAAAAATTGAGATATAACGGTTGATTGTACTCGATGGATTTGTATTTGCTATCTTCTAAGACATGCTTATGCTTTGTTATATGGAATTGTGTCTTGTGCATATTTGATGATATTTTGAAGACTTGATTTCATATGGAAGGGAGTGAATTATGATTTATAGAAAATCTTAGGATCGTATGACCGGGGTGCCTTATGACAAGAGGTGAACCTTTTTAACTGGACTTTCCGAGGAGATTCTTAGGTTGTGACAAATTCTCATGAGGGATAACTAACAGTTATTATTTACTAGGAAGAGGTCCTTAATTGGGTACTCGGTGACAGAGGGTAAAATACTAGTAGTATTGCCGGAATGCCCGGTGGCAGCGAGAGAGCTATAGAACCGGGCTATCTAGGTGTCATATCGAACTAGTAATCATAAGATTAGAAATTCATGATTTATTTTCTATGAAGCCTGAAAAGGTCTAATTGGATAACTTGGTTAGGATCCCTACATTGATATAAACATTGAGAAATAGCAAAATATCCATGATACTATTAGCCATAACTCTCAAGAACTCTGAAATCCTAGGATCGTTTCCCATACCTGCCATTTAGTTGATTCCTTTAGTTCGAGGATTAGGTCCTTCAATTCTCCTTCTTTCTTGGCCCAGCACCAAAACCATTTTATTCGCAACTCTTTTTGTGCTAGTCTAGTGATAAATTCCACAGTACCTGTGGATTCGATAACTTTTTATCACTTGACGATAATCGTACTCTTGCGGGAGCCTATCAGCCACTTGGCATTCCAGGCGGTGGTGCTCCTTGAGTATTGGCCTTACATAGCAGTGGAGTCCCCTGACCTCCACCTCGCACTGCTGCAATGACCAGATCAGGTTGTCATTCACATCCATGAAGCTCATCTGCGGTAGAATATCCCTCTCATAAGCGCACAACTGTTCGGCCAAGGAGGGATTGCTTTCCTTCGGAGCTTCCTCGTGTCCAGGTCCTTCAGAGGTCTGGCCCGGGGCAGCATTAGACCTCGGCGTGTCGGTTAGTAGCAACACTTGGTCTAGGGGAGGCGTTGGGGTCTCGTTAGCAGCCGAGGTGCTCACCACTTCTTTGCCTTTGTCCTTCGGTGAGACATCACTGCTGGCCTCCCTGGCAGGACGGATCAACTTCCTTCACCTCAGCCTCTCCGCCTCGGCCTCGGAGGGGGGGGGATCTCAACATTTCTTGAGCAACCACCTCAGTGGATTTGATTCGATTGCCTTGGTCCTACATGATTAGAACCTCCAGTTCCCGGGGTGTTTCTTTGATGACCCAGCCTCTAAAGAAGGCTTCCGAGTCTCCTTGCGGGGCGGCTCCTTGGTGTTTACTGCAGGCAGGTGCGGGGTCGATTGCTTTTTTGCCGCGGGAGCTGCAACGATGGGTGCGACAGATTTTGCGGGCTCAGATGCCCTCTCCGTCGCCTCTTTAAGGGTAAAGAGGTTTCCCGTTGAGATTAGCTCCCACTTAAGTTTCTTGCTCATAGAAGTGTTATACATGATTTTTTTTTCTACAGAAAATAAAAAAGTTAGTCAATCGAAAGCAAGAAAAGGAACAGGGTAGATCTTACTTAAGGGATCGTCTAGCTGCATGACGACAAGGCTCAACCCTGCTTGGTATAATAGTGTTTTGTTCTCTGCAAACAGGGTGACATTGAACTTCAACCTAGACAGTGTGGTGGTAGTCTCAGAGTATGTGGGTTTCGCTCAGTAGTCGCCTAAGAGGCAGGAGATTGGAAGGTCATCTAACCAAGAGTTGGGCCAAGTATATGGCCAAGGAGGCTTCACGTAGAAAAACTGACTTTTCCAACCTTTATGGGAGGAGGGGCAATCGCCTAGAAAGGTGCTCCTCAATCTAGTCACTAAGTAAAACACCCCTAACTCAGTTTGACGAAGGTAGAAAAGATAATGGAAGGTGGTCGGATCAAGAGGGATCTGATAAAGTTTGAACAAGATGACTGTGCTACACATTAGGCGAAAGGAGTTCGAGGCCAGTTGAGATAAAGAGACTTAGAAATAATGGGCCAAATCCTAGAGGAATGGATGGAGGAGAAACATTAACCCACTGGATAGCTGACCTTCAAAATAGGTGATGTATCTGGCGGTCGGGTTGTGTGGTCGATGCTTCGGTGATGAAACCCTAAGGTCATGGTCTGAAGGTATCCTGAAAGTTGTTCGGAGGCATCCAACGAAAGCTTGGGTAAAGGAAGAATATTGGGATTTGTACCACCTATCTACAGGTTTGACCCTGGCCATGGATTGAGGAGGGAGAATATGCAAAAAGGGACACAAAGAACTTACGAAGATGGAAGCAAAGATGAAGGCGAGGATGAAGACGAAGGAGCCAGAGGCAAGGAAATCGACGGGGGCTAGAAAATGCTAAGTAGACTAATGACCTTCCCCCTGTTAACCTAATATATAACAACCGCGATCAAATTTCTAGATTGACAAATCTTGTTCTTTCTCAATCTGCCATTGCATAGGGTGGAAAAAAGATCCGAGAATCATTCAAACCATCATCATTAACGATCCACAAGTGCGTAACACGAAATGGCATGTCAGTTTGTCAGGCAAGTTCAAGCACCACCGTACAATGAAGGAGCCATATTGACGCCGGAACCTTCCCTCTGTCAAATGTGATATGACACTCGTAGATGTTGGGATCGTGACTTTTTACATGTTTCAAAAACGTGCATAGTAGAAATAAAATAATAATAATAAATTCTAATTATTATAGCACATGCATGCATAGTCAGGAAACAGCAAGTACAAGACATAGCAAGAATTTAAAATTTTATAGAATAAATTATTCTACGCGTACTTGGCGTATGACGCTAAGCGGGAAGGACATCAATCACACGATCCTCGTCGGAGTCCCGCCTCTATTGGTGATTTACGCGAAGTGATCGATTTTCAAGATGGCTTCCAAAACCTCAAGTTACGTCACAATCTTCGGTACTAGCCGACGAGCAGTAATGATCGATACGAGAGAAACCCCTAATATCGGAAACAAGCAACGACACGTCGTGATCATTTTTGGGGTTTTCTGTCTATCGCCGAGAATCAAAATTCTGACAATACAAAAATAAGAAAAGTAACTGGAATAATTTTCAAAAAATGAAAACACTGTAGGCACACGGCAAAAACCCTAATGACTACCCGCGATCTTGGAAAATCACAACTCCTTCGTCCAACGAAGAATTTCATGAAAGCTTCTCTAGCGAACGATTCAGCGGCAACAGTAGGAAGAATGAGGACTCCAAAAGTGGCAGCACCTGCCCAGCGACGACGAGGAATCAGGCGTTAATAGGAGAAGAAGGGAAGAGAAAACTACCTGTTCTCAGCTTCTTCTCCGACAGATGACTCCTCCGGTGGTCGGTAGAGGGCATACGAGCTCTGGTGGTCATGGCGACGACAATGAATAGAGAGAAAAGAAAGGATGGAAAACTAGGATTTCTGCTTCCATTTCGCTTCATCGATTGCCTCAGCCCTCCTCCCTTCTTACCCACGGTCGGCGCAAAGAAGGCCTAACCCAAATTTGCTTTCTTGTCCTGTGGATTCAAGTTACTTGTACACATGTCCAAGAGTGTCATATTCTTGACATGTGTTATTTTGGCCAAAGACTTCCAGTAACAATCCTAACAAGTGGTCGTAGGGTATACGTCTCATTTTACAAAGAGCGGTGAATCCTCTATGAGTTATTCAAGCACCTTCGGGTATTTTGACTTATACCCAATCATCTCGGGTCCACACTTCACCGGAGATGTCTACTTAAGATGTCAAAGTATAAGCCTACATGACCAAAGTGACTTGAATATCGTAAGTCCAAGGAAACTCGCACTTAAGCTACATTGAGATCTTCATTGACATATGCATAAGAACCATATGAAGTCTCAAGGCAGATCACTCCAATGAATTGATTACCTTTAACCAGCATCTACGTTTAACTCTCAACATCCAATATCTCCAGCTAGTGAGATTAGTTGCTTGTACACTTCTCAAACATAATAGACTCCCACTTGGCCTAAACCCAATCGCCATGATATCTAATACCATACGCCTCTATGTGTTCCTCAAATTTACTTTGAGGTAGAAGTTTTGTCAAAGGATCCGCTAAGTTCCTTGCGCTGGAAATCTTCTTGACTTGAATTTCTCTTCTACTAATAATTTCTTTGATCAAATGATAACGCCGTAGGATATGTTTAGATCAATGATGAGACCTGGGTTCCTTTACTTGTGCAATTGCTTCATTGTTATTGTAGTAAATAGGTAATGCTTCGACAATGGTTGGAACCACTCCAAGTTCTATGATGAACTTTCTGATCCAAACTGCTTCCTTTATTGCTTCACAAGCTACAATGTATTCTGCCTCTGTGGTAGAATTGACAACAGTGTCTTGTTTGAAACTTTTTCAACTTATCGTGCCACCATTTAAGGTGAATATGTACCCAGACTATGACTTGGAATCATCCTTGTCTGCTTGGAAGCTGGCATTAGTATATCCATGTGTAACCATATCATTGTCTCCATATACTAAAACCAAATCCTTAGTTCTTAGCAGGTACTTAAGTATTATCTTGGCAGCCGCTCAGTGATCCATTCCTAGATCTGACTAATATCTGCTCGTGACACTCAGAGCAAATGATACGTCAGGGCTAGCACATATTATAGCATACATGATAGATCCTATAGTTGAAGCATAGGGAATCTTATTCATGCAGACCCTTCCATCTTCTGTCCGTGGATACATACACTTTGAAAGGTGAACCCCATGCCTGATGGGTATGTAACCTTTCTTGATTCAGATCATGCCAAACTGTTCTAGCACTTTGTCTATATAGCAACCTTTGTCGATCTATCTCTATAGATTTTAATCGTAAGGATATAGGTCACTTCTCCCATATCTTTCATGTAGAACCTTTTGGA
>NC_133861.1:166752-179538 GCF_044706935.1 Curcuma longa
AGGATCCCCACAGTGGCCCAGTTTCTATCTGCCAGACTCAAAGTACAGGACTATATTCTCTACAGAATCTTAGTAACATACATTTTACCCATTAGCACTAGAGATGTCACTATGATGCAATAATTTTGTACATTTTTGTTATATGTATTTTGTCATAGATTAGACATAGACATTAGTATGCACATATTTCATACCATCATTTTTTCTTCCGGTATTAATACTTTGTTTGCACTCCTTGCTTTCCTTCTGTGAGTAAGTTTGACATGTTAGGCATTAGAAGCTTCTCCTTAGTTGGGGTCTACTTAGATGAGGATCGGATCTTGTCCTAGAGATGGACGAACCAGCCTCAGCCTGAGTAGGAAACAGAGGATGAGGAGGATGACCTTAACCTAGCTGACCTTCTTCAGATTCCTCCACCTCTACCTCCACCTCGTATCATTCTAGAGCAGAGAATGATCAGACTTAAGAAGGTAGCCACCAGCATCCAGCCCTCAGTCACTAGTCTATAGCAGACTGTGACTAGTCAGTATAGGAGCGGAGTCAGGCTAAGACACACTAAGATGATGGGCATGTTCAGATCTTAGGATATGAGCCACCCTCTTCCACCTCCCCAGTAGACTCCTCTAGTTTTTCTATTTATGTACTAAGTTGTAGTTTGACTTCAGTTGGTGTATATATATATATATATATATATATATATATATATATATCAAAAGTCATGATGTTTTATATATATATATATATATATATAAAGTTCTATTTTTACTTAAGTTTTTAAAATAAAATTTTTAAATTTGTTTTACTTATGATTTAAATCTAGTTTTAAATCTATTTTTACTATTTTTAAAATATTATATTTTTAAAAAAAATATTATATTTTTAAAATTATGATTTTAAAATTAAAGGAAATCTGGACTTAGCCTATGCACTATCGTCAGAAAATATACACCTATAGATTTAGACTACCTGCATCTTGTAAAGGGCATTAGGCCAAACTTGTGTGTGTATTGTGAAACCTAGAACGGTGTGAGATGCATAAGGTAAAAGCCTGAGTTTTAAATGCTTATGTCAGTGCATCAAAATAAATCTGGGCTAAAAATATATACATACATCATTCAAGCTAAATGTTCCTTCATAGTAAAAGAGTAGCTGAAAAAATACACTTAACTTGACTAACTTAATAAAAATCTCTATCTTTTGATAGTTAACTAGTAATAAAGACATGTATACAAGGATGACTTTATAGATCTCTAATTGATGAGCGTAGGTTATATATGATTTCTAGCCTTGTTTAACGCTCATTTACTTGTAATTCATTGCATATGATCTACTTTATCACACCTTATTTCTTTATTATTACATGTTTCTACTCCTTTTGCTCGGAGGTCTGCTTTTTGTATGTTTTTAATTGACAGGATGTGATTCAAAGCTAAAACGATGCATATTTGATGGTGGAACAAGAAGTAGAGAAAAAAGACTCGTACTGGCCATGCTCGTCATCACGGGCAGGTCTCTTACGTAGCAAACATGAAGAAATGGAGGAAAAGGAATAACTAAGCAAAATATGACCGTGTTTTCTATCTGGATAATTTTGTAGACTTAAAGTAAAACGGACATAACCTTCAACTCAGATTGACCCACGGGCTGTGCCACCTACCAAAATGAAAATAACTTCGAGATCTACAACTTTGCTTCAGGGTGTACAGAATAATTCCTTCTCTAGGCCGTGCTAAATAGCACGGTCGTGTCTCCTAACCGCGGCCACACTACGGGCTCGACTTAAACTATAGACCAAACTTTGAACCATCATAACTTTCAGCTTAGATGGAGTTACAGACTGGCTGACCTAACAAATTAAAGATAATTTCATGCTCTACAATTTTGGTTCAGAGTTCAGTTAAAGAAAACTGAGTTTATTGGGATGAAAAACTCATTGACACGGATCCCTGTAAACCAAGAAAAATTTAGGTAGTTTTTGATCGAGTTTTTCAGCCGACCATGTTGCAACTGGAGCCTATAAATACTTCTTTTTGCAACCCTTTTGAGGCATTGAGGGAGGATCTCTTGATGTGCTTCCGCAAGTGCACGGAATATCGCCAAGTAATAAAAAGATCGAATCCACAGGGACCGTGGAACTACTTACTAAATCTAGCACAGAAAGGTGGAGAGAAAACTGTTCATGAGTTGTGTGGGGGAGATGGGAGTGTTCTAAAGTGCTTTATCCTAAAAGTCAGAGAAAGGGATCGACTGTGACACTGATGGGTGAAGCGATCCTAGGATTTCGGACTCCTCAGAGAATGGATTAATCGACTTGGATCCTCTACCTTTCCTCAACAACTGTTCAATTGTAGGAATGTCAACCAAATTATCCAATTCAACCTCGTCAGGTATCCTCGAATTAATTCATTGGGTTTCTTACGTCACTCGCTATTGGTTCGAAACGGTTCTAGAAGCCCGGTTCAAGGTCTGCCCGTGTCACTCAGGCGCCCCGGAAATACTAAAAGAACCCTATCCACTGTCACTGGATATCCTTTTACGGATCTCTCCCCAATAACGAATGACCGCTAACTATTCCTCATAAGAATTCAACTATGTATTAGAAAACCCTTCGGAATCTCGCCCGGTTCAAGGTCTGCCCCTTTTACAGAGCGCCCCGGTATACGGCCTAATGATTCTCCAATTCATAGTAAATCCCTACCCTCATGGATTCATACACACAAGTTATCATCAAGCACAAGCACAAATCCACAAAGCAATGCACAGTATTTCATAGAAAACGGTAGATTAATCAAATCCAAATACAATCATCCATTACATCTGATTTATCCTACATCCTAGAATCTAGGGAAATCTACTCCATATCGAGGAGAATACAATCCAAAGGATAGAAGAAATACATCTTGTTCCCAAAGATAAACAAGAAATGCAGGAAACTAGACTTATCTTCTTCCTCGGAGTGAAATCTCTGCGTAGATGAGATGGAAATGGTCTGGAGCAGTCGTATCGGTGATGGATCGTCGAATCTCCTCCGAAATAGGCGTCGGCGGCTCAAGAACAACTCCGGTGGCTCTCCGAAAGTCTCCCCCCTTTGCTAGGTCTCCAAAGAGGCCTATTTATAGTGCAGGGTTCGGTAGCAGCTCGCCTCCGTGCACACGGCCGTGCCTGTGAGGCACGGCTTTCAGCTGAGGCTGGCTCCAAGTTGAAGACACGGCCGTGCTTTGGAAGCACGGCCATGAACTGGCTGGGTTCTGTTTTGAAGCACGGGTGTGCTTTTGAGGCACGGTCTCTAGCTGATGCTGAGGGGAATTTGGCACACGCCCGTGCCATTAACACACGGCCAGAAGTTGAATAGACATGGCCGTGCCTATGAGGCACGGCCCTGTCTTGTCTGATCTTCAATAGTACTCCATTTTGCCCGTTTTCGCTCCAATTTCCACCCTGAAACATGTTAAAGCACGAGCAGATCCCCGAACTAGGAAATGTAGAATATATGCCTAAATGCATGAATAAGGGATGCAACATACATAAGAATAAAGCAATAAGCTCAGAAAAATGTGCAAATAAAACATGAAAACAGGTATACATCCTACGCACATCAATATTTGTTGTTGCCACTTGATCTGGAAAAGAAAATCCTTCATATGGTTGTATTGAGGGGCAGATATTAGTTGAATGCGTTGCACTGGCATATATTTCACAAAATCGCATTTGTTGAGCTGCTAAGCCATGAAAATTCTGGGCCTGCCAAAGTTCAAGATATCTGACTTCCAATCAGATAGGATAGCAGTAAATCTACCTTGGGATATGTGTTTACTTTAGGAGGTGGAGGCATAACATGGAGAAGTGTTAAGCAGAAATGCGTTTTGGACTCTACCATAGAAACTGAGTATGTAGCAACCTTTGAGACAGCTAAAGAAGTTGTATGACTTAGAAACTTCTTAATGGACTTAGAGGTGATTCCTAGTTTGCCCAAAGTTATCACAATTTATTGTGATAACAGTAGTGCAGTTGCAAACTCGAAGGAACCACGAGCTCATAAGCAAGTAAGCACATTGAGCACAAGTACCACCTGATACGAGGAGAAGTTTGATGAGCGTAGGTCATATATGATTTTTAGCATTGTTTAACGCTCATCTATTTGTAATACATTGCATATGTTCTACTTTATCACACCTTATTTATTTATTATTGCATCTTTCTATTCCTTTGCTCGGAGATTTACTTTTGGTATATTTTGATTTACAGGATGCAATTCAGAGGCAAAACGATGCATTATTGATGGTGGAGCAAGAAATGGAGAAATGAGACTCGTACTGGCCGTGTTCATCGTCACGGGCGAGTCTCTATTACAGTAAACACGAAGAAACGGAGGAAAACGAACAAAAGATCAGAACATGGTCGTACCCACCAGGCACGGTCGTGTCCCTCCAACAGCCTTGGCCATGCCTACCAGGCACGACCGTGCCCCTCTAACAGAGAAGCAACAACCCTTGGTCGTGCCTCTGAGACATGGTCGTGCCTCCCTCCAGTAACATCCAGGACATGGCCGTGCCTGACAGGCACGGCCGTATTTCTAATCGAGTGCCACGCCAAGACATGGTCGTGCCTCCCAAGCACGGTCGTGTCTCATTTCCAGAGCTGTGTCTGCCATTGGTCGTGCCTCACAAGCACGACCATGCCTATCAAACAGAAGGGCGACTAGACATGGCCGTGCCTCCTAGGCACGGCCGTGTCGCAGGGGCGTGCTGGGGGCGTGCCTGGGCCGATAAATACATCCTTATGCACCTTTTGAAGGCTATGTTGGGTCATTCTCCAAACCCTTGGTCTTGGCTTGGTGATGGCGCCTCCCCTCTCTAGGGGAAGCTCTAAACACTTCATCCTTTGTCGATCTACCCTCGCCAATTCATCTCCATCGATCCATCCTACACCGGAGCAAGAAGAACTTCAAGAGGATGCCCACGCTTCGAAGATAAGTCTTTCCCTTTCTTTGGTGGATGATGTTTTCCTTGCATACTTGTAACCTTCTTGTAATGGAGTAGATCTTTTTGTTTATAATGTAGGATGAACATCTATGTAATGATGGTGATGTATGAACTAGTTTATGTCAATTTCCCTATTCAATGAAGTGTTTACATTTGTTTCATGTATTATGTGCCTTGAATGTGTTTGATGTAATGTTTGTGTGAGCACATATGCATGATTATGAGAGGTAGATTACTGTGTAGGGATATCCTAGGATTGTATACCGGGGTGCCTTATGACAGAAGGTTAACCTTGAACAGGACTTTCCAAAGTAATCCATACATGGTGATAAACTTCCATAAGGGATAGCTAATGGCTATTGATGACTAGGAAAGAATTCTTTAATTGGGTGCTCGGTGACAGAGAGTAGTACACTGGAAGTATGTTGGGGCGACCGAGTGACAGTGGGAGAGTCATAACCAGGCTATCTGGTGTCATCCTGAGCTAGTAATCATAGCGTTAGAATATCATGGTTAATTCCAACAAAGCCTAACGAGGTCGAGTTGGTATTTTGGTTAGAATCCCTACAAGGTGGTAGACATTGAGAATAAGGGAACAAACATGAATTAGGGATATCACCTAGTATTGATGTGAAATCGAAGTCCTAAACTTATCCATCTCACCCATAAGTCCCAAGCGAATCTCTCTCTTTCTCTGTCCCACACAACTAACATCTTCAACCAAACTGTTTCCCTCCGAGTCTAGATAACTATCTTAGTGACATCACTATAGCTAATACACAGTCCTTGTGGTTCGATATCTTTTTATTACTTGACGACAACCGTATACTTGCGGTTCACATCAAAGTTGTTGTCACCAAGATTACATCAGTAAATGACTTGACAGATCCTTTAACTAAGGTCCTTCCAGCAAGAACTTTGGATAGACATGTTGAGGGGATGGAAATCAGATGTATGACAACATTTATGGTAGCATAGTCTTTTAGTATAAGTGGGAGATTGTTTGGATGTATACTATAAGCCTAGCTTTTGTATAAACATCTGTCTTGCAATATTTTGAAATGAGAGTCACATTGATCAAATGTCTGCATTTTATATGTTAATGCAGTTGTCCACTTAATTTATATTGTAGATAACATAGTGTGTGGTGCCACACGGAAGATCATGTTATCAGTTCCTTATAAATTATAAATAGTAGCTCACAACCAAGATGGATAGGGACAAACCATTGGAATGGTTGTAGTGTGATTTGGTATTAGTCTATCTTGACTATAAAATTATACTAGTACACTTAATGTGTATTGAGCAGGACCGTTTGAGGTCGTTCGATTTATACTGACTATATAATCGAACTAGACCTCAGTTATTATGGATGTGCATACTCTTAATCCTTATATAATAACAAGCACATATACTTAGTATGTATTTCTTTAATTCATCAAAGGGTGAGATTTATTCGTTAAATCAAAAGACTCGATGAGTTGGGAGATAGTATTATGTATATAGTGTGTTGTTGATTATAGAAGAAATTTGTGTCCTAATATTTAGGCTAATGATGTCCCCTTAAGGATCTCATAAGGATTATCTGTAATGCCCGTAAATTTTCTTATAGATTTAAAAAAAAAGATTCGACATAGCTAGGATTTGAACCATGAACCTTTGGAGTGTTAGATAGCCTTAATACCACCATGCCATAGGATAATTCTTACCTAATATATACCCAGAATATATATAGATTATATAATCTAAGTATGAGAAGATGAAGAGTTGTTTCATCTCCCTAAGTATAAAAGGAGAAATTGTTTCAACTTCCTCATTCTTCCTCTTCTCCATCGAATTCTCCTTCTTCCTCCTCCACTAAAGATTAGGGCTCCTTGTTTTGGGTGTTCTAGAGAGGGGTTTTCAAGGGGATTTCCTCACAAAGGTTTGGTAGATGCAAGAGGATCACTCTAAGGCTAAGTAACGAGTAGAAGATATTCATCTCACAAAAGAACCCTAGTGGTATATTTAGTGAATATAGCTAGAGGATGTAAGTACTCTCACCTGCAGTATAAGTAGATATATATGTTGTTTCCATTACCATGGCTATATCAGATTCATGTATGTTTTTCTAGAAGTAAAATATAAGATCTTAAAGATGCTTCCCATATGAGTTTTTATGGGATTAAGAGCATGTTAAACATAAGATCTTAAAGATACTTCCCATATGAGTTTTGGGACTAAGAGCATGATCAAGTGTTTTGAAATGTTTCCCATATGAGTTTTGGGACTAAGAGCATGTTAAGTGTTTGTTAAATGACAAAGTTAGTATAAGTATAGAATATATATATATATATATATATAAAGAAAGTATTTTACTTTAAAAGTGGCATGTACCAGGCCATTAGACCGGCCACGGGCCCATAGATCGCCCTTAATAAGTTGCCCTAAGAGGTTCGGTGGCTAGCTACCATGAATCCTATTAGGGATGCGCGCAATTGTTACTATGTCGGGCCCAAATAAGGATGTTTACTATTTTGAAGTATATATAGAGTACAAGTTTCCAAGTTAACTACTTCCTTGACTAGAGCAATGTTACAAGCTTAAGTATATCTCATGTTCATGTTTTTACAAGCGAAGCATATTAGAAAATCATGTATTGCAAGTCATATATTTCAAGTTCATGCATTTCTAGTTGAACCATTGTGTTATGTACAAGTATTTCTTGATGCAAAATTTTTCTTACAATACTTATGTCAAGTACAAGCATGTGGTTGCATACAAGTACCCTTATAGCATGTTTCCTTATGATACGTTGTTTTGTGAGATTAGGAAGTACTTACTAAGTATCATTGCTTATAATTTGCATTCCTTATACTGCAGATAAAGGTAAAAGAAGGCTTGAGTAAGAGGTGCAGCAGATGAAGTGCTTGGTGTGTGTGGCGACGGAACCGTGGATTACGATTTTGAACTTGCTAGTGGTTATATTATGTCATGAACTTTTGAAACCTACTAGTGTTAATGTTATGTCATAGATTCAAACTTGATAGTGTTCAAATTACGTCATAGGCCTTTAAACCTGCTAGTGTTTATTCTCTATCATTTAGTTGCTTCCGCCTAATTGCTTCTGCATGTTTAGAGTACGATAGGTTGTGTTATTAGATCTGCACATGATATGAACATAGATTGATGTTATATGCATAAGAATGTTGTGTAATGTGTTAGAAGTATTATGGATTATATTTGGGGTGTAAATATCCAAGTAGCAGCTCAAAAAGACTTGGTTTCAGATTCACCAGTCGATTGGTGTAGCGCTAGTCGACTGGCCATGGCGAGATTGAGCGAATAGAAACTTCAATCGAGTGATCAGTCATGTTGCAGTCGACTGGTGTAGTCGACTGGTCTAGTATCAGTCGACTGGTAACATTAAGCAAAGATACTTTTGGAGTAGTGGTAAGTAATAAAATGCTCTAGTAAGAGGTTTGGGATTCAAACCTTGATTAATGCATATTTATTTATATTGTTTTTAAGAGGAGAAAAAAACTACTTGTCCATAGGTGGTTGGGATATAAGTTTGATGAATCATATCTCCCCTCTATAATAGTTCATGCTTTAGAATTATGCATGTTGATGAACATATTGAATCAAGCTAAAGAAAGTATGATAGTAACGTCTCACTTATTATAGTAAGAAGGGAGGTCGTTACATTATCATGTAAACCCTAGAGGTGGACTTAATTTCACATGATAATAAAGTTGACCTCTATAATAGTTCATGCTCTAGAATTATGCATGTTGATGAACATATTGAATCAAGCTAAAGAAAGTATGATAGTAATGTCTCACTTATTATAGTAAGAAGGGAGGTCGTTACATTATCATGTAAACCCTGTAGGTGGACTTAGTTCCGCATGATAATAAAGTTGAGTAGTACTACTCTCAGAATAAGAAGTTAATTAATTGAGTTGTTAGTAATTTAATTAATTGACAGACATACGATAATTTAAACATAGGGAGATAATGCACTCATAATAAAAAGGAGCTCATATTATAATATGGGATTGGTGCGATAATTCAATAATAACCCTTTAGTAGCATGGGTTATTATTGATGGACTTGAGTTGGGTATTCAGGGAGAACATAGGATACCCAAGCCTATTTGGAGGCCAAAATCAATTCCTCCTTTAGGTCCTGTTGTAGCCTTTGGATAGAACCTAGTATCCACCTAAGAGAATTCTGTAATAATTTTGGTTAGAAAATTCTGTTAAGAATTTTTGAAATTCTATTAAGAATTTTTTATGAAAAATTCTGTTAAGAAATTCTATTAGGAATTTTTGTTTTGAAATTCTGTTAAGAATTCTATTTCTTCCGTAAACAAAATTTTAATATGATTTTTTCATAGAAATTTTGTTAAGAAAATAACAAAACTTAATAAAGAAATTTTGTTAAGAAATTAACGAAATTTTATTAAGAGGTTTTGTTAAGAAAATAACAAAATTTAGTTAAGGAAATTTATTAAGAAACTAACAAAATCTTTTTAATTGATTTTATTAGATTTTTTCTAACTAAATCTGGATAAGAAAAATTTGTTAGATTCTTTCTAAATTTTCTAAGATGATATAGCTATAAAAGGGGAGGTTTGCAAGAGGGAAAAACACATAAAATATTTCCTTTCCACTTGCTAGGGCTGGCGGCAACAAGAAAGTCTTTCTCCCCTTTGTTTTGCTTAGGGTCGGCGCCCCCTTTAGGTCTCCTTCCTTGTTCGCCCAAGCCTCCTCCCCTTCCCCTCTTGCTAGGGTTGGCGCACAAGGTTCTTTCCCTTTGCTAGGGTCGACGGCCAAGAAGAAGAAGGAAAAAGAAGAACAAGGAAGAGAAAAGGAAGAAGAAGAGAAAGTTTTTTCTCTTGCTTGCCATCGGATAGAAGGAAGAAATTTTGGTGGAGTAATCTTGGAGGATCGCTGCCCACACAACGTCTAAGAAGAGGAGGGAATACAGCAGAAGATCAACGGATCTTTGGGTACAGAACTTCTCCTACACAATCTCAAGAAGAAAGGTACAATTTATTTTTTGCTACATAAATTGTTTCTTTCATAAATATGGATCCTGAATACCAACATAAGAGCCCAATGATCTTATGCATTGATCAATCACATGATTGATCGAATATGAGGGTTACTTGAAAAGAATCTATCTCCAAAAAAATTTTGTCTGGCAAGAATTGAACGAAATAGAATTCCAAGACTCCATCAGATGGACCTTTGGGTTCACTGGTGGTGGAAAATTTTCCAACATGTGAATCTTGCTTGGAAGGAAAAATGACCTAGAGGCCTTTTAAGGCAAAGGGGTATAGAGCCAAAGAAGTGTTGAAATTGGTTCATTCTTATTTGTGTGGTCCTATGACTATCCAGGCAAGAAGTGATTTTGAATATTTTATCTCTTTTACAGACGACTATTCGAGATATGGAGACATTTATTTGATGCGCTGCAAGTCTGAGTGCTTTGATAAATTTAAAAAAATACAAAGTTGATGTGGAGAAACATCATAGTAAAAGTATCAAGATACTACGGTCTGATCGTGGTGGAGAGTACCTCTTAGGAGAATTTAGGAGTTACTTATTAGAGGTTGGGATTCAATTCCAATTGTCTGCACCTGGTACACCCCAACAGAACGGTATGGCGGAATGAAGGAATAGGACACTTATGGAAATGGTTAGATTGATGATGAGTTATTCAGAATTACCAAATTTATTTTGGGGATATGGTCTAGAAACGGCAGCGTACATTCTGAACTTAGTACCTTCTAAAGTCAGTACTTTCTACTCCCACAAAATTGTGGACTGGGCGTAAGCCTAGTTTGAAACACATTCAGATTTGGGGTAGTCTAGCACATGTGCTGAAGGGAGATGCTGATAAGTTGGAACCACATACGGAAGTTCGCTTGTCTGTGGATTATCGTAAAGGAACAAAGGGTGGTTTGTTTTATAATCCTAAAGATCAGAAGGTCATTGTTAGCAACAATGCCCGATTTTTAGAAGAGGACTATGTAATGAACCACAAGCGCATGAGTAAGATTGTTCTAGAAGAAATAAGAGGGGATACATCTACTTTAGTACAAACAGTAGAAGATAGAATACCACAAGTAACTGCAACATGTGTCACAAATGATACACAATTACATGTAGTGCCTTGTCGTAGTGGGAGGGTTGTTAGACAACCTGATAAATTCATATTTTTGGGAGAGTCTTCGGACTTAGTCCCTGGTGAACATGAAGCTGATCCCTGGACATATGATGAAGCATTCCAAGATAAAGATGCGGTATCTTGGCAAATTGCAATGAACTTTGAGATATATAATCTACAGATTCTAATTAAGTCTGGGAGCTTGTAGAACCACCAAATGGTTGTAATTCTTTTATCTATTGCTGCTCATATGGATTATGAAGTTTGGTAAATGGATGTCAAGATAGCTTTCCTTAACAGAAGTCTCAAAGAAAACATCTATATGTAGCAACCAGAGGGATTCATAGCAAAGGGCAAAGAGCATCTTATGTGTAAGCTCAATCGGTCTATGGATGAATCTTGTGTATACAAGAAGTGTGACAGAAATATGGTGGTATTTCTTGTACTATACGTAGATGACATTTTGCTCATTGGCAGCAATGTCAAAGTGTTGTCAGACGTAAGGGTATGGTTATCCAAGCAGTTTGATATGAAGGACTTGGAAGAATGTAGACATATTCTTGGGATCAAAGTAATAAGGGATCAAGAAAAGTGTATGGATCTTGTTGCGAAAAACGATCGCAAACGCAGTGGAAAAGTTAAAATAAATTTGATCCCTCTAAGGATCCATGTGTATACATAAAGAAAGTGTTTCTATTGACTACATCTTAGTTAAAAAGTTACCCTTGTAGCGTAGCCCTTTGCAATCCCGACAGCAACTCTTTGATGGCGGATCTCAGCAAGATCAGAATGGTCGCGCCTCTATGGTATCCAACTATATTAAACCAACTCATGTTTGCCCAAGTAATGAGCCTAACTCATTTTAGTCCATTCAATCAACTAATGATTCATTTAGTCAAACTAAGATGATCATATTTCCAAAATAATGTGTTCTTTGTGTGTGACCCAATAGGTTCTTGCTGTAGGATCGGAATACGCGCTAGAGGGGGGGTGAATAGCGCGTATGACTTTTTTCTCGAATCGTTCGTTTAACTATACAAATCACTAAGCAGCGGATTAGACAATAATAAAGGGACACGCGGATTTTTACTTGGTTCCTAACCCCCCAGGGTTAGTACGTCCAAGGCCTATGTACGGGAGGCGCCCGTCCACTAATGGTCTCCTTTCCGAAGTTGTTCGGAGGCGGAGAAACCCGTCTTACAGTCCAATAAATAATGATATTAAGATGAATACAGAAAAGACTAGTAAGAAAAAGTTAACCAAACAATAGCCGCCGATCTGGAAGTCCGAGCGCTCCGCACTCCTCCTGGATCTTCCCCGGTTGCACGTGTCTGGCCTCGATCGTGTTCAGGAACACCAATAATTGAGCAGGGAACTTTTTGGCTTCAATTGAATTGCTTCTGCACGTTCACGGCCTTTTATAATGCTCCTGAGTCGACTCAGATGCCAATCTGGGTCGACTCCAGCTGACGTGGCAGATAAAACTTCATTCTTGTCGTTATCTACTGCTTGAGTCGACTCAAGTGGCATTCTGGGTCGACTCCAGCCTGAATTCGGAAAAACTTAAAAAATCTTTTTTGTAGATCTCTGAAAGAGCTTTCCAACGCATCTGAGTTTGCCTTGTTCTGAGACCCAAGTCAAAAGTT
>NC_133861.1:179638-187313 GCF_044706935.1 Curcuma longa
ATCTTAAATGGTGAGTCTTGATCATATGTTTGACAAAAGTTTAAAGTTAAATTCATATTTGTGTTACTTATGTTGTATGTTAAGTATGTGGATGTAATATACTTGACAAGAGTAATGGGAGAAGTCTAACTAGGTCGAAATTTATCGGATATTTAATAAGAAAAGTCTAACATGCATTAGCAAATGGGTAAAGTGAAATGGGTTAAGGTTCATTAGACATTTGACAAAACAAAAGTCCCACACGTGTTAACAAATTTGGAAGTCCAATAGGAGTTAACAAACAAAAAGACTTAGAGGTGAATCCCCTTAACAAATAAAAAGTTTTGGTAGGTTGAGACCAACTGAATGTTTGGTAGATGAGGAAGATAGACACAAGACCTCTTCATATTCCAATAGATTGACAATAACTTGATACATAGGGACGGATGCACGTATGGACTATCCTGGGCTATAGCCTAGTCCATTTTTTATTATCATCTATATAAATTTTATTAAATACGAATCGAAGACGAAGTGAAGGTGTTGATTAAAATTGAATTGGGATCAAACAAAATCTATTAGGTAGGCATGGTGATAAGGACTATGTTGGTCCAAGTCATGATTGATTTGGCCTTGATTTGGTCATGTTATGACCGAACTAAATTTAATTAAGTTAAATCATTTAATTAATTTAAATGAGTTAGGGGATTTTTGAGAAAAAAAAATCTATTCTTTTTTTTATTCACTTCCATGTACACAACCTCGCTTCCACTGTCTCACGCGCAAGCCTTAACTTGCAGCTATAGTCACTCTCTCAGTAGTCATGCCTTCATCCTTGGGGACATAGTTGTTGACATGGTCGCCCTCGGTCGTGACTGCCACGACCGAATTAATGTGTTTTCCACGCTAGTGTACCCTTACGAGTTATGTCGACATTGGAGATGAGCAGTTGAAGTCCTACATCTGCATGAGATGTTCGAGCATGACCTCGTGCCACACTCATAGACCAGACTATCTTTATTTTATCGTCGACAATAAACTCTCTAACATCGTTGCAGCAACCATGCCTTCCACCATGATCTTCAAATTTCTAACGTCTACGAAGAATTAGATATCATTACCGATAAATTAATTTAATAATTTCATAAATAATAAAAAATACATTCAATAACAATTTAAAATTTGGTGAAATATAGGAAAAGAGTGAGATGATAACATCATATGAAGTGAATTTGGACCTCTTATATGGTAGACTCAACCAACTCAAGATCAATCTAGTTCACCTCTAATTCCTAGATCCGTCTTTGTTGATATTGACATGCAAAAAGCCTTGAAGATAAAACTTTTAATATGTGAGTTGTGAAAGACTGAGCAATTTGCACATTTGTGCATGAATAATTATTCAGTCAAATAAATATTATTATAATCTGTTGATTGATATTATTAGTCGACCAAGGAGTTGATTGAAGGCAAAAAACTTACAATAGAAAGTTTTTGTTTTAGGTTGAGTCAGTTGAAGCTGAGTTAATTACTGATATAACTTTAAATTCAAATTATTAAATTAGATATTATTTGAAAAAGTCAATATCACAATGTCAACTAATAAATGATCGTTACAAGATTTAATCATGGATATATTTAGATCATTCAAGTTGGTTAATGACATAGTCACTAGAAGAAATAATCATGACAAAGGGGTTGTTCACAAGTCAATCTAAGTCAATCGACTGATGATATAAAATAGTCAACTAATGACATAGTTACTAGAGGAGTTGTTCAAGATTGGATCTTAGGCCAATCGATTGATAACATAAAACAATCAACTAATGGCACAATAACCATAAGAATTGGGCGAGATCTAGATGGACTAGTTGTGATCTAGGTGAAATATCATGAACTAACCATAAGAATTGGGCGAGATCTATATGGACTAATTGTGATCTAGGTGAAATATCATGAACTAATAGACTACGTTGAAGGTTAATCCAGATTAGTTGACTGGAATATAATTGAATAGATTGAAAAAGTGAATAGTCAACTAATAATAAGGATTGAGACTAGATGAAGTAATGGTCGAGAAAGATCATCTTGGATATGATTATGAGAACATAAATCAATCAAATGCTAAGTTAATCAATCGACTCATTGTGACCAAATTCACTCTATAAATACTGAACAAAGGCCTTCAAATTAATACCCACTACTATATCAACTGCAATGACATATTGTGAGTTTCAACTTTGAACAACTCTTTCATTAATTTCTTAGTTTCATAATTTCTTTATTTATTTTCCATTGTCCTTAATTTCAATTCCTTGACCTTAAGATCTTCTTGATTTAATTATAAACCAAATTAAGTTTATTTTAATTAAAGGTGGTTTGATTTTGAACCGACCTGGTTTGGTTGTGAACCAAACTTAAGGCTAACGGTTTGGACTTTGGGTTAACTGATGTGAATTTTTAGTTAGCGAACAAATCCATTAGAGATCTATAAATACATCTCTAAAGAAGAGTTATCTAGCAGATTAAAAACTTAATTGTTAGGTTATAAATCAGCCCCCAAACCCTTCTCTTCTCCCATTTCCACCCAACTCCTTTCTTGTTGCTGCCGCCCACCTTCTTATGGGATTTGTTGCTGCCGACCAAAGAAGCTTGTCCAAGCTCACCTCCAACCAAAGGAAGCTACAACCAATGGTGAAAGCAAGGAAATAGAGGAGAAGCAATGGTTGCTTCTCCGTCGTAAGGTATCACTTCTTCCTCCCCTTTTGGGCTATTATTCCAGCAGACAATTGTTGTTGTCGAAACATCTACGCCATTAGGTTCACTACCCCTTCTTAACTGTGAATCCTTCGACCTTTGAACGGTCATGTAATTACCTCCATTAAATCTAATTCATATCGTTGGGTTGCTTCGAGTCATTGGATATATAATCAGACCATAGGTGCTCTCTCAGATTGTTTATCTCCCTCCTTCAATTAGTATTGAAATGGAGACATGACATGTGAATCTTGAGGAGATCTCGGCGTGGATATGAGTAGAGACAACCTTTCTTATGGTTGTTAGCTGATGTCGTTTCCACTTCGTATCATCCAAAAGGCATAAATTGTTCATGCTTGTTATTTATGATCATGTTTGCATGCATGTGTATCCTCTATGTTGGTTTTATTCATAGATAGTAATAAATTATTTATTATATTTTTGCTGCATGTTTAGAGAAATATAAAAATTTAAAATGCACATACCAAAATCCAACATTGGTATCATAGCTACCACGTGTTTCAACATACACAGTAAATCATTGTTTGGCATGTTGTAGGTTGTCTAAAAATTATATTTTGGATATGTTAAGATATTTTGGTTAACGAAATGGGCTCTTAATCTAATATAAATATTTTCCACATTTGAAAAAGTTTCTGAATTTGTTAGAAGATTCAATTTTTAGAAATTATTTCATATAATATGATTAGGAAAAACTAAAATTTAATATTATTTTCTAATTAAATTTGAAACTTTTAGATTTAGGATTATTTCCTAATAATATATGTGTAATTATATTTCAAAATTATTCCTAATCTAATAAAAGAATTGTGATTTATAAAATTAAATTTTTTAACATATATATTTCCTAAATTAATTTTACGACAACGATGACTTAACTTGTGCCATAATGTAAATCATGACATATGTATAATTAATATCATTAATGCATGTTATATAAATATGACATGATTATGCCATGTAGATGCATGTAGATAGTTTTTCTATATTACATGCAAATGATGAGACCAAATAAGATAAAAATCCCTTGTTCAAATTTTAAAGCTTACACATTTTATTAATATAGTTTAGAATCATAGTTTAATTATAAGCATGGGTTATTCGACTCTCTCCAAGCTCAACCTAAAATTATACATGTTTGAACCATTTATATTTGATCTCATGATTAATGGGTCGTTTTTAACTTGAAGCATTGACTTGTTGGACTCTCTCCAAGGTTAATGTGGATAGACATAAAATTAGGTGGTATATATAAGACCGATGCACGCACTAGAGGGGGTCAATAGCGCTCCTTGCTTTTGTTCGTTCGTTCTATTAAAAACTAATAGTAGATATTAGAAACACAATCACAGGAGACTTGCATATTTACTTGGTTCCTAAACCACCAAGGTTAGTATATCCATGACATATGTATGGGAGGCAGCTGTCCACTAGTGGTATCCTTTATGAAATTTTTTTGGAGGTGGGAAATCTGTCTTATTGTCTAAATAATAATACAAATTAAAGTATAATAGTAAGACTGAAATAAAATCAAATTGTCGTGTAGTCGATCTAGAAGCCCTTGAGTGCGTCGAACCCTTCCCGAAGCTTCCTTGATCATACGAGCAGGATATTGTTCATGTCAACAGCACCACAGTATGAATGGTTGATGGAAATTAAGGTTGGCCTTGTGGTGCACGTCAAGGCCTCTTATAAAGATACTTTCAGGCACTTGGATTCTTATTTGGGCACTTGGATCTAATCCAATATGATCCAAACTCTTTGATCTTTATCAAGGTCGATTCTTCTTAATTCAGATGCCTAGACCCTCCAGGGGCGCTTGGACTGTCCTGGTTGTAGGATTGTTGAGAGCGCTAGAGAGGGGTGAATAACACTATCAATATCATTTTTATTTTTCATAAATTTGTTCATAAATTTGATCAGAGTAAAGTAAATTACAGCGAAAAATGTCAAACACAAAGACAAGAGTATTTTTTTACTTGGTTTACAACCACAAGCTGCTACTCCAACGCCCATAATCATTTGATCATTTACGTTGGGCAATCCACTAACTCCCCTCTAACGAAAGGGAGTTAATTGATTATAAAATATCAGAACTATAAAAATATTATCGTTCTTAGAAATAAGTACAGAATCGAATAAGTATTACTGAAGTAGAAGATTCGCAGACTTTTTGTGTAGCACTCTGGCGTTACGATGATGTTCCTGGGTGTTCCTTCACACACAAATAGTCATCGGTTGTCTCTGAGTTATTGTTCTGAGGGGTCTCTCTCGAAGCTCTTATATTGGGCTTTACAGGCGGCTGGAACCCTTTCTAGGCGCCTCCACGCTGTCTATCAATTCACTATCAGCGCTGCTGACTCGGCATTTTCAAGCGCCTATATCCCTTTTCATGCGCTTGTATGCTGACATGGAGGTTCCAGATGAACTTTGACTTCTGCAACACTTATCTGTGATGGTGCCTAGAATTCTGTTCGTTCAATTCTTGTCAGACAAAAATTTTTCAGGAACAGAACCTTCCAAGCAACCTATGTCTTCGATCAGACATGTGCTTGATTGATCAAGCAAGTTCTTGACCAATTAAAGCACACCTTGATCAAAGTATAGAATCGATAAAACTCTTGTGTTGGTATTCAGGATCCATAAGAAAAGAAACAAAAGAAATAACTATGCAGTAGAATAAAATAGTTTGTACCTTTCCTTTATAGATTGTGTAGAAGATGTTCGTTACCCGAAGACTGTAGGATAAAGAAAACACGCTAGAGGGGGGTGAATAGCGTGTTTATGCTTTTCTGATTTTTGATTTAAATACACGGAAGCAAAAATACGGAAGAGAAAGATTAATTAGAAAAGAAAGACAGAAAATAAAAGTGCATACTTTGTTTTTACTTGGTTCACAGCCCAAGGCTGCTACTCCAAGGCCCACGGTCCTTGACCATTTACTGCGGACAATCCACTAAATCAACTTACCCCTTACGGTAGCAAGTTAGCGATTACAAAACTCAAATCAAATTTGGCAATAGCAAAATAAAATTACAATTTAACTTTCGTTATCAAAATCGAAGTCGGATCGTGTTGGATCTTCAAAATCTGGCAAACTCGGCGTAGCGGCCACTTTTGGGATGCACGGGATCGAGTAAGGCGCCGACGTCACGAGAGTAGCATGGAGGAATCGAAAGAATGGAGTATCTAGGGCTACTGCTCGTGCATTTCTTTTATACTGCACTCGAGTCGACTCCAATAGGATCTCGAGTCGACTTGAGTCCGACATGGCCTCGTACCGATAGCTTTTTCTTTCCCGCTCGTTATCTGCTATCTGAGTCGACTCGGGTCACCATCTGAGTCTACTCCAGTCTGATGTGGAGTCTTTCGGATAGAGTTTGACTCTGAGTCAACTTCTAGAGTCACTTTGAGTCGACTCAAATCCATTTAGCAGAAAATCGATGGCGTTGACTTCCGAAGGCTGGCTGACTAAGCTCGAGTCAACTCGAGTCTTCGCTTGAGTCGACTCCAACTGTAAAAGTTAGTCAGTTTTGCTCAGAGTCTACGTTTTTCTGTTTTTCCAATCCTACACAAATATTAGTCAAAATAACATGCAAAATAAATTAATTAGAGTCAGTTTCTGAAACGTTTTCTGGGTCTTAACTTTAAATCTCCAGTGAGACCCTAGGTTAGACCGACGCCTACTTTTCCTCTTGGAAGCGCGCCCTCACCCACTCCTCTCAGAAGAATTTACCTGATGTCAACCGAGTCTTCCCAACTCGTTGAATTTTTGTTCGGCTCTGTCCTCGGCCCCCAGGATTTGTGCTGCGGCTCAGTCCTCCCTGACTAGTCTAGTCTTCTGTTGTGACTCGATCCTCCCTGATCAATCCAGTCTTCTGCTGCGTCTTAGTCCTTCTGACCAACCTAGACTTCTGCTGCAGCTTTGTCCTCCAGACCAGCTCAGACTTCACCTGGTGCTTTGACTATGCCAAGACTTCTGTCTGATCCTCCAGATCAGGGCTTTCTAATGCCTAGCTTTCACTAGGACTTAGTTCAAACCTGTGCTCCCTACACACTTAGATCAGCTTCATTAGTCCAACACACATTTAACTTGAACCTAGTTCCATTATCAAAACTAAAGTTCGATCTACTAGTGCTCCCTGCACCAACAATCTCCCCTTTTTTTATTATGGCAACTTAAGGTTTCAAATTAAGTGAAAAATATTTTTAACTAAAAAAATATAAGTTAAGCTAAAAAGAACCATGCATAAAGGAATAAACATGCATAACTTGTGTGGTTCCCCTAATTCTAGTCTCCCCCTGAATTAGTGCTTAAAATCCAACCATGTTAGATTTTCAATTCTCCCCCTGAATTAGTGCTTAAAATCCAAACATGTTAGATTTTCAATTCTCCCCTTGAATTAGTGCTTAAAATCCAAACATGTTAGATTTTCAATTCTCCCCTTGAATTTCACATTCCAATTTTTCTTTGAAAATAATTCAAGTTTTTAAATAAACATATTTGAATAATTTTAAATCAACTTGAAAACTTAAAATACCTCTCCCCTTTTGACATAATCAAAAAAAATTCTAAAGAGTTTGAGTCCAAGCTTAATAAAAAAAACTTAGGCAAAAAAATTTATCCTTAGGCACATGTCCAACTTGGGTTTTAGCTAACTACTAGAAAGTATGAGCTTGACCCAAATAGCCAAGTGTAAGTGTATCATCATAATATTGGAACACTTAACTTGATCAATATTTGTTTAAAGTCTAAGTAAGGTTCGATGCACTGACTTAAGCATCTTTGTACTTAAACTAGAATCCTATACATCTCACATCATTCTATGTCAAGTTACCTAGTGTGCTTTGTGAGATGTCCACCTAGATCTATAGGATCATGCTTTCTAGGGGTTTGAGTCTAGTCTAAGGCTAAAAT
>NC_133861.1:187413-239762 GCF_044706935.1 Curcuma longa
CTTTATTATCATGCGAACTAAGTCCACCTGCAGGGTTTACATGATAATCCTTATGAGCTCCTCAAAGGGACATCATTAGCCTAAATATTAGGACACAAATTTCTTCTATAATCAACAACACACCATATACATAGCATTATCTCCCAACTCATCGGGCCTTTTGATTTAATGAATAAATCTCACCCTTTGATGAATTTAAGAAATACATACTAAGTATATATGCTTGTTATTATATAGGGATTAAGAGCATGCATATCTATAATAACAGATGTCTAGTTTGATTATATAGTCAATATAAATCGAATGACCTCAAACGATACTACTCAATACACACAAAGTGTACTAGTGTAATTTAATAGTCAAGATAAACTAATACTAATTACATTACAACCATTTCAATGGTTTATCCTAGTCCATCTTGGTAGTGAGCTACTATTTATAATTTATAAGGAACTAATAACATGATCTTCTGTGTGGCACTACACACCATGTTATCTACAATATAAATTAAGTGGACAACTGCATTAACATATATCAGAAATATAAAATACAAATAGTTGACTAAAGTGATTCTTATTTTAAAATAAATATTTATATAAAAAGTTAGGCTTATAGTATACATTCCAACACATACACCCAGAGCTGAGGCAAGAAATTTTACATGGGCTTTGGGTAGATGTACTTCTTCACACAAATCAAGGAAGACGATAGAACGAACTAAGTCTGGGGGGGCATGCATTTAGAGATAGTGTACATAAATAAACTATATTTTATTTTAAATTTTGATTTTTATAATTTACTTTAAAATTTACTTTGAAATTTGTTCATGGTAGATAACATATCAATAATCACCAACAACATCTTAAGAGTTTGTCCTTTTATAAAAATGCTAGCACTTCTTTTCTAGATGATTGTTTGGATACTTGTGGCTAGTATTTCAAGGCGCTATGTCTTTTCCTATCTACCATAACAGGAAGTGAGCTAGCATATCTTGAGAAAGTTGAGACATGACCTAGTCTAAGGATCTCTTTCACTTATGCCTAATCTAGGAGGTGGATTAATTTTAAAATTAGTCATGATTCATGAGACCGGACTAGTACTAGTATTTCCAAGGTGACATTCTATTACATTTTGGTTACTGGATCAACTCAAGTTATGTCAATTCATTTGGAAAAATTTTGAACCTCAAAAATAAAGCAATGCTTCAAACTCAAATGCTTCTCTGATTTCAAAGCATCTGCTACAAAAAAATGAATGAAAAAGAAAAAAAGAAGAAAATAAAGGGGATAAAAAATAGTTTCATGAGTGAAAACTTGTCAATTACCCCTTTGAGATCGATAAGGGTTACTGAGGAAATAATTGCTATGTTTCTCTTGATCTTGAGGTAATCCTTTGAGACCTTATGCAATGGAAGGGATGACCCTAGCCTGTGGCAGGTAAGTGTCTAAGGCCAGAAATATTTAAGAACATGGTAGCATGACGACTTGACTTTAAGTAGGATTTTGATACTAAATAGATCAAGATCACTTTTTGCACTGAGCACAGAGAACTTATTCTTAGGCCTTATCTTAATGATTTCGAGTATCATGCTCATCATTGTTAAGATTTGATAGAATTGGATTGATGTGTTATGAATTATGATGCTGCTATGTGTTTTTACATAAATCTATAGGCATGTTTTACTTGAGGACAAGCAAAAGTTTAAGATTGAGGGTATGATATGTGTAGGGTATACATATATTTTTACTACTTTTATTGCACATCTTTATCAATTTTTATGTTTATACTCTATGTTTATCGCATCCTTTATTCATGCACTAGGCACATTTTCTTTATTTCCTAGTTCGGAGTTCTACTTTCATACTTTTGCATTTGCAGGATAGAAATCGGTGTGAAACAAGACGGAATGAAGGAAGAACAACACAAGCCAAGACGAGGTCGTGCCTTCCATACAGAGAAGTTCCTTCTCCAGGCCGTGCCACTAGGCACGGTCGTGCCCCAGAAATAGAGCCACAACATCCTCAGGTTGCGCCTACAAGGCACAGCTGTGCCCCAGAAATAGAGCTACAACTGTGCGGGGTCGTGCCTACCAAGCACAGCGGTGCCTTCCTTCCAGGTCAACAGCTTCTTCAAACTTTTCAGCAAAAATTTTGCTCCAAACTTCTCTGTCGTTCCATGAGACACGACCATGTCGCTCCGAACTTTTCAACCGTGCCATGGGGCACGACCATGTCTTCCTTGGAAGCCTATTTAAATAACTTTTTAGAACTCTTTTTGAGGGAAGCCATTAGAGGACAACAAGGAGGTGTTGTAACCACATTCCGAGGGGGAATTTACTATCACATCCATCTTCCCGAGGCTACTCCGCCCTTCCATCTACCACCGATGGAGTAGATCTCTTAGATTCTATGATGTAGGAGGAGTTGAGATGTAATGGATGATTTTATTCGATGGATTTGTATTTTCTATCTTCTATGACATGCTTATACTTTGTTATATGGAATTGTGTCTCGTACGTATTTGGTGATATTTTGAAGGCTTGATTTCATATAGATGGAAGTGAATTATAATTTACAGGAAATCTTAGGATCGTATAACCGGGGTGCCTTGTGACAATAGGCGAACCTTTTTAATCGGACTTTCTGAGGAGATTCTTAAGCTGTAACAAATTCTCATGAGGGATAACTAACGATTATTGATTACTAGGAAGAAGTCCTTAATTAGGTACTCGATGGCAGATGGTAGGATACCAATAGTATTGCCAGAGTGCCCAGTGATAGCAGGAGAGCTATAGAACCAGACTATCTAGGTATCATCTCGAACTAGTGATCATAACATTAGAGATTCATGATTTAGTTCCAATGAAGCCTGACAAGGTCTAATTGGGTAGCTTGGTTAGAATCCTTACATTGATATAAACATTAAGGAATAACAAAACATCTATGATACTATCAACCATAATCTTAAGGAATCCAAAATCCTAGGATTGTTTCCTATACCTGTCATATAGTTGATTCCTTTTCGTTCGAGGATTAGGTCCTTCAGTTCTTCTTTTTTCTCGCCCCAACACCAAAATCCATTCGTTCACAACTCTTTTTATGTTAGTCTAGTGATTAATTCCACGGTCTCTGTGGTTCGATATCTTTTATTACTTGACAACAACCGTACTCTTGCGGAAGCCTATCAAGTCTAAACTTAAAAGTTTAATTAAAAATTATAAATTATTTGCTCTATTGGATTTAGATTAACCTCTAAGACACTTAGAGAGTTTGCCTTGTGGTTAATAAGGAACCCTAAGGAAGTGTCAGATTTAGGGGGAGATCCAAATCGAAATAGTAAAATTTTTTAAAATTATATTTCAAAATCATTTTAAATATTATCCATTATCATTTTGATTTGGGTCAAACTCTAAGACACACAGGGAGATTGCTTTGTAGTTAATAAAAAGCCCTGAGGACGTGTCAGGTTAAAGGGGAGATTTTGACTTAAAAGGATAATAACTAATTTTTCAAAAGCTATCTATTTTAGAAATACCTATTTTGAAAACACTCTTGAAAAACTATTTTGAAATATTTTGAAAACATTCTTTCAAAAATTATTCTGAAATCTATTGAAAAACTGATTTAAAAATTCTTTACAAACAACAACAACAACAACAACCAAGCCTTATCCCACTAAGTGGGGTCGGCTATTAAAAATTCTTTACAAAATCATTTTGAAAATCTTTTTAAAAGTTATGTTTGAAAACAAATTCAAAAAACATGCTTTATGGTATTACTTTTGACAAGTTATTATGAAATATCTTTTTGAGATACTCTTTCAAAAAAATCATTTCAAAATTTATTTTGAAAACTCTATGGAAAAATTATTATGAAATATTTTGAGAAAGTCCATTAAAACTTGGTTTGAAAATTATTTTAAAAAATTATTTTGAAAACTACTATAATCTTTCAAGAATTATCAAAACTAAGTTGTAACCATATGCATTACCATGATTGTTGGCGCAATATTAAACAAAAAAAACTACTCAATCTTTTTGATGTGTGAAATGGGGGAGAAGAGACTCAAGTTAAAAATATAGAATTCTCCCAGATTGTTAAACCTGACCTGAAATTAACTTAAAAAATTGTCAAACATCAAAAAAGGGATATTGTTAGTGCAAGGAGCACTAGGTTTGACCCTAGAGTTTCGATGTTTGACAATACACCTAGGTCTGATCAGTTTGACTAAGAGTTGATCCAAACAAGACCTATTGTTTGGATATGAGTGAAGTCTAGGTAAGTCAGTTTAACCAGAAGACTAGCGAGAAGTCCTAGTCGGTTAGATAGGCAAAGTGAAGTCCTAGTTAAGGCTAGGCAAGGAAAGTCCTAGTTGAAGGTTAGGTAGTGGAATTCCTAGTTGGAGGCTAGGCAATGAAAGTTCTAGTGTGGAGTCTCGGCAAAGGAAGTCCTGGTCTGGAGGACTAGGCAAAAGTCTAAGCAGATCAAATGCACCAGGTGAAAGTCCAGTCAGGTCAGGTGGATCAGATGGCTAGCGGGAAATCTAAGCAGGTCAAGTGGACCAAATGTCGAGTGAAAGTCTAGGTAGGTCAGGTGGACCAGATGTCTAGTGGCAAATCCTGGGGGTCAAGGATCGAGGTTAAGCAAAGTCCAACAAGTTTGAAGGACTTGGTTGGCAAGTAAATTCTCCTGAGTCGAGTGGGTAAGGGCGCGTTCCTAGTATAGGAATAGTAGGTGTCAAACTGACCCAGAATTTCATTGAAAATCTGAAGTTATACCCACAGGGTAAGGCTTAGGTTGCTTGCGTGTTTGTATGCTTGTCTTGCAGGAACCAGGAGTTGGAAGCAAGATGGAGAAAGTATAAATAGAGCAAACAAAGGCAGCTGAACCAAGCTTGGGGTCAACTCAGGTCAAACTCAAGTTGATAGGATCTAAGCGCCCTAAAAATAAGGTTCGAAAAGGAGACCACTAGTGGTAGACACCTCCCATACATAGCCTTGGACGTACTAACCCTAGGAGGTTAGGAACCAAGTAAATCCGCGACTCCCAGCCATTTTACTAATTTCGCTGCTTAGTTATTTCTGATAGAACAAAAATGAACGAACGACGAACGCGCTATTCACCCCTCCCCCCTCTAGCGTGCCCCACCGATCCTATAAAAAATCCTCTAAAAAATTATTTTAAAATTATTTTTAAAATTTATTATGGTATTTCAAGAATTATCTAGACTAAATTGTGACCATAAAAAAACCTTTATTGTTAGTGCAAAATAATAACTTTTTGATGTTTGAAAGGAGGAGAAGAGAACTTAAATTAAAAATCTAGAATTCTCCTAGACTTATAAACCCTGATCTCATTTAAACTTAAGAAATTGTCAAATATAAAACAAATATAAAAAGGGACAGACTATTGGTGGAAGGAGTACTAGTCTGTCTCCAGAATTTTGATGTTTGATAATACACCTAAGTCTGATATGTTTGACTAAGGATTGATCTAAATAGAACATGATGTTTGGATATAAGCAAAGTCTAGTTAGGTCAGTTTGACCAGATGACTAGCAAAAAAGTCCTAGTTGAGGCTAGGCAAAGGAGAAGTCCTAGTTGAAGGCTACGTAAGAAAAGTCTTAGTTAGAGACTAGGGAGGGAAAGTCATAGCTAGAAACTAGGCAACGGAAGTCTTATTTGAGGCTAGGCAAAGGAGAAGTCCTATTTGACAACGAATCTGATTTTTTCGTCTCCAAATTGGCAATTTCATCGCCAAATTGGCAACGAAGTCTAGATTTGTCACCAATTTAAATGTCACGCGTTGCACATTCGCAACGAATAATTCATCCGTCATTGAATTAGCTACGATTTTATTTTTCATCATAAAATTAGCGACGAATATTTTATTTGTTGTAAATTAGTGACAAAATATATTTTCATCGTTATTTTACTATGAATTTTACGACAAGGATATTTTTCACAATGAAAGTTGCGATGAATTTAATATATTGCTAATTCTGTAACAAAATAATTTTCATTATAAAATTTATCATAAATCGGCTACGAAATATATTTTTGTCACTAAATTTATTATAATTTTATGATAAAAAATATTCGTCATTAAAATTAATCCCTAATGTTCCTTATTTTATAGTGCTTCATTGTTGGATTTTGGGGACATTATTGCACAAAATTTTGAAATCCTCTTTATTATTGTCTTATTATTATTATTTGAATATTTGACTAGTTGGAGTATTTATGTAAATGATTAATTTATTAATAAATTATGCATTTTGATCCTTTTATTACGATGACGAACGGACCAAATTTGGAAATTTTTAATTGACAGAGCAGCACCAAGTGAGTAACAAACTTAAACGATAATTACATGTTTATATAAGGAAGAATCTGATTCCAGCAGCAGAAGAACTACTCCATTAATTCCATCGGTTAATTAAACAATGTTGGACATTGTCCTTCTTCTAATGCGACCCTGAAATGTTGAACTCTAAGAGCATGTTTAGTAGGACTAGCTCGGCAGCTGCAAGATTCACTGCTCTGAAACCCCAGATGGTGGCACAAGCAAATGGCTTCCGCACTGGTAAGCTCCGCTGCTGACCGGAGATCAGTTGCCACTGAGTTATCCGACGAAATGCCGGACGTTGACAGTGGAGAAGGGAGAGAGAGGCTAAGGCTCAGGCTCGTGGAGAGATCCAGGTTCAGGTCGGGGCATATTTTTTTTCTCGACTCTTCCTTAGGCACGGAGGCGGCAATCGCTTTGGGGGAAGACGACGAAGTGGCTTGCACAGACATGGGAAGGTGAGTTTGTGGGTGGATGCCTCGTGCGATGAGCTTGCGTTTGATGTGCGTATTCCAGTAGTTTTTTATCTCGTTGTCTGTCCGTCCAGCTAAGTGCCCCGCGATCACGGACCATCTGCAAGCGCCACAAATTAAATCAAAAAACAATATGATCAGTACTACATGTTTGAATGAAAATAGAAGTATTCGATATATGTATATATTAATTATTCTATGCTGGATCGGAGTTGTTTACTTGTTCCCTAAAAGGGCATGGAGTTTGATAATGAGTTCATCTTCCTCTTCCGTAAAGTTACCTCGCTTAAGATCAGGCCTGAGATAGTTTATCCAGCGAAGCCGGCAGCTCTTGCCGCACCGAAGAAGTCCTGCATGCGAGTAGAGTAAACAACAGCGAGAGAGAGATACGTGTATGAGGTTCATCGACTAAGGGAATTGAGGAAGCATGACAAATTAATTAAAACAGGTGAATATATATATGTATGCATATATCGAGCTAGTGATCGATCGATGCATATATATATGCACAAGAACTGCAAGGGAGAGACCTGCAGCTTTGGGTAGCGACCTCCAACACCCTTCCCCATGGGCTTTGATGTGGGAGATCAGCAGCTGGTCCTCTTCCTTGGTCCAGGCTCCCTTGTTGGTGTGTGCCTTCTCACAGCAAGGGGACCTGCCCATGTAGGTGAAGGAAGGAAAATGCTAAATACGGTGGCAGGAGAAGTGGGCATCCTTCCTTATGTATATATAAGGGTTTCAGTACTTTAATAATTTATTTATTTTTCTGAATGTGCCTCATCCTAGTTCTATTTGACCAAGTAGGTAGCTCTACCCACCCCACCCCCACCCTTTTAATTAATTATATTGCATGAATGCTTTATAACTAATTCTCTCTCAAACTTTATCTCCACTTTTGTCGTTTTGAATGTGCATGCTTATTCTTTGATGCAGATAATTAGAGAATAAGAAGATGGTTCAGCTACAGTAGCAGTGCCCACCTGGTGTCGAGGCCATTGCTAGCTTTTCCATTTATTTACTCAATATTATGAAAAAGTTAAAGTTGTAGTTGAACTGTATTGGTCTCCTGCCTCAACCATAATGAAGTGATCGAGATGCCTTCCTAGTCACTACCACGCACCATATCTCCTCAACTGTATTAATGAATTGGTTGGTTGAGAATTCGAAACAGATGATTGGACTGTATCAACCTAACCTACTCGTTAGATTGATGGATGCTGATGCCTTGGTGTTCTGGTGCATACGGTCAGTAGTATATCCATCAGTGATTCATCATCGCTTGTATTAACCGATCGAGTACAATCGAAAAAGGTTGCTGCTATGAAATAATTGGTTCTTTTCATGGATATAAATGTATTTACAACAAACAATCTCTATGTACAAATTAATAACATCAAGCTTATTCGAGCAAATGCCATATGCCATATGAATAATATATGTTTTATACCTAATTAACTTTGTTGGAAACATATATAATGATCAACTATATATACATTTTGCAAGGGATCGATAAAAAAACGCCTGACCATTTATACAAGCTGTCTAACAGAATTTATGAAAAGTATTATTAAATATCATATTATAATTATAATAGTTACAATAAATATTAATTTTCTAATAAAATTTTTAATGATTTTAATCAATTATAATCGGTATCATGCTGCTATATATAGTTTTTTTTCTTGGCAAATTCATTGGGAGTTGGTTCACTACAAAAAAAAATATAGGTTATTAGCAACAAATTTTAGTAATAAAATATTTTCGTCGTAATTTGACGATGAAATTAGCGATGAACTCTTATTTCATCGTCAATTTGTGAAGAATTTGACAACGAAAATAATTTAATTACGGAATTAACAATATAATGATTTTCGTCGTGAAAATCATCCCTAAATTTACATTTGTCACAAAAATCATCGCAATTTGGCAACGAATCAGTAATTCATCGTTGGCGACAAAATTGACGACATCAAACTGTCATAAATTCAACCCTACAACAAAGTAGTCTGGTGGCAAAACAGTAGGTAGCCATGTATAACTACATACATCCTGTGGCCAATATGTCTATCCTTCATACTTGTCCCTGAGTATAACTCCTATATACTCTTTGAGTACCTCCATGAGTATCACTCTCATACTCTGAGTATCACCACTCCACGATGATGAGGACACAAGACATTGACTTGGCTACGTACAGGCCATACAACCACCATCTCGTGATGGAAATAGGGACATCCTAACCACCTATTTATAACTTGCCATTACAGGCCAACTATCAATGATGATAGACCCACAACATTGGTGATTACAATCGTCACCATGCACCATGATGTTATGATCAAGCAATAATAACCAATATCAACATGCATAGACAATAGATCTTAATTGATCATAGGTATCATAACCAAGGATAATAAACAATAATCACGTAGATAACCAAAGGTTCATACAAGCAACAGTATAACTAAGGTATCCAATTAACAACAAATAGGAATATGATTAAGGTATTAAATCAACTACAAAATAAAGATAACATGCACTAGGAAAGAAATATCTTGTATTGATCAAGTACATGGATTACCCACCTGATGTGTCACATGTCAAATATAACCTCGTATATAACAGAATCAAAATCACGGTCCTCACAGACCTGATCTCTTCTCTCCAATTCCTCGCAACCAAGCTAGGCTTCCTTTCGCCCTCTTCCTCTCTGGCAGCATCGAGCAGAGGACGGAGTCCCCTCCGGCAGCACCCAGCAGACGATGATGCTCCTCTCTGTCAGCCGACGCAAGGGAGGAGGGAGGCGGTGGGCTGCTCTACATCAGGGAGCGCGAACGATGGTGACTAGAGGAATCGACGTTGGCGGTCGGGCGTCTTCTCCACTCAACGGGCGGTGAAGGGTGCGGTGGACCGAATTGCGACAGGGCGAGGAAGGCGGCGGCGGCGCTATCCTCTCTGGAGTGGGTGATCATGTAGAGCGGCAGCGTCAGGCTGTGTAGAGGGGCTATCGAGGGAAAAAAAAAGGCATGGTGCAGATTCCCCATCTAGCGTTTGCTGCGTCGGCGCTCGACGTTTAAAGCCTGCAATTAACGAGGTTGTCGGTGCCGAACGTGGGCGTGCAATGACATCCACGTCGGTTCTAGCAAAATCAGTCATTGGCATCGTGGATCGTGCAGAAGGCAAATGCCGATTTCAGTTATAACAAGGTGTAAACAATAACTTTCAACCGGGATTTGAGTTTAGGCTAAACCGACTTAAAAACCTAGGGTTTATTGTAACCATTGAATCGATTACTGTAGCGAATCAGGTTTAATCTTGATTTACTTGGTTCACTAACCAAACGACCTTCGATTTGACCCAAACCAGTTTTGTTTAATTCATCTTCGCAAGAAAAATCTTCTCATCCCTTTTATTTTATCAAAACTTCTTCCATCATGAACCAAACCAAGTTGGTTCAATTTAGTTCAAAATTAAATTGTTTGGTTCACTAACCAAATAATCTCTGATTTAACCCAAATTAGTTTCGTTCATTTCATCTTTACAAGACGAGTTCCATTCTCTACCACTAGCAATTTACGTGCTTAACCTAATTCTAGATCCGACCCATTAACCTAAATGGGCTTGGCTAATTTGGGCTTCAACCCACTTAATCTGGTCCAATTAAAAACTCAGCCTTTAATTGGTTAATCCTAACTATAAAATTTATAATATCTTACATTCTCCCCCACTAACAAAAATTTGATCTCCAAATTTTCTACCTAAATTTTCTACTTGCGTACTATAGCGTAGAAATACCATAGTAATTCAGATAATGCTTCAAATGACTGATCTCCTATTCCGTTGTGCCTCCACTCATGTCGTAGCATTAACGTGTCCAACTTCCACGCTGGCCGATTGGGTGGCTGAATGGGATACAGTTTGCCTCCACTCTAGCTGAAGCTGACTCTGAGGTACTGATGTCGACGAATGAATATACTGTATACTAATGTGCAGGGCCATAATAATATAGATAATATCTGCTATAACCACTAATATAAATTTCCTAACAAATATAGAAATACACCATAAATACTTACTAATTACTGCTTTGGAGATCTTTGCCATTACCAATCCCATCTCACAACCTAGATTGAGTAACACAAAATCTGATAAACCAAATACGATAACAAATCCATAAGAAACAACAACAAATCCAACAGAAACTACATATGGATTTTAAAATCTAGGACTCAACTTAAAATGTTCTGATACCAATAAAATTGGCATCAGCTAAATCAAAAATATGATAAATTCCAAAAGAATTAACCTGCTCTGATACCATAAAATGAGTATCAGATAAACCATAAATATAAAATCCCAAAGGAATTGAACTCGCTCTGATATCATAAAATTGGTATCAGATAAACCATAAATGTAAAATACCAAACGAATCAAACTTGCTCTAATAGCATAAAATTGGTATCAGATAGACCAAAAATATGACAAATTCTGAAAGAACCTAACCTGCTCTGATACTATAAAATTGTCACGTCCCGAGAGATGGCTGTCCAAAAAATTTCGACAGCATCTCCCTTGTAACAATTCAACTTTTCCTGAATATAGTTTAACATAAGGCTCACACGACCATTTTACAATATAATACATGTATTTAATCTGCTAAACTGTATGAGTAAAGGCCCACACGGCCACACCTTAATCCAATACATGCATGTAAAATAGCATACCACAATAATATACCAAAGATATATCACCACAATGATAAATCGACTACGATTTTATGAAAAACCTCAAAGCATACTAAAATGCATTATAACTAAACAACGATAAACAACAAGTCTACGAAATCAAAAACTACGCAAGAGGAAGTATAACCACAATGAAATCCATATAAACAGATACAAATCCAAATCTAAATCCATACAAGGTAAAACCAGACAATCGAAATACTTCTCCAACTATGAGATGGCATAACCGATAGATCTCCTCTAGCATCAGCAGTAATCACCTATCTACTACCTGAGGAGATAAAAAAAATCTCAGGGTATGGATAGTAAGTACAAAATACTTCATGGATAATCCAACTGTTAGTGCAGGAAGCACTAGCAGATCAAACCTGAGTTTTGATTATGGAACCAGGATCAAGTTAAGTATGTGGTTTGGCTAACCAGGTTGAATTGAGTGTGCAGAAAACAGGTTAAGTCCTAGTGCTGCTAGGCGTGAAGACTTGGCAGAGTCAAAGTGCACCAGGCAGAAGACTGGACTTGGTCAGGAGGACCAAGTTGCAGAGGACTGGACTTGGTCAGGAGGACCAAGTTGCAGTAGAAGAATGGACTGATCAGGAGGATCAGTTGCGTTCAAGTCCTGGGGGGCAACGACAGAGCCGAGCAAAAGTCCAACGGGTCAGGAGGACTTGGTTGGCATCAGGTAAATTCTCCCGAGGGGAGTGGGTGAGGACGCGTTCCTACGAGGAACAGTAGGCGCCGGTCTAACCCAGGATCTCACCGGAGATCCGAAGTTAAGACTCGAAGTTGGTTCGGTGAACCGACTTGCTCCTTTACATGTTAGATTTCCACTAACTTGTTGTGCAGGAAAGAAAAGCCCGACGAAAGCCAACTCCGGACGAAAAACTTCATTTTTCGGGTCTGGAGTCGACCCAGATGGACTCTGGAGTCGACTCCAGCCGAATCAGCACGATTCCGGAAGTCAGCGCGTCGAGGTCTCCGCCAGATCAGCCTGGAGTCGACTCAGGTGAGCTTCTGAGTCGACCCAGAGTCAAATCTGATCGCCGCTGCCGCCACCGCGACTGGAGTCGACCCAGAACGGGATCAGAGTCGACTCAGGAGGGATAAGCGACAAAAGAGATTAAGTTTTATCCGCCACGTCGGCTGGAGTCGACCCAGATCGTCATCTGAGTCGACCCAGGTCGGCTATATAAGCCCTCCGCGAGCAGCAGCCGAGTTCATTCCATTCCAACGCCTCCAAACTCCGTTCCCGCGACTCCCGAGACTTCCAACTTCGACGTCGGTGCTGTGCCTGCTTCAAGCTACTGTTCCGAACACCGAGACGCCGAAATCAATCTCCGGGGAGCGAACGTTTGGTAACGAAAACTTCAAGTTGTAATTCAATATTGTTAATACTTTGTACTTGAGTTTTTGTAATCGGATTTTCGATATACTTGCTGCCGGAAAGGGGCAAGTATCTTAGTGGATTGCCCAACGTAAACGGTCGAGGACCGTGGGCCTTGGAGTAGCAGCGTTGCGCTGTGAACCAAGTAAAAACAAACCGTGTCAACTTGTTGTTACTTTCTTTCTGTTTTTGCTTCCGCACTTATTATTTAACCGCTTCTGTTTCCGCACTCGAAAGATTTCCGAAAAATCGAAAAGCGTGCAAACACGCTATTCACCCCCCCTCTAGCGTGTTTTCGATCCTACAATTGGTATCAGAGCGGGGGTTCTTGAAAACAGTGCAACCACTGATTCAAGACGCTTTTTCGTAAGTTTTTCGATTATTTAATTTTTTTTCCCGCACTACTAATCCAAGACCAAGTCTTGGAATTTTCTTCCTTTTGTTTTCTTGTGTGCAAATATAAATGGCCCAACAAGAAGGCTCAAGCACTGCACGACCACCACTGTTTTCGGGTGACGATTTTCCATACTGGAAAACCAGGATGGAATGTCATCTGAAAACACAAGTGGAGATGTGGATCATCATCCAGACGGGATTCACAATCCCAACTGGCAATGATGGAAAACCACTCTCCTGCGAGCTCTGGGATACCGCCACTATGAAGAAAATTGAGGCAGACGCAAAAGCCACCCAGACGCTCCAATGCGGACTAACCAAGGAGGAACTGAACCGAGTCGGCCCGATCAGCAGTGCCAAAGAGCTGTGGACCAAACTGATTGAACTTCACGAAGGCACTTCCGACACCAAGGTAAGTAAGCGTGATTTATTAATAAATAAATTATATAACATAAAAATGCTAGAAGGAGAGTCGGCAAGCAGTCTACATGCTAGAATCAAAGACATCCTCAACGGCCTGCACTCGATAGGAGAACGAGTCGACAACCGCGACATAATAAGGTACGCACTTAAGGCATTTCCCCGGAATACCTTATGGGCATCAATGGTAGATGCCGACCGCTGAAGTCGGTCGACCACTGAGGGGGTCAGGCGGTTGGGTTGGACATGGTCGATTGGGTGAGGGTCGGCTGGCGGTTAGGTGAGGGCCGGCGGTGAGGACCAGCCAGGTAAGGGATGGCGGTTGGGTGAGGGCTTGCGTGAGGGACGACAATTGGGTGAGGGTCGACGGGTGTCACGTCCGAGAGATGGCTGTCCAAAAAATTTCGACAGCATCTCCCCTATAACAATTCAACTTTTCCTGAATATAGTTTAACATAAGGCTCACACGACCATTTTACAATACAATACATGTATTAAATCTGCTAAACTGTATGAGTAAAGGCCGACACTGCCACACCCTAATCCAATACATGCATGTAAAATAGCATACCACAATAATATACCAAAGATATATCACCACAATGATAAATCGACTACAATTTTATAAAAAACCTCAAAGCATACTAAAATGCATTATAACTAACAACGATAAACTACAAGTCTACGAAATCAAAAACTACGCAAGAGGAAGTATAACCACAATGAAATCCATATAAACAGATACAAATCCAAATCTAAATCCATACAAGGTAAAACCACACAATCGAAATACTTCTCCAACTGTGAGATGGCATAACCGACAGATCTCCTCTAGCATCAGCAGTAATCACCTATCTACTACCTGAGGAGATAAAAAAATCCCAGGGTCTGGATGAGTACAAAATACTTCATGGATAATCCGACAGATAGTGCATGCGCAAAAGTATACAAACGAACAATAACAAAAAATAGTGATCAGCACTAATAGTGAATGAACTACCATAATCCATATGAATGACATGAATAACAATGACACACATATGCATCAATCAAGAATCAATCAAGTATACATCCAAATGCAGTATTATATATGATCCATTACCTATTTAATGCATACATGCAAGCATATGCATGATGCAACTGCCACACTCATCCCAGTCACGTATATATGACGCTGAGGGTGTCCGACATCAAACTATCATAAATCTAACCCTACAACAAAGTAGTCTGGTGGCAAAACAGTAGATAGCCATGTATAGCTATATACATCCTGTGGCCAATGTCCACTCTTCATACTTGTCCCTGAGTATAACTCTTATACTCTCTAAGTACTTCCATGAATATCACTCCTATACTCTGAGTATCACCACACGGTGATGAGGGCACAAGACATTGACTTGGCTGCGTACAGGTCATATAGTCACCATCTCGTGATGGAAATAGGGACATCCTAACCACATATTCTATAACTTGCCACTACATGCCAACTATTAATGATGATAGACCCACAACATTGGTGATTACAATCATCACCATGCACCATGATGTTATGATCAAGCAACAATAACCAATATCAACATGTATAGACAATAGATCTTAATTGATCACAGGTATCATAACCAAGGATAATAAACAATAATCACGTAGATAACCAAAGGTTCATACAAGCAACAGTATAGATATTCATAAGGTCAACTGAATTAAGGACAAGCAAGGAGTAAACAAGAGTATAACTAAGGTATCCAATCAACAACAAACAGGAATATGATTAAGGTATTAAATCAACTACAAAATAAAGATAACATGCACTAAAAAAGAAATATCCTGTATTGATCAGGTACAGGGATTACCCACCTGATGTGTCACACGTCGAATATAACCTCGTATATAACAGAATCACAAATCATGGTCCTCACAGACCTGATCTCTTCTCTCCAATTCCTCACAACCAAGCTAGGGTTCCTTTCGCCTTCTTCCTGTCCGGCAGCGTCGAGCAGAGGATGGGCTCCCCTCCGGTGGCACCTAGTAGAGGATGATGCTCCTCTCTAGCAACCGGCGTAAGGGAGAAGGGAGGCGGTGGGCTTCTCTACTTCAGGGAGCGCGAACGATGGTGATCAGAGGAATCGGCGTTGGCGGTCGGGCGTCTTCTCCACTCGATGGGCGGCGAAGAGCGCGATGGACCGAATTGCGGCGGGGTAAGGAAGGTGGCAGCGGCGCTATCCTCTCCAAAGTGGGCAGTCATGTAGAGCGGTGGCATTGGGCTGTGTAGAGGAGCAATCAGGGGAAAAAGGAGGCGCGACGCAGGATTCCCCGTCTAGCATTTGCTCCATCGGCGCTCGGCCTTTAAAGCCTGCAATCAACGAAGTTGCCGACGTCGAACGCGGGCGTGCGATGGCATCCACGTCGATTCCGACAAAACCGATCATTACCATCGTGGATCGCACAGAAGGGCAAGCGGGCACAGGTCGCGCGGAAGGTAAGCGGCGATTTCAGTTACAACGAGGAGTAAACAGTAACTTTTAATCAGGATTTGGATTTGGGTTAAACTGGCTTAAAAACCTAGGGTTTATTGTAACCATTGAACCGATTACTATAGCGAACCAGGTTCAATCTTAATTCGCTTGGTTCATTAACCAAACGACCTACGAATTGAGCCAAACTAGTTTTGTTCAATTCATCTTCGCAAGATGAATCTTCTCATCCCTTTTATTTTGTCAAAACTTCTTCCATCATGAATCAAACCAATGTGGTTCAATTTGGTTCAAAATTGAATCGTTTGGTTCACTAACCAAACAATCTTTGATTTGACCAAAATCAATTTCGTTCAGTTTGTTTTTACAAGACAAGTTCCATTCTCTACCACTAGCAATTTACGTGTTTAATCTAATTCTAGATCTGACTCATTAACCTAAATGGGTTTGACTAATTTGGGCTTCAACCCACTTAATCCGGCCCAATTAAAAACTCAGCTTTTAATTGGTTAATCTTAACTATAAAATTTTTAATATCTTAAATTCTCCCCCACTAACAAAAATTTGATCTCCAAATTTTCTACCCAAATTTTCTACTTGCGTACTATAGCGTAGAAATACCATAGTAATTCAGATAATGCTTCAAATGACTGATCTCCTATTCCGCTGTGCCTCCACTCATGTCGTAGCATTAACGTGTCCAACTTCCGCGCTGGCGAGAAGCCTTTACAGTTGTAGCACAGAGACTTAGCTAGAAGAAAGAATACAAAACAATTGATGATCTAACTCTAAAACTCTAAGTCTATTTATAGGTTAAGAAAACAAATCCTAATCGTAGATCGTAGATAGGTTTTGCTCTTAACCATTGATCTGTAGATGAGATCTTCATCGTTGGTCTTTGATAAGCTTGATTTGTAGCCGTTGATTAAATAAGGATAAACTTTATCTTTAATAAAAGATAAAAAGAATTATCCTTAGTAATAATTAAGTATTTATCTTTGTATAATAAAAGATAAAAACTTAATTATCTTTTCTCTTTTTTTTCTTCAAAAGTCACGTCCAAGTTTTAGTCTTTTCGCTGGTCAAATTCAGCGGTCAAAGTCAACGGTCAAAGTCAACAGTCAAAATCAATAGTTTGACTTTTGTTGACTTTTTGTTGAATCTTCGGTTGGGTGATTTCTGGCCAACCGGAGTTAGGCTCACCCGAACCCGACTCCGGCCTTTCGCCCTTCGAGCGTGCTTCCTCCCGGCTTCTCGTCTCTTGGACGTCGCGTACGTCCTTCTCGTTCCACCGGCGTACTCTTCCGCAGCTTTCGCGTCCCTCGAATTGCACCAAGCCCGTCGGCTCACTTCCCCGCGCAACCCTTCTCGTCCGCTACGTCTTACGCTCGACTTCCTCCGTACCTAAGCTCCTGCGCACTTAGCAGAGGGATTAACAAAACACAAGACCTAACTTAACCTGGTCGATCACATCAAAACTAACCAGGGCACCAACAAGAACATGGTGTTGAATTCTTCTAAGGATCAGATAAAATTTGGCTTCAATCAGCTAAAACATCTTTGTGTCGACCCTATTAAAATTGTTAAGAAAACTCTGCATTTTACCCTGTCTATTTATTGATGCAAAAAGAAAGGCATTCTCGAATAAGCATAAGTGGCCTCTAGGTCTGACAATCTATACTCTCTAATCTACAATGGCCAAAAGCGAGTCAAAAATTCTTCAGATCAAAGCATATTTTCCTCTTCTTATATCTCTTTGAGGTGGTTTTTAGGCTGTTGATTCGCGTGACTGTTCCCCTCTTGGGGAACTGATACTCTCCTGGGTATTTTCTCAGGGGAAATATTTGGCATAGATTGTCGTTGCAGAATTTCCTCTACAATAGCAGTCACAACCCAACTCAAATTTTCTACTATTAAGGTAGGAGTTCTTGAGTTGGGCAAGGCAACTGTTACGGGCGTAAGGATACGGGTATAGATCCGACTGAGAGGAAGCGGCCGAGTCAAGTCAACCATCCGGGTGCAGTCGACTTGAGCATTAGGACCCGGATCCGAGTCCCGGGGTAACCTCCCAAGAGGGCTCCATCCAAGCCCGATAGGCCGGTGGATCTGCAGAGGATACAAATAACCCTACCTAGCCGACTCCCGGATAATCCGATTGGGCAGCATACCCGATTCGTCCTAGGGAGTCGGAGCTCATCAACAGAGGATACGGATAACCCCGCCGAACCAACTCCCGGATAGCCCGACTGAACAGCGTACCTGACTCGACTTAGGGAGTCGGGGCCGAATCGTGCCTTCTGTCACTGACCACTCCCTTTCTTGTCCCACTGACCACTCCAGCTGACGAGCACGCTATGAGGTATGGCGATGCGCCGCCTGACGTACGCCCCTGACAACAGCGTGTCCCCAGCATTAAAGGCGTCACTCCTCACCCGTACGGAAAGTACCCTCACAGTAAGGTTCCCCTTGCTTTGCCCGTGGTACGGGCTTCCGCTTCCTTATATAAGGCGAGCCCCTGTGAAGGGGCCAGGTATGCTCACTGTTACTAGCCATTTCCCATTCTCGCTTTCTCTTCTGCTGCAGCTGACTTAAGTATCGGAGTGGTCGCGCCGGCCCCGCCGGCCTTCCTTCTCACGGTGTCTGTGGTTGCAGGCCACCGGTGATCTTCAGCCATCCTTCGCCGTCTCTGCTCCACCGGGATCCTGAGGACGTGTCGCGCGCCCTGAAGTTGTTCTTGACGGGAACATCCTTGGATTAGTCACCTCTGCGGAGGTGGAGACCAAGTAAACAAAACCGAGTTAGCGTTGATCTCTTTCTTTCTCTTTTATATTTTTGCTTCCGCTAATCTCTGTACAGAGAAAGAACAAGAAAAATCGAGAAACGCTATTCACCCCTCCTCTAGCGAACCAACCGATCCTAACAGAATCAGCATAAGTGGCCTCTAGGTCTGAGATCTTGTATACTCTCTAATCTGCAATGGCCAAAAGCGAGTAAAAAATTCTTCAGATCAAAGCATATTTTCCTCTTTTTATATCTCTTTGAGGTGGTTCCTTGCCGTTGATTCGCGTGACTGTTCCCCTCTTGGGGAACTGATACTCTCCTTGGTATTTTCTCAGGGAAAATATTTGGCATAGATTGTCGTTGCAGAATTTCCTCTACAATAGCAGTCACAACCCAACTCAAATTTTCTACTATTAAGGTAGGAGTCCCTGAGTTGGGCAAGGCAACCATACCTCTTTTCATTTGAGGCAAATCCTTGTGCTCTTTGGCTCCCTAGTATATCTCCCATCTCAATGTTTTAGCTTAGATTTTTCACAGATGGTGCCAATTTAATCTAGTCCAAGATTAAGGGATGAGTTGAGTTCTATTGACTTGTCTTCTACGAGGTTGGACTTTGGCTCATTGCCTTTTTTCAAGTCAGCCTCAGCCGAGTCAACCTCCGCCGAGTTAGACTTTGGCGGATCATCTTCTGCCAAGTCGACTTTTACCGAGTCGAGCTCTGGTCGATCATCTTCTACCGAACCAATTTATATTGAATCAAGCTATGGCCAGTCATCTTCTACTGAGCCGATTTTTGCTGAGTCAACTTTTTTCAAATTGGCTTTTGTTGTAATGCCATGATGTCGTATAGTCGTATATACTCGTCTGAGGTCTTAGACTTGTTCGATGAAGACTGTTAGTGTCGACTACTGGAATGACTAGAAAGAAGTTAGAAGGGGGTTCAAGATCGATGTACTTTGGCTTAGCCCTTCGACACTTAAGTCAGATCCAAAAAAAAATAGTTGAAGAAAAGAATAAAATTAGAGTCGTCAATTTGGGTTAGACCTATTGGGTTAGCCCAACCTATCAAACAATTTAAGTGGCTAGCTTGAGTTGAAATTTTATCAATCCATTTTAAGACAATTGACTCATAACCTACAGAGGTCCTTTTCTATATTTTTTTATTTTTTAACAGACTTGTGGGTTGATCTGCCTAACCCGCAACGCACCTTAGGTTGGGTTGGATTGGATTGAAAATTTTTCAGTCACTAGGATGGTGGATCGACTCGCTCCGCCTCACGCATATGACGGGGTTCTGGCGAGCTGACCCACCCAGCCACAGGTTGACCCGTTTGATAATGCTAAGTAAAAAAGTAAAAATAGTAAGATCTAATGAATAACATACCCTTCCATGATGATACAATTACCTCTTATATAAGAAAAGAGAACACACACAAGGTTTCCAACGGATACAATTATGCCTTTGCAATCGATGCCTTCCTTTCATTATGCCTTTGCAATGGTTGCTATTATTAATTACAACTCCACCGTTGCCTTTTTGATAATCAACACATATATCTTTCATCATATAATTGAAATAAACTCTGTCCATAGATGGACTCGGAGGATCAGTCCGATCTAATCTGAATTTATCTCGAGTCGAATCAACTTGAATTGAGTTTTGACTTGATTTGGTTCAACCAAGATTCATGTTGACCTAATTCCCTTCATGCCACGTTGACTAGGTGCTCGTTGTTCTCTCCGCATTAATGCATATAATTTTAATGGTTTACGTTAAAATCACTAATCAATAAGTGAATAAGACTTTTAAATAGATAGTTATCATCAATTTCGCCTAGCTATGCCATCCATCCAATAGCTAGAGCTACTTATTTATATTAGAAAATCTAGTTGAATTCTAGTTAGTTGTTCTTTGAAATCTTTGTCTATTATTTTAATCTGCACTATCTTGACGAGTCTTTAGGCCCGTGTTCAACCAGGCTCCAAATTATTGACGGTCTCTTCCTTCCTGCCAAATTATTGACGGCTCTTTCTCCTATGTTTTATTTATCTGATTCACGACCCACGCGAGACGCTACTTGTTGACCAATAACCAGGTGGGTACGCAAACCGAGCCGGTTTTTTTGAACGAACCGGTTCGACGAACTGTGGGAACACACAGAGCAGCAATCGCGTCTCGTGACCATCCCAACGAGGCCAAGCCGCCAGCTGGCCGGTCGCGTTTCGTTGTCAAATTGAATTCGAACCGCGTGATTGCGACCGCTTGAGCTGGCGTGGCCGCCGTGGCCGTGTTCGCCGTTTACTTTTTTTTTTTTTTTTTAAATATATGAAATTGCTGGTCTGCCCATCCCTCGACTGCTAGTATTCTCTCACAAGCCACGAGCACATGGTCGCCTCCCCATCCGCCTGCTGACCTGCGCGCCGCCGAGAAGTTTCCGGTAACTTCCCTCCCCGAGTTTTAGTGTTGAGTTTCGATGGGGTTTCGGTCTCGCCCGATTTAGTTTTTCTACTTTTGGGCATTCAAGAGACGACTTCGCCGGCCGACGTTGCGGTGCTGGTGTGGTTCCTCAGCGATCGGTGTTTGTTGTTTCGTCTCTTGATTCTCTCATCGAGGTTCAGAGGTAAGCTTCATTCATTTTTCAATTTCTCTCCCATTGGGAGCTCAAGATTTTGTCGTTTGTTCCCATTTATTTTCTCGCGCTAATGATTTCTATCTTTTCTTTCTATTTTGGACTATTTGAGCCGCCGGATCTTCTTGAGAACACACATTTGAGGATGCTCAGATTTATTGTTCGAAAACAAATTTTATTCTTTACTTGTTTGATAGGAAAATAGGAATCTGAATGAAAGCGAAGTTAACCTAGTAGATTCATCGTCAGTGACAACATTAACCAATTGTATTAGTCTCAACTTTTTGGAATGCTACATGGTTCTTATCCCCCTATCAAGTCAACATAGTATATTAAGAAAGGGAATACTTTGTAATTTAATTGTTTCTCCAACACTAGGCGTTGAGCTCTCAATAAAGTGAGTTCAAGTGTATCCGTTCTTCAATACTAGGTGTGCCTGGATTTTAGTACTGAGTCCACCTTATCTTCAATATTTGATGCACCCCGCCGCCAAGAACTACACGAAGAGTGCTGCACCTTAATTTTTCACTTTCTTTACAAAACGGTTCATTTAGTTGATCAATTTTTCATGTTAAGTATCATTCAGTTGTTAAGGCAGAAATAGTATAGAAAATTAGTATCTTTAGACAATGAGATCGCATCCTGATCAATTTTACTTTGATTATCAGGTGCAAAGACTAAATGTTTACAAGATGGTTTATTTTTCCATTTATTAGTTAGATCTAGTTTGGTGATTCACATTTATCTTTACTTTGGTGGCTATTCCATTTCCAATCAGATTTAATTCGATACTCTGATCGATGATGTACATTTATTATTGTAGATAAACATCTTGGATCCTACATTGGTAATTTCGACCAACTTTGTATATTTGTGTGGAATCTTCCAACCAAGTGTTTTGACTAGTTCCCAGAAGACCTCAATGTGGTGCTAGGCAACATGGCCTAGTTTATTAGCTGCAAAAAAAAAGTATTCTAAACATCTACTTTTATCTGACACATAGGCATCCTCTCTCCATCTTTTGCTCACTTCTCATCATTTCTCTTTTTCAATTTTCCAGAAAATTAATTACATTATTTAGATGTCCCGATGTTGCAATGGTTTTTTTTCTTCAAATTATCTCATAACTTTTTGGGCTTAAACTAATATTTAAGTCATATATAAATGTTTGCAATGTCAACTTATTAATCTCTTTTTTGTTTGTTTAGTCGGATGGAAGATACCTAGACAAGTTATTTAATAGATTCATCCTTTGACACCACATTTGAACCTATATATATTTTTTTATCAATCTTACAAGTCATATTCCATTTTCATGTAAAAACGTGTCAATGACAAATTATAAAGCTGTTATTTTCTTCTTCCTTGTACATCTATTTATGAATGTTTATAAGTGAGGAGGCTAGCTTGATAGTTGATCGACTCTTACAGAACCCTTTTTGTAAGAACCCTTTTTGTGGTGTCCAAATATTCCATCCTTACTGGCAGTCCTCCCGTATTCTAAAAAGAAATTTACAATTTCTTTTTGCAGGAAACTTTGTGTTGACTGAGCTAATCAACTTACAGAGAATATCATTATGAGTTGCTTCTCTATCTTTTTTCGAAGGATAAATTTTGGCCATCAAAGTAATAAGCATAATCATGGTATGTCTCAGGCGGTGCTCTGATTAAATTTTCACTGTCTTTTCATAATTGTGCTTCATTTGTTATGTATGCATTTTATATACTGCATTTTGGAAAACTCTTTCTGCCTTGAAGGGTCATCTGACTGAGTCTTTTCCAGATATTCCAGAAATTAAAAATCTAAAGATCATCACATACAAGGAGTTGAAAAATGCAACTGGCTGTTTTAGCAATGCCAATAAGGTTGGTGAGGGAGGTTTTGGCCCTGTGTACAAGGTAAACTTTACGGACAATGACTAAGCAATTGTATTTAGTATATGAATTTAGTAATTACTTTTTTTGACTACTTTTTTAGGGAAAGCTTAAAAATGGGGAAAATGTTGCTGTAAAGGTCCTATCTTCTGAATCAAAACAAGGAGTACGGGAATTCTTGACCGAACTTAGTGTGATCTCTGATATTGAACATGAAAATCTTGCTAGTTTGTATGGTTGCTGCATTGAAGGAGATCACAGAATACTTGTTTACCCTTATCTTGAGAATAATAGCCTTGCACAAACCCTTCTTGGTAATTCAATTTCGTATTAGCACATTGTAACATGATTATATGCTTCTTCACTATAATTAAAACTCTTACTCTCAGGTTCCAGATATAATGATATCCAATTTGATTGGAGAACTAGAGTGAACATTTGTGTTGGTGTTGCTCGTGGACTGGCATTTCTACATGAGCAAGTACAACCTCCTATAGTTCATAGGGACATCAAAGCAAGCAATATTCTTCTTGCTGAGGATCTTACACCAAAGATCTCTGATTTTGGTTTAGCAAAACTTCTTCCACCAAATACAACCCATGTCAGCACTCGAGTTGCTGGAACAATGTAATTCCACTATTTTACTTCCTATATTTTTATGACCTTATTCCCTTAGTGAGTTTCTTATGCAGCTATAACTTTGCATTCTATCATAAACGAATAAAGTAGCATCATATTAGGAATTTATGAAGTAGTTACATTCCATTTGATTTATTTACCACCCCTATTTACATTCATTTGTTAAGTTGTTCCTTTTTGGTTGTTTTCAGAGGTTACTTAGCTCCTGAATATGCAATAAGAGGGCAAGTGACAAGAAGGTCAGATGTGTATAGCTACGGTGTGCTGCTATTGGAAATAGTTAGTGGCAGGAGTAACACAAATACAAGGTTGCCCTCTGAAGATCAATTTCTACTTGAGCGGGTAATATACATGCTTATCCTTTTTTTTCTTTTTGGATGATGACACTTTTTTTAGTAGAAATATTTGGTTGTCAATCATTTCTCCTTCCATTGTTTTCATAATGAGTCTGCTAATGTAGTGTCGTGCAATTTGTAAAGTAAATGTTTCATAGACTAAGTGATCACCCTTCAACAACAACAACAACAATAACTGTTAGGACCTGTGCGAGCTAGAGGGAGGTGAATAACTTTGATCGTTTCTTGTATTGATCTTATGCTCGTCGTTAAAATTTGTAGTGAAAATCTTGATTTAAATGTGATTCTACATGCACAACTCCATGATTTTACTTGATATCCGCCTCCTTGAGATGACTAATCCAAGGGTCTACTCTGAGCTATCTACCTCCACTATGAACTCCTCCTTTTCGGATACCTTCTGGAGGCGGAGAAGTCTCTCACAAGTGTGTTATTACAAGAACACAACAACACAACAAAAAATAAAAATACATATCTAAATGAAAGCATTAACACCTTTACAAATAAGATCTTGCTTTGGATGATTTCTTATTACTTGGAATAACCTCTTGTTGATATGAAAATACAGCAGCACTTCATTCTCAAAACTGACCCCTTCTCCTTTTAAATGAAAACCTGCTTATACAACTGCTGTTAGGATTGATTTCCGCTTATCAGGTGACTGGTAGAGGATATCAGTTGACTGATTTGGTCACTGACCAAATAACGGCTTCTGAACCATCTGAAATCTGTCTGATTTTGTTGATTTTTCAAATATCAATCAAATTGATTTATTTCTGCATGCTTCTGAAATAACACCAGTCGACTGATTATCCTAATCAGTTAAATCGATTTATTTCTATTTGGTTCTGATCTAAATCAGTCGAATCGATTTGATATACTTAATCAATCGAATCGATTTGAATAACAAGATACATCTCTGAATAAGCTTCGTTTCACATCAAAGATCGTTTCATTCTGATATGACCTGAGGCAAAAGTTATGACTTTCGGAAGTTTGCTATATCGTTTCTGACTTCCTTTACATGACATCCGATTATCCTTGATCTGCGAAAAATATCCTGTTGCCTAACATATGGTCAACCTTAACCTGCTATGACTTCATTGTTGTTTGGCATCCCGTTAATCTTGACCTGCCGGGACTTCTTCATTACTTAGTATCTAGTTGACCTTAACTTACTAGGACTTCGCTATTGCCTAGCATCCGATCAATTTTGACTTGCTAGGACTTCAAATCACCAAATGTCTAGTCAACCTCGACTCACTTGGACTTTCCTCTTGCCAACTTTTCTATTGAACTTTCGATCATCAAGTGTTCGATCAACCTTGATCCACTTGGATTTTTCATCTCTTGCCAAGTGTCTAGTCCTCCATTACCCACTTGGATTTTCCATCTCGTGCTAAGTGTTTGATGGTCTATAATCCACTTGAACTTTTCACCTTCAAGTATCCGATCAACCTGGACCTACTTGACACCTAACCAACATATTGATCAAACATCAAAATCCAACTTGAGTTAAATTGAGCTTGGTAAACTTGGTCAACCTTAACCTGAGGTTGATTGCACTAACAATAACAACCAAGTCTTATCCCACTAGGTGGGGTCGACTATATAGATCTTTTTATGTTATGGATTTTATCCCCTACTATATCATTATCTATACTTAAATAAATTTTATCTTATTTTATTATTGTTAACTAAATCTTTTTTGATCTTTGTGTTCATCGTTTGATGTGCATATTTGTTATAGTTTTATATCGTTAAAATAAAGCCTTTATTAGCGGTTTAAGTACATATTCGTACTATCTTAAACGTGTCTTTTGGAGTTTTCCCTCAATAGATTCAACTTCAACTTTTTCTTTAATGCTCTCATTTCTTATTCTATCCATCCTTGTATGTTCACACATCTACTTTAACATATTCATCTTTACAATTCTCATTTTCTGCTTATGTGCTCGAGTCATAATTTAACATTCAACGCTATATAAATATAGCAAGTCTAATCGTCATTTGGTAGAATTTCCCTTTAAGTTTTTGAGATACTTTACGATCACATAAAACATCCGATGCTCTTTTCCATTTCAACCATTCTATTTGTATTCTATGTAAGATATCTCTCTCAATCTCTCCATCGTCTTATAAAAATGATTCTAAATATTTAAAACTCTCAGTTCCAAGTAACTCGTCATCTTCGTATCTTAACAATTGTCTTATTACGTTTAATATTATTAAATTTAAATTTCATATATTCTGTCTTTATTCTACTAAGCTTAAAACCTTTCACTTTTAGTGATTTCTGTCAAGATTCTAGTTTAGCATTTATTCCTTCACGTGTCTCATCTACCAAAATAATATCATCTACAAATAAAATACACCACGATATTGTATCTTGAATGTGTTCAGTTCGTCCATGATTAGTGTAAAAGGATAAGGATTTAAAGTTAATCCTTGATGCAATCCTATCTTTATTAGAAATATTTTAATTAATCCTTCTAAAGTCTTCACTTTGATCGTTACATTTTCATAATATCCTTAATTTGTTTAATATATGCTACGCTAACACCTCTCTTTTCTAGAATTTTACATATAATTTCTCTTAGAACTGTATCATAAACTTTTTCTAAGTCAATGAATTCTATGTGTAGATCTTGCTTTTACTTTCGATATTTTTCAATTAGTTGTTTGAGAAGATGTATAGCTTCAATTGTCGACTTTGCAGACATGAATCCAAATTGATTTTCAGTCTCCTTAATTTTTTTGTATTATTTTTTTAAATGTTTCATGATATGACTCATTAGTTTAATATTCTATAGTTTATACAATTTTGTACGTTTCCTTTATTTTTATATAAGGGAATTAGAGTATTTATTCTTCATTAATTAGATATTTATTCGTTTTCAATATCATATTGAATAATTTTGTAAGTCATTCAATACCTTATTTCCCTAGGTGCTTTCATTTCTCTATTGGAATAAGTGCTTATCCTTCATTGATCAGATATTTATTTGTTTTCAATATCATATTGGATAATTTTGTAAGTCATTCAATATCTTATTTTTTTAGGTACTTTCATATCTCTATTGGAATATCATCTGGTCTAATGACTTTTTTATTTTGTATCCCATTTAAAGCTTATTCTACTTCTGAAGTTTGAATTTTACGATAATAATTTAAATTTTTATGCTCATTTGACCTTAAATTACCTAAATTAATTACCTAAATTAAGTTAGTCATCTAAATCTTTATTAAAAAGTTGATGAAAATATATCTCCCATTGCTCTTTTATTTCTCCATCATTTATTAGTACTATATTGCATTCATCTTTAATACATCTTATTTGGATAAGATCTTTTGTCTTCTTCTCTCTCACTTTAGCTATTCTATAAATGTCTATTTCCCCTTCTTTTGTATCTAATTTCCGATATAACTGTTTAAAAGTTTCATTCTTAGTTTCATTCACAACTTCATTTACTACTTTCTTAACTATTATATATTTTTTAAAGTTTTTCTCGTTTTTACAAATATATAATTTCTTATAAGCTGTTCATTTTTTCTTCACTTTTTCCATTGTTTTCTCATTTTACCACCAAGATTTCTTACTTGGTGATGCATGCTCTTTCGACTCATCGAGTACATTCTTGACTATTCTTTTCAACTTTGATACCATCTTATCTTATGTTGTATTAAAGTCACTATATATTTCACCTAATGTTTATACTCTTACATTCTCCTTAAATATATTTTGTTTCCTATTTTTTAACTTCTACCACTTAATTCTAGGAATTGTGATCTCCCTTCCATAATTATTAATTCAGAATTACTAATTCCCAAAGAAATCCTAGACCTGGTATGCATACAGGAATATACAACAATCATTAGGAATTTTATTTTTCAAGTCTTGGTGTGATTTAAGCTACAAGACAGTTATTCTTGCATCCTGGTGAGGTATTTGCAATTTCACCTTCATAATATTACCTGCTTTTAAGTTGGATCACATAACCTTGACGACACACCAACTACTAATTCACCCCAAAATTGAATTTCTTCATGTTATTGGGGATTTTTCTCCATCGTGTACTTGCCCTGGTTTTATTCTTGTTATTGTGATCAAGCATTCAATTACACATGGAAGTTTGATATTTGATTATTAATTAGTCAGGTTTCTCATGATTGCAGACATGGGCCTTGTACGAGGGTGGTGAGCTTGAAAGCATCGTAGACACTTACTTAGGTGATGATCTAGACATGAAACAAGCATGCAATTTTTTGAAGGTTGGGCTTCTTTGTACACAAGATGCTGCCAAGCTTCGTCCTTCGATGTCCACTGTTGTCAGGTTGCTGACTTCTGAGATCGACATCAACTCACTAAAGATCACAAAGCCTGGCCTTATCAGCGATTTCTTCGACCTTAGTGGGGAAGGCCAGAAGAAGGCTGGTGCCCGATTTCCCTTCCAAGTATCCTCGTGTCATGACTCTGGTCCTGAAACTTCACCATTGTCATCAGAAAACACAACCCATATATCGACTTTTACAGGAATATCAGATTGAGGCTGAGTCAGATAAAGGGTCCACTTCAGGGTGTATAACTTCAGTTCATGTATAGTTAAATTTTTACACATTTTTTTGTGAGTTTTTTTTTTTTTTGCCAATTTTGTCTTGTGTACATTCATTTGGAACATGGTAATGTAGATCTTGGTGTTTGCTTAATCAGAAATGGTGTCTGGAAGTTTTTAGTTTGATGATTGTTCATCTTAAATAGATCGATGAGTGAATTGTTGCTGTACAGTGTGTAATATTTCTGCCATCATTGGTGATTTAGCCATTTTCTTTCTTATTTCTGCATTCATGATAGCTATATTTGTTATTACTATAAAATTTATTTAAATTATGGTTTCTTTTTCTGAGAATTAGTTCGAACCAAAACATATAATCTGCAATGTATAGCATGCTTCTTAAAATATTATTCTCTAAATTATAAATGATAAATTTTAGTTTTTAAATTTCTCAATTGTCAGAATTTTTGCTAATTTCTTACAAGTACACGTGTGTGATGATCAAAGTGATAAAATGTATGGATATAAGTAAACTAATGCACACAACACTAATAAGAGGATATAACATGGGTTAGAGACCTCAATCTTAATCTACCACCTATGACGTGTCTAGTGTATCATCCCATCCCTAATGAATCCAGTCAATTATCCTTTAAATTTAAAGATAATAAGGTAAAACTCTCTGTAAGGATTAGTGATATTTTGTTGGAACTCTATACGACAATGAGCATAGAGGAGCACTTGATGTAACCCTTGACTAGAATAGTCACTAGTTTAGACAACTCTTCATCTAGAATATATTGACACTAGAACAAGAAATCCTTAGGTAGAAGAAGCCCACTGCCTAAGAATAATGAGTTGTGCTCACATCTTACAACCTACCTAAGTCGAGAGAAGAGATTACCAAGAGCTTAGAGATTAATGAAGATAAAACTTTCAACCTTGTCCAAGATATTGGATTGAAAGAAGTAAAGGCCCTAATTGGTGGATGAGTAGTTGGATTTCATCTGAGGAGTGATTTTATCAAAAGGCAGTTACTTCCACTGAAACAATTGAAGCAAGCACCAGCTGTTATAGCACGACATTCGACGCGCAAAAGGCTATAATCAAACAAAATAATACCTTAATAAGTTTGATAGTCTTGCTTAGTAAACAAGTGCAGGAGTTGCAGAACCAAATAAATCAGCTGAAAGCAAAGGTCAATACTACGCCGGAAGCACCACCACCAGTAAAAGAATTGGAAGCATCCATTGAAGAATTAACTAAAAGGATTGGAGGCTTGAATTTGGGATCTGATCCAGTAATCCCAAAGAAGAAAGGTGCTATTTTGGTTTTCAAAAATTCTTCTGAAATTTTGAAGCAGGAGTAAAAGAAATGAGTCAAGCTAGGCCACCAGCTATTTCTACATCGGTAACAACTGTCCCAAGTGCAGAAGAAGATCATATTAGAGATTAGAATCAAAGACGATTATACAATCTGCAAAGAAGAATTATGCCAAGATACTTGAGCACAAGAGACGAAGAAGTTATTCAATGCGCATTGATTACCCAAAAACTTATGTAGTTTTGTTCTTCTATCAACCTCGATCAGTTGACTATATGGTTCAAAAGTGATCATTGGAGACCAATGACAATATGCCAGTTAATTGCCCAAATATAATCCGTTGAATGAGTACAAATGGAAATATTCTTTTATCAAAATTCTTGATCCATCAACTAGTAATCCTTGATCTAGTTGACTAGCAAACCCTGATCTAATTGATTGGCAAACCTTAAGTTCGTCAATTAACAAGTGCCCAATCAATTAAAAAATCCTAATTCAATCTACTGAGTATCATAGTGTTTTCAACTCCACAAAAGCATAACTTAGGAATGCATTGATACAAAAAAAGCTTCATCTCACACAATCCCAAAGTAGTAAAACATCGCAATTACCACATTATTATAATTTCTACACCCAAGACCAAAAAAATCAAAATTCATCAACGTGAAAGAAATAGATGGGTCACATCTATTCAAATGTCTTCCTTTTAAGTTTAATGACTAACCATTAGTCCGAGGATCCTCATGGCTCCTCACTCGTTCCAAGATGTATGTTATCCTCCAAGTTTGATCTTCAATCTTAGGCTTTAGCATGTTAGGCCCTGCACACTTGATGCATCATGTTAAATACACACCTAACTTAAGACTCAAAGTTCCCCTTTGACCTTAGCTCTCCCTCTATCTAAGCATATCACGAAGCCCCACACCCTTGAGTTGAGTTACCTTTGCAGAGAAATTAAAGCAGAATCGACGAAAACTCCTGTCAGTTAGCAAGCCGAACAATAAATTAAATCCAGCATCATCGAATATACCTTAATATAGGACTCATATAAATGCTCACTCAGTTCAATCATTCCGAGTTGAGGAAGAAGTTTCTGATGCGTTTCGAGGCGCTCAGTAGCAGTCTCACCCACCACTCGTGAGAATAGACTCCTAGGGTCAATCTGCATACGTGCTGAGGGAGAATGAGAAGGTGATGAGGGCAAAGAGCGTGCCAAAGGACTTCACTCCTCGGAGGCTGCATCACGAGGTTAAAAAGTTGAAGGCAGAGGCGATTCCAACCCCTCATCGAGGCATTCCTTGTCTTTGCTCTGAAAGACCTGAGGTCGGGGCAGTGATGTTGGCCTTGGGTTAGCTTCTTCAACAACAGCAAGACGTTGTCGCTTTTTGGACACTTCAGCCTCAGCCATTGTACTAGGAGGTCGGGACTTCTTCTTCTTCTTCTTTTCTTCTTCTGATTCTCTTCGATCAGTTGGGGTCGAGATGAGCCTTCGACAATTGAAGGTTTCTTCGGCACAGAGATAGCTCGGGTGGAACTAGCTCCTTTAGTCTTGGGACAAGGGGCAGTAACAGCAGCTGGTCGATTCGTTGGGGATGTGCAGGATGGAGGTAAAGCCCTGGGATCCTCAGCTGCGTCTTCTTTGGCCCACAAGCTCTCGAGGCAAGCTAGATCCCACTTAAGGATCTTGTTAATTGAAGCATTTAACATAATGCGGCCTGCAAAGAAAAGAAAAGTTAGTCAATGATAATGATCGAAGGTAAAGAGGAAATTGTCTTACTAAGGCGATCCCTGAGCTGGATGCATATTGGACTCAACTTTACTCGGTAAAGCAGAGCCTCATTCTCCGCTAAATCATTAACATTGAAGCTTAACTCCGATAACTTTGCTGAGCCCTCCAAGAAGGCTCGAGACTAACGAATCTGACCTAAAACGGGGGCAGGAGGAAGGTTGGTCGTCCATCGGGATGTCCAAATGTAGGGATGATGAGGTTTGATATACACAAAACAATCTTTCCAACCCTTATGAGAGGTCGGATATTTAGCTAAAAAATTAAGTCCTTGTCTGGTTGAGAAGTAGAAAACCTCGCACTCAAACCCGCGTAAGGCGTACAAAGTGTTAAACAGGGTAGGGGTCAAGGGAATCTGATACAGCCGACATATAATAACAGTGCCACAGATAAGACGATACGAGTTAAGAACAAGTTGATAAAGGTTGAGTCGGTAATAATGGGCTAATTCTAAAAGAAAGGTGGGAATAGAAAACCTAAAACCACTAGTCATCTGGTCGTAAAAAATAGTCACATGGTCGGTAGGAGGTTGGCAAGGTCGATGATTAGGTAGAGGCACATAAATTGTATGATCAAGAGGAATTTCGAATTGGGTCTGGAACATGCTAATAACATCCCGATCATAAACACTGCATCGAGTTAAGAACCAGGGAGTTTGGGGAGATGCGGAAGCCATGAGGGACTAACTTACTGGAGGAGGGGTCGGAGGTAGATAAGGTAGTTGGACGCAAAAAGGTGAAGGCTCAACAACACCTAGATTTGATCAATGTTGGATACACCGGCAAGGTCGATCGGTAGAGGAGACATGATTAAAGGGAAGCCGTTAGGTTACGATGGTGCCGCGCAAAGAGTTGAAGGGTTTAAAGAAATTATGGATAATAGGTGTGCGCCGCTACCCCTTTTTTATAGCAAGATTTCTGAAATATTCATAATCGTTGAAAAAGTATTCCACAATACTCGTTCTATTTTTTGAAAGAATTTATCCGTTATTCCATATTGTTCTGGCTTTTGCGGAGAAATCGCTTCTATTTTCTCCAGATTAGACGGAATGACCAGGTTATCAGATCGGAGCATGGAGTGGGAGACTCATAAAGATTGCAATAAGAGCTCGGCATATGCTTAAAGAAATAGACCGAGCTCAAGGAGAGTTCGGCTAATGCACAAAGAAGCATAATAAGCTCCAAAAGAGCTCGACACATACTTAAGGACATATATCGAAGCCACAAAAATAGAGGTCGGAGCCCCTAGATTGATAAATGCGAGTAACTCCATGATTGCCAATCTCATAAAACATGCCAAGCCATCTTCCTCGATTGGCACCCGCGGATGCCTTCTATGACATAATTTTCTTAGCCAGATTTAGAAGGATTTGGTCAGACAATGAGTGTCCAGACTCGATTTAACATTCTCGACTCGATCCACACGATTTCCTTACCTAGAGACCATAAGCAATGCGTGCCTTCCAACCCTTCAATCAAAACTCAATCTACATACCGATCTCTCTAACCTGCTCAATGAGTGTTCACTGAATTGATCCATCATTGAGTCCGACCCGAACCCTTATAACATAGCACCTCACTTGGTGGATGAGCACTGGTATGACATCAAGGGAAGATACTCAAATTATTTGTTGTTCAGTCAGTCGTTATACTCCTTCGACTAGATTTGGTGGGGAGGCTTTGTGATACGGCAAGTCTTGACGTATCTGACGTGGCAAAGAGAGGTCAATAGTTGGTCCAAAGTGTCATCCAACCTAGCATGTGCAAGGTCAAAGGACGAATCATGACTAGAGCTCAACCATATGATCAGTTCAGCCCAGCCATGTTTGGATTAGCTTGGTCCCACCCATTCAGGCCAGCTCAACCAGATGCTTTCCGACCTGATCACACGTCGACCTCATTACTAGGTCCCGGTGTCACACGCCGACCTCATGACTTGGTCTCGTTATCACATGCCGACCTCATGAATAGATCCTGGTATCATACGCCGACCTCATGACCTGATCTCGGTATCACACACCGACCTCATGACTAGGTCTCGTTATTACACGCCGACCTCATGACTAGGTCTCGATGTCACACGTCGACCTCATGACTAGGTCTCAGTATCACATGTCGACCTCATGATCTGATCTCGTTATCACATATCAACCTCATGACCTGGTCTGGTATCACACGTCGATCTCAAGGATAGATCCCGTCCTTACGCACTGACCTCATGACTTGATCATCGCGCTTATGGATAAGCTCGGCCATATGCTCTCATAGCTCGGCCACATGCTCTCAAAGCTAGGCTATTCAGACAATTCGGCCACATGCTCTCACAGCTCGACCTCATAGGCAAGTCAGCTCGGCCACACGCTTAGTCAGCTCGATCATTCGCTCAGTCAGCTCGGCCACATATCATCCAACCTCACACACCAAGTCAGTCCTCAACGGGCAAGTAAGCGAACCCTTTCTCCTTGGTTCAGTCTTTATCCAAAAGGATAAGGACGGGACCAAGTTCATAAACTTGGTCCCTGAGTATCCCGCATCCTTGTGTGCACCACCGTTGGATGAAGGTAATCAACTCTACTGAGCCGTCGGATATTTGAAAATCGTCTGAGATATTGTCGCTAGTAACAACCAATCTCATGCGCTGAAATCCAAAGATCACGCTCCCTCTACTACTATATAAACCCCGCAGACATGGAGATCTGATTATCTCATATTCTCTATGCATACTTCTCCACTACATCTCTTTTCTGACTTGAGCGTCGGAGTGACTTTGTCGGGAATCCCGGCGCCTTGCTGACCCGTTCGCTCAGTTCTTTCTTCTCAAGTTTCTTCGTCAGCCAGGTCAGCAACAGCTGAGGTTCCTTCGTCATACAGGTCGACAGCGGTTGAGGTGGCATACTTTGGTTTGGTGGCTTGACTATCGCCGACGTTTAGCCAGAACAGAAAACAAAAGCAATTGAGCTTGTTCACCCACTCTAGTCTCTGTTCGTGATCCAACATATATCAAGCAAGATTAGCATCTTAGAGCCTAGAGCATTAAAAGTTGTGATAAGTCAAGGTTGGTTTGGAATAGGAAGACGAGGAAGTCTAAAAACAAGAGGTCTCTTGGCACGATGATGATTCAACATTAGAGTGGTTTGAACAAAAATATCACTTGATCGATATATGGATTCAGTCAATTGGTTGATAAATTAGTTGATGAACCTTTAAACTGCAAAGCCTATTCGGAGCTTTCTGGTTTGATTTAGTTGACTGAAGTGAAATTACTGATAACCAGCCATACAGAATCTTTACACAGAGAGAGAGAGAGAGAGAGAGAGAGAGAGAGAGAGACTAATATAATTAAGCTTCCTTTATTTATGTATGCGTGTTGCAATGAAAAGGTAACGACTGGAAAAGCTAAGCATCATGCTTTGAAAGGAAGCAAAAGGATAAAAGAATATTAATTCCAGTCCATGGAAGCTTCCTGGCGAATGCAATGCATCAGCTATTTCACCACCTCAACTATATATACACCAGATGCTATATATATATATATATATATATATATATATATATATATATAACTTTCTGCCTCGTCTCATTTCTCCTCTCCTCTTCTTCATCTTTACAAGCAGCCAACCTTTCTTGGTCGATCGCAAATAGTTATTGAACAACTAATCAAAGCCTGTGAATGTTGGGGTTAGGTAGGCAAGCTCACCAGTTCGCTTGTTAATTTATTTATATATTATGCCAATGCCAATAACAATTGACAGACAATACCTGGAAACTATGGCATATTGGATGCTCTCCACTGAAAGTATTGTGTTGTCAAGAGAGTTATCTCGCCTACTGGTCCTCTTCCACTAGCGTGCGTATTAAAGTAAAAGAGGTTCAGAATATTTATGTAATTAATAAGAGTTTTGTAATCTTGTAAAATTAATGATGTGAGAGTTTGAACTTTATAAACGAATCAGCAAAAACAATTTTAATTAGATATATCACTCGCCGCTAACTCTAGCAAACTCTCCTAAGAGTTTGATCCATTACTTATTTTTAAATGCACTGCAATGGGGAAAAAAACGAATTGATTTTTTATTAAAAAAATGGTTGACTGAGTGATGTCCAATAATTTGTGAGTACATTAACTTTTAATTTTTGGATTGTAAAATTTAATTAGAAAAGTATTTTGGACTATATATTATATTACAATGTACAATACAATTTGATTAGAAAAAAAAAATTAGACTATTACAAGGCACAATAAAATTTAATTAATATTTTGCACATAATCGTAAATATAGAAAACTATTACCTTTTTATGTTTGAACTATTATTTGTTAATGCATATCTTGCACTATATATTGAATACACTATAATTCATCTATTCAAATAAATAATTGATTTCAAAAGTTTTAAATTTTCCTTGCTAAACATGTTATGTCTAGTCATATTTTTTTTATATTGTATGATATAAATGAAGAAAAGTATCAGTTCTTGAGTATCCAATGATGATTTCTTCACCATACTTGTAGAAAATTCACTATATATTCTCGTCGGATCACTATTGTTGCCATAGGACACTGCTCCTAGGCCCTTGAGCTTGAGCCTAGTAAACTTTTCTCTATTTCTGATTATATATGTGTCTGGAACACCAACCAACTGTCTAACATTCATTTGTTTGTTTCTCACTAAACTTGCATTTAAATAATGTATGTGTCATGTGTTATTTTGATAATAAAAATTCATAACTTCTAATATAATTAACCAAATTGATCAAATATATTTTCCAAAAAAATAATCAATTTATCAAATAAATTGAATATAAAAGGGAGTTTGGAAATAATAATACAAAGGACTTATATTGGATAAGTGTGACTCTGCCAAAGCACCTACTATTGATCAATTCCTTTTTGATTTAATCAAGTTATTTAATCAAGTTTACGGGAGGGAAGGATAGATGAATGGTTGATGCACTTTGAAACCATGACCTTCCGCTCCTAGCGTTTGATCGGAATTGGACTTGAGAATGGGCTCATTCTTAGGGTTGTCTCCAACTAATTAGAAGATGAAGAAAAACAAAGTTTTTCGAACTCCCTCAAGAATGGTGCATTCTTTTTTTGCATGTTTGCTTTCTCTCCTCATCTCCCTTTTTCTAGAGGAATTAATTGGTCTGTTTATAGTTGATAGAATCTAATCGGTCGAGACAATTTCGGAGAGATATTCTCTCATTCCTTTTCTTTGTAAATGAAACCAATTATGGATCATAAATATTATCCAAAATATTTTACAAATAATTTATCCATTAAAAATATAAATTAAAAGAAAATTCTAATTGTTTAAATGATAAATGATGTCTATAATTCTAGAGGTAATTATCTAAAAATATTTTTAAAATATCTCTTTGGAAAATTATATATTTGAATTTATATATTATGTTCTCTAATAATTCTTATTTAATTAGAATTATAAAATTCTCCGTAGCTATATCTTTAATAATTATGATTATGATATTCAATAGATATCATATATTTATTAATTGATATTTATTAATAACTATTATTAATTAATTATCAACTCTTTAACATTAATTAAAGAGGAAAACTTAAAATTAATTAACATCTTAATTAATCTAAAAACATTTATTGGTTCCAATTATCAAAGGTCGGTGGAGAGGGGAACATGGACCTATGAATTCAAACGGCAATAAATTATAAACTTAATCAATCTTAATCTCGATGTTAATCCATTATATTATAAACACAAGACTGTTCATAGAATAGTTTACTCAAAGAGAATGAGTGGTCCATCGATATAATCATTACATGAACTTTCGACCAGTGGTTCACTAGTGAATAGTTAATTTATGATCCGAGCATAAATTATATTTATAGACCTGAAATTGTTCAGTTCTAAAACTAAAACTCTAAGGGAACCAAGATGTTGTGGACTCTGAATCTGTGATTAATATTCCATTGCAAATGTATCACTGCAAACGTATCACTGAGTTTTCAAGATGGCAACCACGAGCTTAGATCAATGCAAGCAAGGCCCAACAAGTCAAAAGTATTGGTGTAGAGAGCAATATATCGAACCTATATTTTAATTTGAAGTATGGTCAGTTTCACTACAAGAAAAATGATTTTAGAAGACACTATCTAATGAGGCATTTTAGTTAAAATGCATCAAAATGTAATTTTTGAGGCACTTAAAATTTGAGTGACATTTTTGTAATAAAATCATGAGAATTACAATTTTTTTATTTTTCTTTTCCTTTACCTTTTCCCTCTTCTTACTTCACAGAACTCTATTATTACGGTAACAAAAATAAACAACACTCTTTTAATTATTATTGGCAGTTTTCTTTATCTATTTAAGTATTTTTTTTCCTTTTAATATAAAAGTTAATCGTTTATCTATTAAATTGAACCACTACAAAAAAAAAACAGGTATTTTGCGACGAATTTTTAGGGCGAATAAATTTCGTCGCAAATCGAGCAACGAAATTTGGGACAAATCCATATTTCGTCGCTAATCTGCAACAAATTTTGCGACGAAACAAATATTAGTCGCTAATTTAGCAACTCAATAAATTCGTTGTTGAGTTCGTTGCAAAAAAATAAATCGTCGCTAAATTTGTCGCAAATTGACGACAAACAAGATTTTCGTCGCCAATTTGGCGACGAATAAATTGTTCGTCGCCAATTTGGCGACGAAAATCTTGTTTGTCGCCAATTTGGCGACGAAAAACCGAATTCGTCTCCAAATTGGAGACCACTTTCGCGACGATTTTTTTTTGTCGCAAAAAACCTTACAGTTTTAATTATTCCACGCTAACTTGGCGACGAACAGAATATTCGTCGCCAATTTTGCGACGAATATTCTGTTCGTCGCCAATTAGCGACGAATGTTATGTTCGTCGCTAATTGGCGACGAATTTGGCGACGAACTATGTTTTGTCGCAAAAAACCCTACAGCCGAACAATTTTTCCCTTATTCCACGCTAAGTTGGCGACGAACATCGTATTCGTCGCTAATTGGCGACGAACTTTGTTTTGTCGCAAAAAAACCCTACAGCCGAACAATTTTTCCCTAATTCCACGCTAAGTTGGCGATGAACATCGTATTCGTCGCCAAATTGGCGACGAATATGCAAATTCGTCGCAAAAAAAAAAAAAAATCATAAAAACCTAAACTCGTAAACTCTTATGATAAACTCTTAAAAAATCCTAAATCTTAAACTCTAAATCTTAAATCCTAAACCTAAACCCAAAACCCCTAAACCCCCTAAACCTAATTAAAGACTAAACACTAAACTCTAAATCCTAAACCTAAACCCAAAAATCCTAAACCCCCTAAACCTTAAAAAATCACTAAACCATAAAAACCTAAACTCGTAAACTCTTAAACAATAAATGATAAAATCTTAATTAAAAATCCTAAATCTTAAATTCTAAATCTTAAGATAATCAGTGTATCTATCTATGGGGTAAAATAAAGTACGAAATAGCCAATGTGTCTATCCTAATCGCTGCTCGTGGATTATGATTTATGATAGACCCCTTAAGCTCTTTGATGAATCGTGAAAGTCTCAAGAGAGTCTTCATCTTCGAGGTAGTCGTACTAGGGTCGTTTTTAGGGATATTCTTGTTATGAGAGCTCCGCGAGCCGCTAGATGCTACCCTTACTCTGTGATGGAGTCAACTAATTTCACAGTAACTGTGCTAGGGTCGCTGTTAGGGATGCTCCTATCACGAAAGCTTCATGAACCACTAGATGCTACCCCTACTTTGTGTTGGGAACCCGCAAGTCGGTTCTAAAAGTCGAGATTGGTGTTCGCCAATAAAGGTGACCACTAAATCTCTATTGATCCGATCGTATATTTATATGCAATGATTACAGTTCAGTTCTCCCCTCAGTCTACCCCAACGAGGATAATATCTAGGTCAAATCCAACAACAAATACTAGAGAGAGAGACAAAAACACACTAACGATCACAAGCCATACACGTTATAAATAACAATGAAAGTCAATGTATTTATTTCATTAAACAAACATCAAATTACTTCATAACCTTATAATTAGGGAGACTACTCCATGACGATGGAGTTACAAGCCAAAGACATGATTAATGTAAAATAGAAGTTAGGTTTAAAAGTAATTCAATATCTTCGAAAGAACTTCAATCTCTGCTCAGTTCGCAATCTCCACTTCCTCGCAAGATGACTCTCCCAATGAGGGAGGGTTTCTATCACAAACCTCGTATTCTTCGATGTCCTATAACTGTAGCCTCTTGGTTTCTTTTATTGGTTTGGAGAGTTGCTCGGTATTTAACAGAATCTGTTAATTTGGAGAGAAGTCGGCTCATCGTGCCACGATCAGTTGGACAATATGGCCTGCCAGTGTTGCTTTTGGAATCCATCCCTTGGATGCAATAGAGGGTGGCACGGCTTGATCGTTTCAGGTACTGGTTTCCTCGTTTATGCTCTGATGTGTATCCTCCCTCCATACATGGCTCATGACCATGGCATCGGCCACAGGTATGTCATTTCAAGTGTTGGAAGGAAGCTTCTCTGTCTGCTAACATATCCAATTGTTAAGATCTTCATGTCTTGTTAATACAAAATGCACAAGAGCAGTTTCCCGAACTAAAACGATGAAAATACATGATAATACTATAAGTAAATGCAAATATGCTAATGTAATATGAGAAACAAATGCAAAGGGTGGTAATATAGGTATGGATCACACATCAAACACTTCAAGAATTAAACCTTTGTTTGTCCTTAAATAAAAATCTGCAGTTAAAATCTATATGTGTTAATGATACATCATAATCCCTAACAAGTTCATCTAGTCTTATTTAGTATTATTAATGAGCAAAGATATATGAATAGTTTTACTGAGACGTTACTAGAAAGTTCTTTGTGCATAGTACATTGTAACTCAAACTTCAAGGATCAATTTTCAAACTAAGTTACATGGTCATCCATTGTGTTCCCAAGCTTACCCACGCAAGAGACACTTACCTGTCATATGCAAGGATCGTCTCCCGATAATGCTTTGTATTATCTATATAAGATCTCAAAGGAGCACTCGATGTGAGATTAATGATTAGACGAACACCTAATCATTATTTATTCACACAAATCTACAAGAGATAGAGATGTTTTTTTTATAATCTCGACTCGAGTGTTTCTCTAGTAATCAAAATGTATTTGTGGTCACTTAAAGATACCAATGTACTAGTCCAACAAGATAAATCATAATTTTTTTCGGATACTTTGATTTTAAATTAAGTTTTTTGTATATGTTAAAGGAGATACTAATCATATAAGCGTACAGTGAAATTCTTTGACTTAACAATACTCATGTTCTATTACTACAAGATAGGAAAAAATAAATCACTAATGATGTAAACATACTATCACAAGAACATTAAGTTTTAGCATACTAAAGTTACATTATAAGAAACAAACAAATCATATAAATGATACTCATGTTAGTAATGATAATGTAGGAAACAAATATGAAATAAATATGAAAAAGTAAATACAAAACAAATATGATGCATGATGAATAAAGTAAATCTAACTAAACACTCTTAAACTTAAATTAAGCATTGCCCTCAATGTGAAAAGGTAGAAAAATAACTAAATCTATTACGGAGGGGAAAAGGAGGGAATAGAGGGAAGTTGAGGAGGTTACCAAGTTGTACATGCTAGTTTGAATATGTTGTCGATTTGCTAGCGATAGTGTTCCATCTGCTAGAAGTGCTCCTCTATCCTCCAGCGAAACCCCTCTTGACTGCAGCGATGTTTCACCTCTTTGCAGATGTACTCACATGCCTAGCCGTAGAAATCATTCGTCCTTTGAAAGTGCTGCTCCACTTTGCGATACTGCTCATCCGAAATACGCCTTTGCTTGTCCTACTTAGCTTGGAGCTCAGTTGACATATGTCTCTGCTCAAATGACGTCGAGCGATGCGCGGATGTCTGAGAAATCGTATCCAGACTGCCCTGTAAAAGACTCAACAAAAATAAAAGAATGTCATGGGAGGTTAGATCCAGTGGATGAGGTTACTCATGTAGATCAGCGAGGAGGATGCTCCATGTCGAGAGGCTCAATGGGAGGTATGGTGGGAAAGGCCCTGTTGACTCGGTCTCGGACAAAGATATGCTTGGGGTTGGGTAGGGGATGTGGCAGTTGGTCTTTAAAGACTAGGTTATATTCTGCTCCTTTAATGATCATTCAGATGGCTACACATGTCTCTGAGTCAATCATCATGCTACCTCTTACTTCCTCAAGTCCTGTCAAATCAAAATTAAGAGCTCGAGCAATAAAGTAATTAATCCTCTAATAATGATATTCCTCGAAGGAGCTCTACCCACATTAGCAAAATGTCTCACCATGTGTGACCCTATATCAAGATTGACAGTATATAACATAGCCCACAAAAATAGTAATTCGCTTTGTCTAACAACCCCGTCACTATCTCCTCTTTCGAATATAGTATGTGTCATCACATGATGAAGATATCTAAAACAAGGATTTTGTCGGGCAACCACTTTTGCCCCTGGAAGCGTTATACCAATTTTCCTTAGTGAGTTCTATCCAAAATGCACGAAGAGTAAAATCATTAGGTCCCCATCTAACTCCACCTGAGGATAATAAACAATCAAAATTTAATTTATCTCACATCTTTCTCCTTGTAAAATGTGTGCTTCAATAGAACTCAAAAACTCGAGTTATCCTAATGTAAATAGGAAATTTCATGTTCATAAAGTTAGTCCATCCTACTTGATCAAGCGTATATTCAATATCCTCTGTAAGTCCTAGAGTCATCAAAACAATGTCATCCATGTAGCGAGTCTTAACTATTTTCCATTTTACAAGCATTTCATATAAAAATAATGTCAGATGGGTTAGGATTGTTACCTTCGATTAGAGCCTTGCATTTTCCCTTGTTGCAAACACTCGAGCTTGAGTCATCTCTGATGGGAAAGTCTTGAAAAATCGTTCCGGTAGATTCTTGCAAAATAAAAATTTTTCCGGAAACGATCTCAAGTTGCCCTCATAGTCGATCAAACGAAGTTTGATCGACGCATTTAGATCATTGGGATCTTGTGTTTGGTTTATGATAACTGACATTTTTACCGGATAGATTAGGGTTAGATTGGACCAGTTTGGATCGCATTTCAAATCATAAATAGGGATTTTGGGCTATTTCTTTATTTTGGATGAATTTATGGTTCTTATTGTAAATTGCATTAAATTATGGTATTTATGGAGATTAATTAGCTGTGATTTATTTTGCAGAAAATTTAATTTGGAGAAAATTAATTCTGATTCGAGTCGGACTCAAATCGGATTTAGTTGACTCAATTAGATTGAAGAAAATCAAGTTCAATTGGGTTAAAATTGGATTTAATCAACCCAATCTACAAACCCAGCCCACTTCTATTCATTTGGCCCGGTTTTACTTAATAAGTCAGCCCAAAATCTCAAATGGATTCAGCCCGGCCCACTTTACTCAATTTCTGGTCAAAATCAAGTCAAGTCAGGCTATGGTTCAAGCCCAAATTCAGCTAAAACCGGTTCCAACTCAAGTTAAGCTGCCGGTTCAATTTGGTTCGGTTCAGCAGCTTCGGTCCATTTCCAATTGTCGGTTCACAAGCCTAGGTTAAAAGCGACTTCGGTTCAGCGCAAAAGGGGAGCTCGCTCGCGTAGTTTAGGGTTTCTTCTCCCCGATTTTCTTCTCCTCTCTCGCGACGGCGTCTTCGAGCTTCCGCCGTCGCAAGCTTCCACCCGCCTCGCCACCGCCTCAATTCACCGACCAACTCCGGCAGCAGCTAGAGGATGAACGCCGACCGCCTCTCCTCAAGGATGTGCCGAAGGGAGCTCCGTCTGTGATTTCAGCGGAGCAATTCTCTGATCCTTGTCTGTGACTTCAGCAAGGCGTCGTCGGCCGTCGTTCACCCCATTGTCACCGGAAAAGCAAGGTAAAGGTTTCCTGTTCTTGTTCTAACTCCTTGTCTGTGATTTCAGTAGGGACGAAGGATGGAGGAGGATGCTTTCGCCTGCGCTGCTCCGTACGTGTCTCGCCGTGAGTGACTTCTCCGGCGAGAACCATCTTCACCGGCGCGATTTCTCCTTCTGGTGCATTGGCGCTGTTCGGCTCTGAATAGGGGTGGCGCTAGCTTCCATCAGCCACCATCTTCCTTTTCTGTTCGCCCTTCCTTCGATTGGTACCGGTGCCGATTGAGGGAGGATTCTAACCCTAACCTAGTTTCCGTTTTTCCTTGTTCTTTGTCCCTGTTCTGTTCTTGCATCAAAACCCCCCCTAATTGTTTGTTGTATTTCTTTTGTTGATTGCTATCTTGGCATGTGGAATTAGGTGTTTGTGATTGCTTAGAAGAATTAAGAAGAACAGCCCTTAAATTAAGGTTGGGGATTGGAATTTCAGAATGTGGTTTGTAATGTGATGTTTTGAGCAACAGAATGATCACGAACAGTTGTTTGCATTGAATTTGTGTTAATTTGCAATTAAGCATGCTATTGGTAATAATAGATTGAATACATGATGCTATGTAAATAATTGAACTTGAGTTATGAATGATTGATTGAGGTTTGAGTGCGTTAATGAGATTGTGAACACGTGTCATTTATTATTGTATAGGAACCGGTTATGTGATTGTATACATGTGCACATGGATTGAGTGTATATGGTGATTTGGTTGTATGTTGTATGTTAGTTTAGTATGTTGTATGTATCGAACTCATGTTGTATGAGGAATAGTGTTGTTGTATAATGTATGCATTGTAGTTGCATGTTGAGTTTGTAGGAATAAAATTCATGTAATATGTTAACCCTTATTGTAAATAAAATAAGTGGTTGAATAATTGTATGTTTGATGATTGATTTAGTGATAGCCATGAATTGCATAATGAACATGTTCTAACATTTATAATGTTGTTGTGTTGTATGTGAAATAGGATTTGATTCTTGAATAAAACATAATAAAAACCCTGCAACAGTTTTAGAATAACATCCAGTCATTGAGTCCGAGAGAGACGACCCGGACCTCTCTATACCACTTAAGACGATAATAAGAGGTTTGGTGAATAAATAAATAATTAATTTTGATGGGTGTAAGTGACAACAAATAGATAAAGGAAAATTGTAAATAATAAAATTTCCCATAGCAAAACACTCGCATCAAAATTTTGGCGCCGTTGCCGGGAGGGGTTCTCCGAGGTACGGCGAGCAATCCTAAAGCATCAGAAAGCCAATCGGAGTAAGGAAGAAGCTCGGAATCCAGTTTTTGCCATTCCACAGCCCTGCGCCAGCTCTGTTTCTGTCCGAGGAGGGTTTCTTCGGGCTGAACAGCATCTGAGCATCTAGCAAACCTCCCGAAGACCGCGTGGAAGACTCCAAATGGCTCAGTGAGGCTGGTTTGACACCCAGCTGAGGAGAAAAATCGGAGAAGGGAGAAGAGGATGAGATTTACCTATTTTTCCGCAATTCCCAGTTTCTGATAGCTTGTTTCTGTTTCTGAATCTCTTTGATTCTGTGTTTGTGTTCAAATCAAACTTTGTGCACTTGTTTATTAGCTCAATGCTTTAGTTGTGTTTTGATTTTGCCTAGTTTTAGAGCCTCATTAGCTTGGTTTTAATCCGTTACTGAAATTCTGAGTTTTGTTGGTGCACTGTTCCGTGCCAAGCTTAAACCATGCCCGTGCCAATTTCTTACTGTGATCTGTGTTATTTACCAGATTTGCTAGGTTTAGGTTCCTAAGCAGTTAAGGTTTCTATTTGTTGTTATTTGTTTGACTTAAGCATTTAGAATTCCATTTGTTTGGTTTAAGCATTTAGGTTTAGTTTTGATTAGGAGATAATTTAGTTTCAATTGCATTTCTATACTTTATTGCATTTCAATTTACATTTCATTTCAAAACCACAAAAACCCCATCTATATTCGAAAAACCCAAAAAAGAACGACACGATAAGCTCAATTTAAACAATTTGCTACTAGTCCTTGGAAAAATACGACTCGAGGCCCCTATACTTGCTTGTTTGTGTTTATCGTGGGTTTTCGATATTTAAAAATTAATTTGCAACCCTATTCGTGACATATCAAATTTAGGGTTGTCAGTTTACAGGATCCAATATAAAAGGGATAATTTAACTTATGCGGAAACATTAAATTATACCTTAAGAAATTTGTACCCGAAGACCTCTTGATCTTCTGCTGTATTCCTCTCCTCTTCTCGAACGTTGTGTGGGTAACGATCCTTCGAGAATTTCTCCACCAGAATTCTCCTCTCCGATCGCTAGCTAATCTTTCCTTCCTTCTCTTTGTCTGGAGAAAAGAGAAGAGGAAAAGGGGTTGGCTGCCGAGACTCTCGGCCACCAAAGATTAGAGTTGTCGTGTGTTTTCTGTTGGATCTCTTCCTAATCACTAAACCTAACCATAAACACAAAGTCTAACCCTAACCCTAACCTAACCTAGCTAAACCTAATCCTTAACCCTAAAATTCATGCTGGCCAACATTGTACTCCACCACCGGCCGGCCAGGACACACCATTGACCGACCAACACCCCACCGGCGGCCGGTCGGTCGGCCAACACCCCACCAACTGCCGGCCGACCGCCCATCACACCACCCCAGCGCGGCCAGCTCCAGCAACCAGCGCGCGCGAACCCCAGCACCCCGCCGCCATGCCATCGCCCGACCAACGAGCCCACGTCGGTCGGCCACCTTCACGCCGACACTTTCCAGCCCCCCAATAGAAGAAACAACAATAAACTATAAGGAAAATATAGATCTTACCCTCAAGAAGCCTCGCCTAAGCTTGTCGTCGCCGTTCCCGTCACCGTTGCCGTCGCCGGAGGAATCGGAGAGGGAAATGCCGGAGGATTCGCGCGGAGAGAAATCAGAAGAGAGAAGGGAAAACACGAAGGAGAAGAAAAAGGGATCGGGTGTGGGGGTGATAAGTTAGGGTATTTGGCGACGAAAAAATTTTCGTCACCAAATTCGTCGCCAAATACCCTAACTTAAATCCCGCGGCTCCACTCCCGTGACCCGAACCTTTTCAGCCAATTTGGCGACGAATCACGTTTTCGTCGCCAAATCGACGACGAATACATATTTCATCGCCAATTGGCGACGAATCTATAAATTCATCGCCAATTGGCGACGAAATTGGCGACGAAATAATTTTCATCGTCAAATACCCTAACTTAAATCCCGCGACCCCACTCCCGTGACCCGAACCATTTCAGCCAATTTGGCGAGGCGACGAATCACGTTTTCGTCGCCAAATTGGCGACGAATTAAATTTTTATCGCCAAATTGGCGATGAATTCTATTTTCATCGCCAATTTGGCGATGAAATATGTTTTTCGTCGCTATTTAGCGACGACTATGGCGACAAATAATTCTTCATCCCAAATTGGCAACAAAAAGTTTTTTGTCGTAAATTTTGTTGTAATTTTCTGACGAATAGCTATTTTATCGCAAAATTCGTCTCTAATTTGCGACAAAATATTTTTGTCGCAAAAGCTTGTCGCTATTTGCCTGTATTTTTGTAGTGTAGCCTAAGCTATTTTCTTGTCCTATAGATTCAAGTTACTTGTGTTGGGTTGCAAGGGTGCAAACATAGTCCCATATCTAAAGTACATGGAAAAGATCATGGGGTTAAAAAGATGGAAAGTATTTCCATTAGTATGAGGCCTTTTGGGGAGAGCCCAAGAACAAAGCCATGAGGGCTTAGGCCCAAAGTGGACAATATCATACCATTGTAGAGATATTTTGATTTCATGGGTACTAACAAGTGGTATCAGAGCGAGACTGCTCTTCACCGGACTAACCGCCGAATGAGCCATGATCCAGATCTAACCATGTGGTTTGAACCTTAAACAAAGGAAGTGGGTGCTCCCGTATCTGAATCAAGAGGACCAGACACCATGTGAGAAGTCCTCGTAGGTCGGGTGGACCGAGGGGCAAAAAGTCATAGTTGCGACTAGATGGGAAGTCCTAGTAGGTCGGGTGGACCGAGGGACAAAAAGTCCTAGCTGCGGCTAGGTGGGAAGTCCTAGTAGGTCGGGTGGACCGAGGGGTAAAAAATTCTGGTGGATCGAGGATTCAGACATCAAAAATGACGTTGAGGGAGGCCTGTGGTCTTTTGTTTGAGGGGAGGGGGTTGCAAGGGTGCAAACATAGTCCCACATCTAAAGTACATGGAAAAGATCATGGGGTTAAAAGGATGGAAAGTATCTCCATTGGTATGAGGCCTTTTGGGGAGAGCCCAAGAACAAAGTCATGAGGGCTTAGGCCCAAAGTGGACAATATCATACCATTTTGGAGATATTTTGATTCCATCGGTACTAACAACTTGTACATGTGTCCAAGAATACCGTACTCTTGACATGTAATACTTTGGCCAAAGATTTTTAGTAACAATCCTAATAAGCGGTCGTAGGGTATACGTCTCTTTTAATAAAGAGCGGTGAATCTTTTGTCGGCTATTAAAATACCTTCGAGTACTTCAACTTATATACAATCATCCCGGGTCTATACCTCATCGGAGATATCTGCTTAAGATGTCAAAGTACAAACCTCCATGATCAAGGTGACTTGAATATCGCAAGTTCAAGGAAACTCGCACTTAAGCTGCAAGGAGATCTTCATTGACATATGTATAGAATTATATGAAGTCTCAAGACAGGTCACTCCAATGAACTAGTTACATTTAACTAGCATTCATATTTAACTCTCAACATTCAATGTCTCCAGCAATGAGATCGGCTGCTTGGTAAATCAAGGAATTTAAAACGTGCTAGTCTCGACAGAATCGATGACGTCCGTGCTCATCAATTCCTCGACTGGAGATAATTTTAATACATTCATAATTGCACATGTAGAGATACTCACTAGTTATGATCCAATCACAAATTCTCTTATCCTATGAATCATATTGTGGATATTCAATAAATGAGTTTAAGATCCAATCAAACACATGAAGAATATGCACTCAAATAGTGCATTTTTATTTATTTAATAAATAGTGTAATCGTAAGGCGATTGTCTTAGAACACCTCTCAAATATAACACCAAAATCCCTAATTATTATAGCAAACCCCTTATTTCAAGGTTTAGGGTCTATTGATCAATTAAATCACCTAATCAATCAACTAATACTCATATTTTAGCTTTACCAATGTTGAATTCTCATCTTGTCTAGTATCCGATTAACCTCAACCTACTAGTACTTCTTTTACTCAGCATCTAGTCAATTTTGACCTGTTAAGACTTCTTGTTACCTAGCATTCAGTAAACCTTGACCTGTCGAGTTTCATCATTGACTAGCATCTAATCAACCTTGACCTGTCATAACTTCCTTTTTATCTACCATCCGATCAACCTTAACATGTCAGGACCTCCATAACTTACTTGGACTTCTCTTGTCATGCCAACTCCTTGTTGGACTTCCAACCTCCAAGTGTACAGTCGTCCATGATATACTTGAACTTTTCATCTTGTGTCAACTCCATGTTGAACTTTTGACAGCCAAGCATCTAGTCATTCATAACCCACTTGGACTTTTCGTATCTTGTCAAGTATCTGGTCAACTTTGATCTACTTGACTTTTCACTCAACTAACTTAACATATTGATCAAACATCAAAATTTTAACTCGAGTCAAATCGAACTTGGTCAACCTTGTCAACCTTAATTAGAGATCGATTGCACTAACAATTTCTTCCTTTTTGATATTTAATAATATGTTTAAGTTTGGGCTAACTCATTAGCCCAACTTTCTACTTCATCCTTTTTCTCATTTAAAGCATAAATTAGGGTTTCCTAACTTAAACCTTTTATTCTCCCCCTTTGGCATATATCAAAAAAATCTCATATCAAACTCATTCCAAACTTCTAACATCCCTTTATTCTCCCCCTTTGGCATATATCAAAAAAATCTCATATCAAACTCATTCCAAACTTCTAACATCCCAATGAAGGTTCCCTACCTTCCATTTTATCCAATACTTAACCTTAAGCACACAATCCTTCAATTTTAAAATAATCACAGATGTAGTGCAGTGATAAAATACTTAGGAGAATAAATAAGAGGATCAAAATTTGAATTTTAATATAAATAAATATTCTGGAGGTAAATATGTATAAGTTGTATTCTGAATTTATTCAGTAGACAAACTATGAAAAATGTCATCACCTCCCGGATTAATTGGGCAAAACCTAAATATTTGAATTATAAAAAAAATAATATAGATTAGATGAAATGAACTTCTAATACTATAGGACAATCAATAGGTTGCTTAATTAGTTAATGGTGTTCTTAGACCTAGTTCAAGTGTAAGAAATTGTTGCCTCCGGGGCATGATTAAGTTGGTTACTACAGAGCAAACTTGCTGAAGTGGGCAAGGGTCAAATCTCAATAAAGCCAAAATAATACCCTCCCCCGTAGTGACCAACTGCAGCTTTCCGATTTATCTCCACATATATGGTCATGAGATCAACCGTGTGAAGTTGCTGGGGTGGCGGATTTCATCTTTTGCTAAAATAAAGTGTAAGAAACTGTTAAGGCAAGAGAAATCTATCTCACCACCTCTTTTGTCCTAAATTAAAACCTTAAATTTTCTCTAGCAACGCTATTGATGGGGCGGAAATTTATTAACTCCACGTGTCATGTGGGGTAAAATGATAAAGTTAGTTCATCCTTAAGATTAGAAAACCCTAAGACTATTTCATCCGGAGAACAAAGAAAATATCTCAGAAGACATGAGCAACTGGAATGTATATATTGAAACAGAAGCACGTATCTCGAAATATTTCCTAAACGGACATTGATGTTTTGGAGATCAACTCTATAAAAGGTTGTCCATGCCTATGGATATAGAGAGTTACACACAAAATCCTAATTTTCTCAAGTATTTAATCTTCTTCCTCACATAAAATCCTAATTTAAATGTCGGAATGATTTATCGAGATCCATCTCCGGTGTCATTCTAACTCTCTTTTTTAAGTGTTTTTCAAGTCTATCTGTCTCCGACCCCGACGGCTATCTCCAAGGAGCATGTACGTTAGCCCGTTCGTTGGTCGGTGATTTAATCATCTACGGTATTTGATCACAACAACTATAAAATCATGATCTATCATTCGTCAAATACACAACCAAAGGAGATGTACTTTAATAAATTTTATCAAACTAAAAATTTTGAGGAATAAACTATCCAAATCGATAGAAACGTAGCTTAGTCCGCCATTAATAACATATTGGAATCCAGTAAAGATCCAAGGAAGATTGATCTTGTGTTTTATTTAATTTTCTATTTTTCTTTAATTTTGTCTGTCTTTTTCTAGGAAAATAAATATTCTAAAATTCTTTTTTTAATCTAATTTTCTATATAAGATGTTGGATTGCAAGGGTGGAAATATAGTTTCACATCTAAAGTACATGGAAAAGATCATGAGGTTAAAAAGATGGAAAGTATCTCCATTGGTATGAGGCCTTTTGGGGAGAGCCTAAAAACAAAATCATGAGGGCTTAGGCCTAAAGTGGACAATATCATACCATTGTGGAGATATTTTGATTCCATCGGTACTAACAAGTGGTATCAGAGTGAGACCGCTCTTCACCGGACTAACCGCCGGATGAGTCATGATCCAGATCTAACCATGTGGTTTGAACCTTAAACAAAGGAAGTGGGTACTCCCGTGTCTGAATCAAGAGGACCATACATCAGGTGAGAAGTCCTAGTAGGTCGGGTCGACCGAGGGGCAAAAAATCCTAACTGCGGCTAGGTGGGAAGTCTTAGTAGGTCGGGTGGACCGAGGGGCAAAAAGTCTTAGCTGCGGCTAGATGGGAAATCCTAGTAGGTCGGGTGGACTGAGGGGCAAAAAGTCTTGATGGGTCGAGGATTCAGACATAAAAAACGACGTTGAGGGGCCTGTGGTCCTTTGTTTAAGGGGGGATTGTTGGGTTGCAAGGGTGCAAATATAATATTACATCTAAAATACATGGAAAAGATCATAGGATTAAAAAGATGGAAAGTATCTCTATTGGTATGAGGTCTTTTGGGGAGAGCCAAGAACAAAGCCATGAAGGCTTAGGTCCAAAGTGGACAATATCATACTATTGTGAAGATATTTTGATTCTATCGGTGCTAACATAAG
>NC_133861.1:239862-248037 GCF_044706935.1 Curcuma longa
CACGTTTAAGGTGGTACGGACATGTACTTAGACGACCGATAAATGCTCCAGTTAGGCGGTGTGAAACTATGACAAATACGCATATCAAACGAGGGCGAGGTAGACCAAAAAAGACTTGGTTAGCAATAATAAAACAAGATAAAATTTATTTAAATATAAATGATGATATAATAGGAGATAGAGCTCAATGGCGTAAAAGATCCATATAGCCGACCCCACTTAGTGGGATAAGGCTTGGTTGTTGTTGTTGTTCTTGTTAACCATAAGGCAAATTCCCTAAATGTCTTAGAGGTTAATCTAAATCAAATAGAGTAAATAATTTATAATTTTAAAAGATAATTTTTAATTAAACTTTTAAGTTTGGACTTCCTCTAAATCTGATATTCCCTTAGGGCTCCTTGTTGACCACAAAACAATCTCCCTGTGTGTCTTAGAGGTTATTCCAAGTTAAAAAAATAATTTATACTAGATTTTACAAAATAAGATTTTTCAAAAATAATTTTAGTAATTTTTTTAAACAAAACTTAGTTTTTAAGAGGTCTTTAAAATAAGATCTTTCAAGAATGACCTCCCCCTAATTAAACTAGACACTCTCTTAGGACATCCTTGTTGACCACAAGAATTTTCTGCCTATGTGTCATAGGATTTTGACTTAGTGTTGACCTAGAGGTTTGTTTCTAAGTGTTGGTCAACCAATTTTTAAATATATAATGTTTTAAATAATATAGTATAGATACACTCAGCAAGTATGAATCTCAACTAAATATCAAATTTTCAAAAATAGTTTTATAAAAATATTTATAATAATTTTTGAAAATATTTTTCAAAATTTTGTGTTTTAATTTCCTTATCATCTCACTCATACTAAGTGTTGCAATACATGGTATACAAGGGTTACCATATGGGTTATATGAGATGAGTTATCAATTTTATCTTGATTAAGTTTAAGTTAAGTTCTAATGAATGTTTGACCTTGTGTTAGATTCAAGTTTAACCGTCAATCAATTAAGTCCACATTTCAAAAATCAGTTTCCAGGTAGTGGCGAGGCACAGAGGCCTTCTTGGGTATCGGAACAACGACCGCATTCTAATACAAAACTGATTCAAGAAATTATGACCTTAATCAATTTCTTGAGAACCCTTGGTCTAACTAATTTAGGATGTGACGAGGTAGCTTCGATCAGTTCCACTTAGCGAAGCAGACCAAGCAAGATACTCCTTACCCCACTTGACTACCCAGACCAAGCTTCCCTAACGTACTATCATCTCGCCCCACCCTGGTACTTTGTTGGCAAGTGTCAATAATTCATGTGTCCTTAACTAACCATTTTAAATTAAGCATTAAGTAAATATGATGACATGACATGTTATAAGCATTTAAAATATATGCATGACATGACAAGTATGCATGAATCAAATAATTCATGCAATAATATTTAGTTTCTAATAATATATCAAATTCCTGATTTGATACATTTCGTGTGGACCCACGAGTGTGTCAACCCACTTTGAATTTTATTTAATTTTTTATTTCATTTGATAATATTTTAAATTAATTTCATAGTTATAAGTATTTTTAATTAAGTTCATGACTTTTGATTGATTTCTATTAAGTTAGGTTTAAATTTAAATTTTAGATTTTAATTTTGAATTTTAATTTCAAATTTTAGATTTTAATTTCAAATTTTAAATTTTAATTTAAAATTTTGGATTTTAATTTCAAATTTTGAATTTAATTTGAATATTGGATTTTAATTTTAAATTTTAAATTTTGGATTTTAATTTTAAATTTTGAATTTAATTTTAAATTTTGAATTTAATTTCAAATTTTGGATTTTAATTTCAAATTTTGGATTTTAATTTTGAATTTTAATTTCAAAATTTGAATTTAATTTTAAATTTTGAATTATTAATTAAATTTGAATTGTTCAACTTATCTTGATGGTTATTAATTTTATTTTATTTGGTTGAATTATTCTTAATTTTTAAAATTATTAAATTAATTAAAGTTGATTTATTAAGTTTATCATTATTTTGGTTGAATAAGTTAAAGACTTGGTCTAATTTTTTATTTATTTGAGATAAATCTTGATTAATTATATTTGAATTATTAATAATTGAATTGGTTAAATTTAAATTAGTCACATTATTATTTAATTTAGATTTATTAATTAATTTATTAAGATTAGATGAATTTTCCTTGTTGATAATTTCTAAGTTTGAATTTTTTAATTTATTTAATTTAGAAATATTTAATATAATTTTGGTCTTATTTAAAATTTTTAAATTTAAATTGTTCAAATTTGAATTGGTCAAATTAATTAAAATTTCTAAATTATCTATGATATCTAGATTTGAATTATTCAAATTATCTAATTTATCCAAATTTAAATTATCTAAATTTTTAGATTTATCTAAATTTGAAGTATTCAAGTTGACTTTTTCTACCTTATCTAAATTTTTAGAAAATACTAAATTTAAATTTTTCAAGGTTGAATTGGTCAAATTAACTTTTTCTATCTTATCTAAATTTTTAGAAAAACTATCTAAATTTTCAGAAAAAGTAAATCTAGCATGCGCATGCAACCTAGGAGCATTTTCATAATTATTAAAACATACCGATAACACATCCCCTAATTCTGACTTTTTCTTCGCCGTCTTCCTCTCCGGGCACCGGTTCTTGTAGTGACCGTGTTTCTGGCACTTGAAGCATTGGATGTGATCTTTATTCTTCGGAGCTCTTGGCATCGGTTGCTCCTTTGCCGCCGGTGGTGCCGTCCAAGTCTTACGAGTAGGATACTTATTTTTATAGTGTCCTCTCTCCCTGCATTTAAAACAAATAATATGGTATTTAAAATAAACTTTTAAAATTGTACCTTTCTCTCCCTCCATCTTTGTCGTCTTGCTCCCTTGGCGGTTAGTCCAATCAAGAGCGCACCAGCTCTGATACCAATTGTAGGATCGTTAGGACACGCTAGAGGGGGGTGAATAACGTGTTGTCGCTTTTTCTCATTCGTTCGTTTCTATTAAAAACTTGCAACGAAATTAGAAATAAGATGCAGGGGACTCGCGAATTTACTTGGTTTCTAACCCCCCAGGGTTAGTACGTCCAAGGCCTATGTACGGGAGGCGCCCATCCACTAGTGGTCTCCTTTCCGAACGTTGTTCAAAGGTGGAGAAACTCGTCTTACAGTCCGTATAAATATAACAATAAAGTAAAGAAAACAGGACAGTAAGAAACAATAACCAAAACTTATTCGTCGATCTGGAGAATCCTGAGCGTCACGCACTCCTCCTGGATCTTCCCCGGTTGCAAGATTCTGGCCCTGTTCGTGTTCAGAAACACCACTGGTCGGAGAGGAGAACTTATGAATTGATTTCTTGTTTTATACATCCGCCCCTCCTTTTATAGCTTTCTCAAGTCGACTTGGGCCAATCTCCAGTCGACTCCACGTAAGCCTGATCCACTTTCTCCGCGACTGACTTGGCTTTCAGGTCGACTCGAGTCCCTACTCAAGTTGACTCAAAGCTGACATGGCATATCTTGATGAACGTTGGCATCCGCGGCTCTTATCTTGTGCTCAGGTCGACTTGAGTACTTATTCAAGTCGACTCCATCCACTTAAGTCGACTTGACTCCATCTTGAGTCGACTTAAGTCACTTTGACTCAGGTTTAACCTGAGTTGACCCTGGACTTGATTCAACTGCCTTTGTTTGCTTCACCTCTGCTTTCTCCATCTTGCTTCCACCTCCTAGTTCCTGCAAGACAAGCATACAATCAAACAAAGAACCTAAACCTTACCTTGTGGGTCTAACTTCATATTTCTACCGAAATCCTGGGTTAGTCTGACGCCTACTGTTCCACTCCAGGAATGCGCCCTTACCCACTCCCCTCGAGAGTATTTACCTTGTGTCAACCAAGTCCTCATAACTTGTTGGACTTTTGCTTGGCTCTGTCCTCAGCCTCCAGGATTTGTGTTGTGGCTCGGTCCTCTCTGACCAGCCCAGACTTCTGCTGTGACTCGATCCTCTAGATCAACCTAGACTTCTGCTGTGACTCGGTCCTCCAGATCAGCCCAGACTTCTGCTGCGACTCGGTCCTCCAGACCAGTCCAGACTTCACTTGGTGCTTCGACTCTACCAAGACTTCCGCCTGATCCTCCAAACTAGGACTTTCCCTTTGCCTAGCCTACAACTAAGATTTTCCCTTGCCTAGCTTCACTCACAAGGACTTCCCTTGCCCGATCATCCAGATCAAGACTTCCACTGCCTAGTCTAACGACTAGGTCTTCTCGCTAGTCATCTGGTCTGACTAGACTTCACTCACTTCATCCAAACATCAAGTCCTGTTTGGATCAACCCCTTGGTCAAACTGACCAGACCTAGGTGTATTGTCAAACATCAAAACTCTAAGCAAGATCTTAGTGCTTCTTGCACCAACATCAAGGTCCTGCAATAAACAACACAATACTTACTACAACGATATATATTGTATCAAATTATAGTATTAAATTCCATAATTTAATCCCACTAATCCCCCTATCGAAATTCATCCCATATTATATTATAAATCAATTTAATGGATTATTATACTTGTTCTAATTATTAATGATCAACTTAGCATTTTTTTGCAATTAAGCCAATGGAAATCCATAATTCCATTTGTTTCAACTGAATCCTACATTATGAACCCTAATCAAAGGTTTTGTAGATCCATACTATTGCTAACTGATCTATCACACTATTAATCGATAACCCCATCCATAATGACCACCTTCCTCAGATCTGAACTCATTTCTTTATTATCTCAAATTACTCAGATCTCCCTTCAGAACTGTTTAATAAAACAAGACTTACAACCCAACACCACGGTTACTAGAACAATTAAAGTTGGAACTACATTTCTTATTCACATAAACGGAGGAGTTAAGAATTACTACCTGACATTTAGCTGAATCCCTGTCCTCTGGAACAATTGAAGAATAAGTGATAGCACCCACCAATTGAACATCACACAATCAGTTCTCAGGCAACCAAGGTATTCTAGGGTCTGATCAGAATCAGCCTCAATAACCCTATAACAACATAGATTTTGAGCTAAAGTGGTAACCAATCTAGGGATTCAATGTTATCACCGATCCACCTACACAATCCCTTCAAACTTATACTCACCGAGAGCAAACCACCCTCCAAACCATGACAACCACCAGCCCCGTTCTCCTCAAGTTTCCTTCATTGAAGCACAACTGTCGGCACCGTGATTGTTTGCCCCAAACGTCGAAGTTCGAAAGAGGAGGAATATGAAGAAATTGCAGAATCACGATCGGACGAAAACGATTAGCTCGGCAGACATCAGGGAAGATTCACAACAATCCCAAATCCGAATCACAACAAAAAAATCCAACAAAATCCATGACAATCTCAGCCCTTACCAATCCCCTTTCCTTCGGATCCGTCCTTCCCTGTTCGCGCCGATCGCGACACGAAGAAACCAAGTCTCTCCAGATCTAGCCTCTCCTTAGCCGGCTGAAGTTCTAGGTCACTGGCGATTCATCTCTGCGTGAGCACGGTTGCAAAGAAGTGCGATCGCCAGGGAAAGGAAGAAGAAATCGAGGAAGAAGATTGAAGATTGCGGTTTGACAGCGAAGTCGCGATTTCATCTTGAAGCAGGGTTCCTAACTAAACCAACGGGTTTGAGTTTTATTCAAATCCAATAACCATTAACCATTTAATTGGGCCCAAATTAAGTTTTAATTGGCTAAATGAGTCCAGCCCATTAAAATCTTATTTGGGTTAGGGATTTATTCTAATTAATCCTTTAAATAGCCTCCCTTAAACTCCAACAATTAGGGTAAATTTTATTTATAAATTACCCCTTAAGTTCTGGTATTTTACAAGCAGACTCCACGTTAGACTAGAGTCGACTTGAGTTGTCACTTGAGTCAACATGATCGCTATACGCAGTGGAGAGGAAAAGTTATCAGGAAGGCTCTACGTCGGACTAGAGTCAACTTGAGTTGAGGCTCGAGTCGACCTGAGGACACAGTCGCAGTGGAGGAATAGAATCAGAGTTGAGCTAGAGTTGACTTGAACTTGGAGTTAAGTCGACTTGAGGATAGTATAAAAGAAGGGCTCGACCAGTAGCCAAAAGAGACAATTCCAATGATTCCCACGTGCACTCTATTGAGACATCGACGCTTCGAGCATCCTCGTGCAACCCTAGAGCTGTCGTTACACCGAATTCATAAGGAAACGACGATCAAGCAAGATTCGACAGACGCTTTTGGTAACCAGTAATTTTATTGTAATTTCTTAATCTTGTTATCAAGTTTGGTTTTTGTAATCGATTGACTTGTGTCCGTGAGGAACAAGTCCTATTAGTGGATTGCCCACAGGAAACGGTCAAAGACCGTGGGCCTTGGAGTAGCAACCTTGGGCTGTGAACCAAGTAAAGGAACTGTGTCTGTGTGGTTTCTTTTTGTTTCTCTTATTTCTGTACTCGTTTTTGGCTTCCGCAATACTTTAAGCTTCTGTAAGTTTTTATTATCGAAAATCGGTTGAAAGCGATAACGCACTATTCACCCCTCCTCTAGCGCGTCTCTATCGATCCTACATACCTGATCCAATTACCTTCAGTTTGTAGTTGTTTTCGAAGGCAACAGATCCTAGGTCTTTGAATCTAAGTTTAGTGAACTTGGATCGGTCTCCAGTCATATGTCTGGTGTTGGGATTGTCCCGGTGCAATGCGCGTGTCTACACGTTTCGTAAACGTGCGCAGTGGAAATAAATAAATAATTACAGTTAATTATTAAACAACACACGCATGCTAAGCAAGAAATAACATGTACAAGGCATGGCAGGAAATAAAAATTTTTCAGAATAGAATTATTCTACTTGCACAAATAAAATTTGCAGAATAAAAGATTATTCTACGCGTACCTCTTTGATGACGTTTAAGCGGTGTTGGTCTCAATCGAGCAGTCCTCATCGGAGTCTCGCCTATACTGGTGATCCACGCCAAGCTCCTGTCTGTACGGCTTCGGAAGCCACGAGTCACGTCATCGTCTTCGGTACTAGCCGATGATTGATGACGATCGAATCGAGAGAAGCCTAATTCCGAAAACCACGCAACAACATTTTGTCGCGATTATTCTGGGGCTTTCTAATTATCACCGAGAATCGTATTCTCGATGTAGTTTACAATGACCAACCATTGACCACCGATAATAGACAAACGATCAGAACCCTTACGATGTTGATGGAAAATTCTCTAGAAGCTTCATAAGCTCCCAGGAGGCTGCATACGATTGTCAAACGACCGAGATTGACTGGCAGCGATTGGAAAACCTGTCCGATAATTGGAAACAATTTTTCGATAATCAAACAATGTATTCCGATGATAAAACCCGAATATAATCCTCCCTCTACACACGGCCAAAAGCAAGGCTTCACACAAGTCCTTCTTTCTTATATGGCTGAAGTAGAAGGTTTCTCTTCCTCTATTTTCTCCTCCCTTCGCACAATCTCCGTTCTGGTGAATAGACAGAGGTTGGAATGAGACCGGCAACGGCATCACAGCTGGCAAGCAGCATCGCAGCTCCGGATGGCGGCATACAACGAGTTCCTAAGGGCAAGGATCTCCCGATCGCAGCAAGCTCCTCTTCTAAGGGTTCTCAGCCTTCTCACACATGGCAGGCTCGCGAGGAAGAAACCGAGCAGCGGCTAGGGTCCTTCACTCCTCCAGCAGTCTACCAGTTTCTCCAGCGACCTTCGAGCAGTGACTCCGACAGAGGGCGGCATGCCCAAAGGGTGGCGCGACGCGGAGAGCTTCAGAACCACAGCTGCGCGGGCGGAGAAGGGAGGCGGGACGACGCTGACGAGGGGAGAAGATGAAACACGGCGTCTTAGGGCAGAAGAACTGGCGCATCTGCCAGCTGCACGTGCGACACGGGGAGAAGATGAAACGCAGCGTCTTGCGGGAGATTGAAGAGCAGTCGCTTCCTCCCTCGGCAGGCAATGCATTCTGGCATCGCCGACATCTATGTCGCGTGGACGGCGAAGTGGCTGACAGCGTCCAGCCCGCGTGGAGAGGATGAAGAAGTAAAATCGCCGGGAGCCACGTGGTTCGGAACCACGATCTGCAGGAGCCCCTTCGCGCAATCTCGTATAACACT
>NC_133861.1:248137-256948 GCF_044706935.1 Curcuma longa
ACCCGTAGGGAAGCTTTATTCCACACGATGGGTCCCAAGTAATATACTAACCTCAGATTTTTCCTTTCTTTTCATAGTTTTGCTTTATTTTCCAGTTATTTATAGATTGTTATTTCTTAGACGTGCTAAGAGGGTTAGAGAGGCTGCTTTTGATAATACCCCCTCGACAGACCCTAGGTTTCCGACAGAGGGTCATAGGACTTGGTTCAAACAAACTACCTATGTAGCACTCCCATGTAGTTCCTTGGATAGGGGATTTTTTGCACGATCCTGTCCCCTATCAGTACAAATCATCACACATTACCATTTAGACCGGTTAGTATTCTGTACCACCCCTGTGAACACAACTTTGTGTTCAGAGTTTTTCAACAATCTTGACCTACTAAACGATCAGACCATTATATCTAGAGTTGGCCGTAGGACCATCACCATCACACCAGCGATGATCAACACCTTTGTAGGATTCAGACCGTCCTCGTCCCAGTTTGTTGTTTATTCGCTTTCGAGCCTACCATTTGATGAGCCGCATGAGGAGGTCATCCTAGACTTCATGCATACCTACTTTTTCCAACAGGATCGAGCCCCTGGTCTAGTCAACTTCCACTCCACCGAGCTGAGAATTCAGGAATATGTCTTATACCGAGTCATAGTGAACTGCATCTTACCCTTGACCATCAGGAACCTTACCCCGATGAGACCCTTCCATTCTTTCCTTCTCTATGCCTTCACTCACCGGTTCGACATAGACATTGGACTATTGATGTTTCATACTATTCTCTATGCTTCATCGATAGTCACCAGTAGGAGGGTGCATATGCCATAATGTCACATTTTGACAGGTATCTTTGCATCACTTAGGGAAGATACCATGTTAGTGAGAGTCCTAGAGCCAATCATTTGATGGTTGTTGTATGGACTCATTGTATCTTATTTCTACATTTTATAAAGGCATTTTATATTATGGTTATTATACTTACTTGATATTCGTGCCATATAACTAAGTATAATAATGTCCTTGAGTAGATCGTTCGTATCTATATCAATCGATTGGTTGAATCGATAGTGAGATGATATAGAGAACACTACTCTAAATTATTCCTAGTCAAGTATTAACATTCAAAGACAATGTTAATGCGACGAGACTAGCATGTAGGTCAACTCGATGACTTGATCTCACAAGTCATGGATATGAGATATCAAGTTGATACATGGGTATGCATTGGAGAATGTATACCGAATAATCCGCCATGAGAAAGTATCATGGATTGTTATATGAGTGTCATATACTTTCTTATGTGGTTATTAGTATTAGTTCTTAGACTTGAAGTCACCATGGTTCCCTACATAAGGAGTTACTTACTTTGGCTTCGTCAAACGTCACCCGTAACTAGGTGGACTATAAAGGCGATTACTGGGTATGTAACAAATTATGCGGAGGGATGTGAGTGATGTAGATGAGATCTATCCCTCCTATATAACGGGAGTGATATCATAGTTCTTGATAGAGTGAGACCACTAAAGTGCATGGCTATGTCCAAATGAGTCAACATGTGATGTTGAGCTCGTTTGATTGTAGTGAGTCTACTTGGAGTTCAAGACACAGATTGATTAGAGGATGACACGGTCTATGCCTCGGTTTGATCAATCATGATATCAAGGATAGAAGGACATTGTCACATATTGTGAAGAGTCACAATTAGTAGTCACAATGGTGATGTTGGATCTCAACATTCTTGTAACTTGGGTAGTAGTGATGTGTTACTAGATACCGCTCACTACTTATACACCTAAATGAGTTTAGAGGCATTGCCAACGTTACAAGAACCTATAGGGTCACACACAAAGGACAATTAGGTGGAAATTAGGTTCATATGATGAACCAAGAGGATTAGATTCATGTGATGAATCAAGTTGGGTTAAGTGTAATCCAAACTAGACTAGTGGAGTTGATTTGATCAACCTTGGAGATTAGAAGTCAAGTTTGACTTGACTTGAGAAGGAGAACTTTATAGTCAAGTTTGACTTGACTTTGGGAGTCAAGTTTGACTTGACTTTGGGAGTCAAGTTTGACTTGACTTTGTGCCATGTCATCATAAATGTTGACTTGACTTTTTGTCATGTCATCATCTATGTTGACTTGACTTATGCCACCTCTTGGTCAATGCTTGACTTGACCATTTGACTTTGAGGTGAGGTGGCATAAGAGGTGACCAATGGTGATGCTCCACATCATCATGGATGCCACATCATGGGGGTTACAATTAGAGTTTGTAACCTAAGGCTTTTAATGGGATTAATTAGCCATGAATGGCCTTGAATTGCCTTGAAAGAGGAGGAAGAAAAAGGTGGTTTTTTTCTTCAACGTGAACCATCTTTCTCCTCTCTCCTTGCTTTTTCTCCTTGGCTTTTCTCCCTTCTTCCTCCTCTTCTCTAGTGACCGAAACCTTGTGAAGGTGCTAGCACACCTTTGTTTCAGTTTTTCCACTCATATTGTCCGTGTGGATACCATAGAGGAGCGGCGCTTGACGTTCTTGAGATCCGGCATCGTTTTGGACGAGCGGGATATCCGAAGGGCACGGTAAATCTCTTCATGTAGATGTAGAGTATTTAGAAATATGTACAAGAAAATAGTTTTATATTTTTCGCACGGATCCGGTGGCATGGACTTCCGGGGTTTCCGCAACGCAAAAAGCGGTTTTTGTGGCTTGGAAAGTCCAACAATCCTACTTTTCCAGTAGGCGAAGTGTTCCCCTAAAAACAGAGGTGGTCTTGCAGTGCTGAATCCTTCCTGGTGAGCCATTAATCTAACACACACAAAAAACGAGCAAAATATTCCAAGACTAGGTCTTGGATTAGCAATGCGGGATAAAGATAAAAAAAATTTTGAAAGGAAAAACTCTGAAAAATCTGAATTCAATTTGAAAACCTTCTCGATTAGTGGTTGCACTAGATTCGAGAGCCCCGCTCTGATACCAATTGTAGGATCGAGTTAAGCGCTAGTGGGGCTGAATAACGCTTAAGCATTTTTTCTCGATTTTCTAAAACTCATGCGTTTGATTACAGAAGTCAAAGTATGCGATAGTGGAAGACTTAGAAAAATGCAATAGCAGAAGACTTAGAAAAATAAGAATAGGCAAGACACGAATTTTTTTACTTGGTTCAAAGTCGAAGGCTACTACTCTAAGGGCCACGATTTGTGATTGTTTCCGACGGACAATTCACTAATGAACTTATTTCCTTACGGAAACAAGTTGTATCAATTACAAATATATCGTGATAAAACCAATCTTTTTATCGGATTTACAAATTAAAACAATAAAATTGTTACCCAAGTGCCGGAGCTTCTTGATCTTCGATTGGGCGCGAATCCGGCGTTACGACGGCTTGATCAGATGCTTTTGCTCACTCAGGGCGTTGTCGGCTCGTCAGGGTTTGATCATAGAAGTGTAGGAATTGATTTCATGAGCCTTTGATCGATTTTTCTTTTATAGAACCCTTCGGTTGATTGGAGCATATCTCAGGTCGACTCCACTTGGATTTCTGATCCACTTTCTCTACGGCAGACTTGGCACTCCGATCGACTAGACTCACCATTCTAATCGACTCCAAGCTGACGTGGAGGGTTTATATATACTTCGACTTCCACTGCACTTATCCAAGCTCAAGTCGACTAGAATGCCCATTCCGGTCGACTCGAACATCCGAACTTTAGATAACTTTGTTCGGAGTCAAGTATTTCACCTCTCCAACCTACATTACAAGTTAGCTCCAAAAACAGATAAATAATAGGTGGAGAATTAGTTCACAGAACTGTTTCTTGGTCTTAACTTTAGGTTTCTGGTGAAACCTTGGGTTAGACCGACGCCTAATGTTCTTCTTTGGGAACACGTCCTGACCCACTCTTCTCGGGAGAGTTTACCTGATCGCCAACCAAGTCCTCCAGACTTGTTGGACTTTCCTGCTCAGCTTTGTCCTTGGCCCACAGGATTTGCTGCTACGACTCGGTCCTCTAGACTGCCCAGACTTCACCAATCCTCTGGTCTCCTGACCGTACTCGATTGGATTCAGCCATGCTTCCCGGTCCTCTGACACTGCATGAGCTTGCACCTGGTGCTCTTGACTTGCCAAGACTTCTGCCTGATCCTCTAAATCAGGGTTTTCTCCTTGCCTAGCCTCCAACTAGGACTTTGTCCTTTGTCTAGTGTCAATTAGGACTTTACCTGTGCTCCCTGCATACTCAATAATATTAGTCCAACACACATTTAACTTAAACCTAGTGTCATTATCAAAGCTAAGGTTCGATCATCTGGTGCTTCCCGCACCAACAGATTATTGATACAAGGAACACTAGATAATTAAATTTATATTTTGATAATGACAAAGAGTTTAAGTTAAGAATATGTTGTGGACTGATGAGCTCATTTAAGTATATAGGTAACATAGGAAAATTCTAGATGGGGGCTAAACAAGGCAAGGTAAGTTCTATTTGGATACTAGGCAAGAAAATCCTGATCAGAGGGACTTGGCAAAGAAGTCATATGACTTGTGTCCAAATAAGCCATATGAATTAGTGATCAACAAATTATCATGCCTATTGATTTTAATCTTAAAATACCTATTTGTTATAAGTCGTCACTTATATAAAAAGAGGTTTAATTGGTCAAGGAAGAAAAAGAAGCTACAAAGGACAGATTATGACTTGTGTGTTAAGGCGATCGATTTTTCAATGAAATTGGGCCTAAGCTAGTTCATTAGTTGGGAGCATGCAACTATTTGGGAAATTAGCAATTGAGAGTTTGTTAAAGTGGCAAATGAGCACATAAAAACAAATGACAATCAAAGGCCTTTATACAAAAAGAGCTACTATGAGCACATAAAAAACAAATCTACCACTTCAAAGGTTTCATACGGTCGATCCTACGATCATCTGTAGGTAAATCGAGAAATTATAATTGGTCACGATGGAGGAGGATATTACTGAATTTCATCGAGATTCGAACCCTTATCCTTTTCTGCAACTCTGCTCTGTCATAACCAACTCAACAATGTCCTGAAAGTTACTGTGCTAAATCGAACAGAGCCTTTAGTGGGCACTGCCATTAATAATGGATAATCAAGCGGCAACTAATCATGAAGAAGAGAAGGATTAAAGAGAATCTCATCTTGGAAATACTGTAAAATTGAAAGGGAGTAATTAAATTTAATTCACTAATCCAATTATTACCCGATGGACGACAGGTTCAACTTGAAACTAAAACATGACTGGATCGAACATCAGAGTTTTGGTTTGGAATAAGTAGATAAAAATGAGTAAAAAAAAAAAAGAAAAAGAAAAAGAAAAAGAAAATAAAAGTCAGATCATATAACTGCGCTAATTATTTGTACGAATTTTAGTCTCTAATAAATTTTAGGTTTTCTTCTATTTAAATTGTTGGAAAAGAAAATAAATAAGACGAGTGCAGGAATCATTTCAAAAAGCTTCCCGAGTAGGAGGCCAACGAACCCAACGCCAACGGCCTAAAAAACATTTCGAAATTTCCAATTTGGGCGGGCGAAATCGAACCAAATTTTAGACCAAAACACGGCTATCCATCCCAATTTCAAATTTGAACCCAGCGCACTCAAATGAATCTCATGCTAATCTTGAGTTGACAGCCCCATTCCCCTTCCCCTTCGCACAGACATTCCATCGACCAGTTGGTTTGCTTGCTTGATCTTCTTCCGCATCCGCCATGGATTCGCTGCCAGACGCCGTCGTGCACCACATCCTCTCTAGTCTGAGCAACGCTCGCGACGTCGCCGCCTGCGCCTGCGTATCACGCTGCTGGAACGAGGCCGTGCCCTACATCCCCTCCCTCTATTTCCCCCGCAACTCCTTGGACGGTGCTGCCGCCGCTGACGCCACCATCGGCCGCATGGTCGCAGCCGCCGTCTGCCTCCAGGATCTCATCGTCTATTGCCCCTTCTCCTCCGCGGCCCTCGCCTCCTGGCTCGACCTTCGCTGCGGCACCCTCCGCTCCCTCGAACTCCGGATGGACAGCATCGCCTCTAAGCCGGCCTCAGGGGGCGACGATGAGCCCCCCGCCAACGAACTCGAATGCATCGGCGTCGCCAGGGGCTTGGAGTCCTTGAAGCTATGGGGCGTGTCGTTGACCACGTCGCCCAATTGGAACTGCTTCGACAAGCTTCGTTTCCTGGAGATCATCGGGGCGACGCTGCGGGACGGCGCTTTGAGTGAAGCGTTGATCGCTTGCCCCAACCTCACCGAATTGGCGCTACTTAGCTGCAACGGGGTCGCCGCCCTCTCCATCGAGCTGGAGCGGTTGGAGAGGTGCAGGCTCGATTTCTTGGGGCCTGGAAATTGCTCCCTCCATTTGAGTTCGCCGAAGCTTCAGATCTTAGAGGTCCAAGGTTTCAGCTGGATTCGAGTCAATCAAGACCACCGCATACGGAGGCTCTGCATTGCTAAAAGTTCAGGTGATTAACGTAAACCATCTTTTTTTTTAAAAAAAAAATAAAAAACATGCTTGATGCTGTTCGTCTGAATATAATTACTCCGTCTCTGTTATTTCTATCAATTAATCGCTGATGACGGATTAAAATTAACTTGGATGATTTCAAATAATCTCAAACACGTACACGGGTATAGGATCATTTTGACGTGCGATTGTTCAAAGTGGTTTGCCTTTTCTTTGGATCATCAACAGGTAGAGTACATAAGGTGGAGCTGGGGAAGCTACCAGACCTGGAATTTATGTCTCTCAGAGGGATCCAATGGAGATGGAGTGCAATAAGCTCTCTACTGTGTTGTGCAAGTGAAGTTAGACATTTGATTATGAAGATTGAATTTTGTGGTGATTTTGACACACTCCAGCCCTTTCCAGAGATTGACCTGGTTGATTTTTTTAACAACCATCCAAGGTTGTGCAAGTTTGAGATTCATGGGGCACTTTTTGCAGCTTTTTGCCAAAAGAATAGCCTGAAAAATGTAAGCGAATAGCATCACAATTTGATCTTTTTTATCCAAATCTAAGCAGTCAGTAACCATTGCTTATGACTTATTGGTGATGCAGTTGGATTCAAAATTTGTCATACCTTACTTGGAAGAGGTTATCATCACTGTGAGGTCGCCATTAAATGCTGAGCAGAAGTTGAACACCCTTGAATCCTTGCTAATGTATAGTGTGAAATTGCACAGGATGACTATTAGACTCTCGCAGATGAAGAACTGTAATGAGGCGGCTGATGATTTCTTCAAGGATATATGCAAGTTGAAATATATGAACTACAACGTAGTTCAGATTGAATAAAACAGGTTCCTCTTCGAATTAACCTGGATGATTGAGACATCTGGTTGACCATTTCAGATTCAGCAACCATCGAATGGCCATTCTTGTTTTCTTTGAAATATCCTCTTGTCAGTGCATTTTCCTTATTCATTTTCCATCTAATCAGTGTTTGAGACTTGTTGAGGATAACATTTCTTTTACAGTGTTGTCGTCACTGTAAACTTCAATTATCAAATGCAAATTGACTTAATTGTATTCTTGATTGAGAAAGACAATCACTGAGACCAATATATATGATTCTAACAGTGACAAGTTTAGAGGGCTCTCATATCTGTAGTTTAATCAAGTTTACTGAAAGAACTTTGTTCACTGTTTCTAATTTTTTAAAATTGTGAACAAAATAAATTCTTCTTGTTTCTTTCTTAAATTACTCATAAATAAACGATGAGTTTTCAGTGCTGTTAGGTTTAATCTAGTTTACTGAAAGAACATTGTTCAACTTTTCTAAATTTTTAAACTTGTGAACAATTTAGGAGAAATTCTTCTTGTTTGTTTCTTAAACTAGTCATACTTGGAGTTTGGATAAACTTCTTTATGGCAAAAGTAACTTGGCAACTCTTTGTTTTTTATAATATCAACTGGACTACAGTCATGTATATCCTGTTCCTACTTTTCCTACAATCTAAATCAAACTACAGATCCTAGCAAAAGTTGTTCCTTCTACCACTTTGGTTTCCTCAACAATGTTTGAACTCTGGAGACTAGTAAATGACTGTACCTAGGTGCTAATAATGAGATATTAATTTCCACTGACATAGTACATATGAGTTGTAGTTCTTGTTTTAACTTTCAGAAAGAAACTGGTAGATATTGAAGATAATTTATAAATGATATTTCTAATTCTTTTACTATAACTTAATACATTAACCAGGGATGGCATTTCAAGGTTGCTCTTTGATCAAATGATTCTTGCATAACCAACCTAAAAGCAAGACATATTTGTCTCTTACTGGTTATAAAAAGATTTGTACTAGATAGCAAGTAACCCAATATTCATTGATGCATCCTATGAACCAAGGCCCTTAACTCATATTTGTTCCCTTTCAGTCTTGGGCAAACACCATATAACTTCTCAAAACTTGAGTTATGATTTCCAAATGAATTGAACAAGAAATCATAAAGAATGTGACAAGAATAAATCCTAATATCTGCTAGCAAAGCAATATCTCAGCTATCATAAGAAGCAGTTTACTTACAGGCTAGTTTCCACAATATAGTTTCCTTCTTTTTACAAAAAGAAAAGCTGAGTTATACTGAAGTAATATCACTGAGCTACTGATGTTGGTTGATTAGTATTGGATTTAGCAGTTTTCTGTTTAACGTTGTGGAAATTCAAAGAAGGAAACTTTTTTTGCATTCTTATTCCATAAATAGTTTTGTTAATTCAACTTGTCAGGGAACCAAGTAATTTATCGTTTAGTGACTAATAGCCATATATGGTGTTATATCTAGCACCTTTTAT
>NC_133861.1:257048-331708 GCF_044706935.1 Curcuma longa
TAATTATTTTCAAGTAAAAATCCAGAATTGAATTGATAAAAATGCATAGAAACCTTGACTCATCATTAATCTTCTATATATGGGAAGTCCTGAGTGCCATAAGGAACTTCCATAATTTCCCTCATCTCTCGCTGGACGTCTTTATACTCCTTCTTTAGAGATTCTACAAGGTCATGTAATAAAAAGGGAGCAAGTAAATGAGAGGACCTTTCCTCATCACTTTGTATTTCTTCATCATTATTGTTGTAATTAGATTGTTGCCCAGCCGTTCTCACAGCCACATAGTTTCGGAAGCTTAATGAAATCCTTCCGTCCATCAAATTTTGGCTATTAACTTCTGCCAATTGCATTGGGATATTCACCTGTGTAGGATTTATAATCCAGTTTAATCCCTGCAATTGAGAGGTAGAATATCTTCGTCCAGGAAGGGCTTGAACACCATGGCTTATTAAATAATCCACTACCCCTTGTATTTCGTAGGCAAACCCTACGTTTGGGGTATTTGAGAGTCTTCCAACCATTCCTCTTGTTATCAAGAGGTTGGCTTCCCCATTTCTCCATTGCTCATAGCCTTGAGTTAGAATGGTCATCTGGATATTTCTGTAAAAATCTCTGATAATTATCATTAAATCAGGAATTATATAGACAAGCTGACTTCCCCTCGTGAGATCAACCTCCATTGTTGCAAGTATTGTTTGGTCACCGAGCCATCTGTTATCTCGAAAGACAATAAGAGCCATAGTTCATTCTTCTTGTCGATGAAGGGTTTGAATTCTTACTTGCAATACTCCTAGATGGATGTACTGCATACGACTTCTGTAGTTGATTGTAGCTACCTTCCTGTATGAAGGTTCTATCTTGATGATTTCCATCAATGCAAAGAATTGCTTCTTCAGATCAGTGCATATAGACGCGATGATGAGCATCATCTCGTCTTGAATGGTATAGAACTTCAGCAGGAATAATTGATGCTCTTTCCTGCATAGATAGCCTTAGTTGAACTTGAGGGTCAATTTGCTGTTCAAGTGTGTGAGGAGTATTTAATCCTCCAGTTAGCCTCCCGCTAATCCTTCTGGCAGCTTGTTGAACATTATGCAGTCTCCTTTGATTACGTCTGTATTCTTGAACCTGATCCTCATAAAGAGGAGTTGATGGTTGCTCTTGAATAGCTTGAGAAGTGGTTCTGGCAGTCATCTTAATTTTTTAACTTTTCTTGCTATTCTTTTAATATTTTATAAGGGTCCTTGAATACCTTTAACTTGCCTTTTCCTTCTTTTGGTTTCTCAGAAGGTCCTAGAGATAGATTCTGTAAATTTTCAATTAAAGAGTCAGGTAAAGAAATTGTCGTAGATGTACCTCCCTTTTGTTGCTCCTTGATAGCTTTTAGCTCCTCTTGTACCTCTTTAAGGTTTTCAGCAATTTGAACCAAGAGTTGAATTTGAGTATTATTTTGTTTTATCAACGTTTTACTTATGACCTTAATCTGATAATCACTGGGCTTTGCAAACCCAACAGCAGACACTTCTATAGGATCAGTGGCTTGAACAACGTCTCTATAGGACTTTGTGTTTCTTGTTATCACGTAATTATAATTACTCATAAAACAAGAAGAGAAGTAACAAATTTGACAAAGAGGAACTAGAATACTTAAGGCAGGAAGCTTCAATTAAATACTCTGGTAGTTTCTTTAGGAGATTGGTTCTTATAGATGTGCCCTTGGTCTTATAACGGCAATACTTACCCAAATGCCAAGTTAGGATATGTCCTTTTACCATTCTCAAGGATTATTGTCCTAGTGGACTAACCTTTGCTTCCTCATGTATCCTGCCCTTAGAGTTTTACTCAGACATAATAGATTTCGCTCTGATATCAAAGGATGCGCGCGAACTTCTATTTCACAGTTAGAAATAATGCACAGAAAAACTTATAAACTGGCAAGATTCTAATTGCAAAAGTAGGGACTTACAAGAAACTTGAATCGAAGTAAGGTTTGTAGCGTAACTCACTACGTACCTTGCAATGATGAAACTGAGTTACATATATAGAGAGAGCAGAAGAAAGAAAGTGGGGAACTGGGTGCTCATGGGGCTCCATCGTCGTTCCTTCACTCTTTTCTTTACAGATGCTCTCAGATTACTTTACAGCTATTGTACACAATAATGCAACTACTTTCCTGGATGGACAGCTCCTCGAGGCTTAATCCATTCAGGAATCTACTTTACAGCTGTAGTTGCATGATAATACACACTATCCTTCAATAACTAAGATAAGGAGGAATCTTACTTAGTGCTTGGTGAGTTGTTTCTGCAGCCCACCATGCCCGCAATGGTCCTTTCATGCTTTTGCCTCTTCAGAGTTTGAAAGAGGCGGTCCTAATGGTTGCGTCTCTGGTAAGGTTTGTTGCGGTCTCAAGCTGGTCGTCAATTTGCTTGATTGCAGGATATCAACTGTCCCAGAAATTGTTCCCAGTGGTGCTACGTCTCTGTCGGATTTCTTGCAACTTAAGGAAATGCAATGTTCTGTATTGTTCTAGTGTTTTGATGACGTGGTCAGTTGCTTGTTGTTGTAGCTCGTGAAGTTGTTTTTGTACGTCTTCATATTCTTGGAGGGGCATTCCTTGTCGTATTTGCAGCTGTTGGTAATGCAGGAGGTGTAGATATCGGTTATCCAGCCTGTCAATATTAGCATACTCTGGATCAGTTGCCCATGGGCTTTCGGATTGGGCTTCTGTTATAATTCTTGAAGTGTTGGGGCTATTAGATCCAGGTCGTTGATCACCTATCCCGGCCATCCTGTAGTGCTTATATAGTCAAGACGTTAATTCTGCGAGTTGGAGGTTAATTGATTATTTTTTCGAGTAAGCTTGTTGTTTGTTTCAATATTGAATGCATCGTTGAAAATATCTAATACATAGACACTATTACTTAATGTTCCGGTCTCATAAAGAACTCTATTCTAAATTAGGTAACAACAATTGTTGCCTAAAATCAAATATGACCCATTTCTATTTAAACAAGAAATAAAAATGGATATTCTTTATTAAAATCAAATATAGTAATAATTTCTAAACAAATTTTTTACTGTTCTTTATACCATATATTATCATATATATAAGAGCAACACTCAGTATCTAATACCCGAGTGTCTAAAGAAACAGTATAATATTTAATTACGAAATTACTTCAAGCGGAAGAGATATCACATGCCTACTTTCCTTTTATGGACTCAAGATAAAATTTACAATTCCGAATTTGAGAACAATTCTCAAATTCCTATATCAATCAATTTAGGGCAATCAATTTATTGGTATCCTAAATTATGCGCAATAAAAGACAACGTGCGTAATCAATTAAATCTAAAAATACAATCGAGTAAATTAAAGAGATGATTTTGTAATGTATTTTTATACATTAATTAATCTTATTTATTTTATGAATTCAAAAGCTATTACTTTGAATCCGAAAGATTGTAGGTATACTCCAAATGGGTTGATATCCATATATAGATAAGAATAACCTTGGAGAGAGTCCAACAAGTCATTCTTAGCTACAATGGTAGTTATTATATACTGATTATGTATCACGTATACATAACTATTACATTATACTATCAACTAAATGAATGGTCGCATAAATATCGGGTTGTTAACACATTAACAAGTATACATCGTATGTATAACACCCGATTTCACCTCTATTCGCATTGACCTTGGAAAGAGTCCAACATCAGCCTCACTGATACAATAAAATTCAGCACTAAAAGGAGCAGTTTTACAGCATATTTCAACCCCTTCACAGACAGCACACAGTACAGAGGAAGGGCACATAGAACCAGCTACCAGCAGTGATGAAGAAGGCAGTAAAAGAATGCATCAAACAGAAGCTTGCAAGCCTATCATTGTGGGTCTGGCAGCCCTCAAATGGCCAGCTACAGTGGCACCTTTGGAGACGGAATCATCAGTGCCTAGCACCACAAATGGCAGGGGGGTTTCAGAGGAGAACAGTAGGAAAAATATCATTCAGATGAGTAGCAAAGAAAGTGACAAGCAAAGGCAACAAGTGACAAGGGGTAGGGTGAGTGACAACCCTACATTTGCTATGCAATGTCACGAGGTAGGGTTGCAAATTAGAATTTATAGATTTTATCGAAAACCCACAATTAATGCAAATAAATGAAGTATAGGGGCCTCGAGTTGTATTTTTCCAAGGACTAGTAGAAAATTGAATGAATTGAGCTTAAGTGTCGTATTTTTGGGGTTTTCACATAAAAATGGGGGTTTTGTATTTTTGAAATGAAATGCAAATTAAAATCGGTAAATAAGTGAAAAATGCAAAAAATGAAACTATAAAACAAAGGTATCAAAGTTAACCTAAAATGCAATTCGATGCGCCGTAAGAGAATGAAACCTGCCCTAGTTATACTCTATGGCAATTCCTAAAATGCAATGGAAAAGGCTTAAACTAGGTTAACCTGAATCAACACATTGGCACACCACTAATGTGGCACGGAACAGTGATTGAGTAAAGAATCAAATTGGCACAACACTAACTAACTATACTAACATCATGCATTAACCAAAACACACGGCATTCAAAGGTTTTTAACGGGCTTGAACCTAGCTAAGTGGTTATCTGATACGGACAGCAACTTTGGCACATAACAGTGCTAAGTTTCAGTGGCTAGAACAAAAGGATAACACAAGGCACACCAATTCCTAAAGCAAATTTGGATTCAAACAAAACTAAGCATTAACCATAACCATGTTAACTAAGTTGCTGAGAAATGGAATTGAAAGAACTTGATAGCTGCAAATTCAAAGCTGTCGAAATCAGAAAAACCAAATTTAATAGAAACAATCAGAAACTCAACCCTCCTTCTCATTTTCCATTTCATCTTCACAACTTGTTTGTCAAACAAGCTGGTAAACCAATATTTCAGGTTCACTGATCCCTCTGGAGCTTGATTCTGGTCTCCGGAGTGTTTCACTCGCCGCTAGCACCACGAATTGCCCGGAAAAACCCTCTCCGGCCAAGTCAGACACTGTACGATGCGTTTTCAGCTGGCAATTACTGGATTCCCTGGCTTCTCTTGCTCCGATTGAGTTGCTCGTGGCTCCGATGTGCTGCAAGCTCCTCAGAGAACCCCTCAGAGGACTCGCGGCGTCGGATGGCGCTGTGGATGGCCGGAACTCGAAAAAACAGGGTGTTGGCCGGTGAAGAAACCCTCTCCGCCGCGCCGGAACCAGCTGCCGGAAGATACCCAAAGAACCGGATTCGAGATCCTCAGAGACCAAGGAATGCAACGGAATTTGATTGGGAGGAAGAGGGCACGCCGTGAGTTACGCTCCTCAACAGAGGGAGCGCGTCGGGACGAAGCACAGTGCGGCGGCACTGTTCATTCTTTTAATCCGGGATTTTATACTCTGAATAATTGCAAAATCTGGGCCGTCCACTTTGAATCCTACGGCCAGAACTGATATAAGGCTTTAGGGCTTCTTAGGGCTTCCAAAAAATTTCGGGATTTTGATCGGGCTCGATCCAGATCATGTCCTTCATGTTGACTTGATCAATTTGACAAATTTGACTTGATTTGACCGCGGTTGAGCTCGAGTCGGATCCGATTTAACCCTAAAATCAATTTAAAATCCAATTAATGCCAAAAATTCATCATTAAATCATAAAAATTATATCAAGCCTTAAATCATGCAATATAGCACAAACATGATGAAATCGATTCAATAAATAATCATTTTCATGCAAAAGCCCAAAAATAAATCGATTAAAAATCAATAAAACCCTAACTCATCAGTGAGCACACGAAGGGCTTTGGCCCCATGAAGATTGGAGCCTGGAACATACGAGGCCTAAATAAGGGCCTCAAACAAAAGGAGGTAGATAACCTCCTTTTGAAGGAGAAATTATGTGCCTTTTGCATCTTGGAGTCAAAATTAACTGAGGACTGCTATAGCACTCTCAAAACATCAAGATTTCAAGCATGGAATAGTGAACATCATGTGGGGGAAACAGGAAGAAGCAGGATGCTCCTACTCTGGGATAGTCGAATTATCACTCTTGAGATTCAAGCATGGACGGATCAGTACATACATACATACATTAAGCCTCAGACCACAGGGACCACCTATGCAGTTACCTTTGTCTATGGTCAGCTCACCATCACGAGTAGACGCCGACTTTGGGAGGGGCTTAGTCACATCTCTGATGGCATGGGATTGCCCTGGCTTCTACTAGGGGATTTCAACTCCTATCTCTCCCCGGCTGACAAGCAAGGAGGCCTTGCAGTGACTACCTATGCTACTTCAGATTTTCAAGATTTTGTTTCTACAACAGGTGTGGAGGACTTGCATTATGTGGGATGTCAGTATACATGGACAAATGGGAGGGTGGTATGCAAACTCGATCGGGTTATGGTCAATGCCTTATGGCTAGAGCAGGACCGAAGTAGTTACGCAGAATTCCATCCCCCAGGAGTCATTTCAAATCATGCCACTTGTATTGTCTCTATACTAGATGTTGGTAAGAGGAAGCCTAAACCCTTTAGATTTTTCAACATGTGGACCACTCACTCAAATTTCATTCTGACCGTGCAAGACTTTTGGGAGACTACACAGGCAGGGGAGTATGGGACAGCACAGTACAGATTTCGAGAGAAACTACGGTAGCTGAAGCATCCTCTTAAGAAACTGAATCACTAGGAGTTTCAGCACATACAGGAGCGATCCAGACGAGCACAAGCACAGTAAGATGAGATCCAACAGAGAGTTTTTGATCAGGGCCAGCCTGATGAGGAGTATGCAGAGGCACGGAAGGTGGAAGAGAGGCTGAAGCACGCAGAGTATCTTTTCTATCAGCAACGCGCTAAGCACAAATATTTCAAAGAAGTGGACCGTAACACCACCTTTTTCCACTCCCTGGTCAAAAGGAACAATAAAAGGAGAGAGATAGTAGCTATTGCACAGCAAGATGGCAACATGGTGACGGACCAAGAGGACATTGCCCGGGAGTTTGTGAGGCACTTTCAGGCACAGCTAGGCGTATCAATGGATCGTATTGAGTTTCAGCCGGACTGCATGAGCTACGACAGGCTTCTTACCGACGAGCAGCAGGCTGGCCTAGTTACCCCCACCATCAGATGAGGAGATCAGGAGGGCTTTGTTTGATATTGGTGATCTTAAAGCCCCAGGACCTGATGGGTATGGTTCCAAGTTCTTTAAGCATTCATGGGACATCATCAGAGAGGACTTCACTGCAGCCATACGTGAGTTCTTCACAAGTGGTCAACTTCTTCGCTCTTGGAACCATACACTTATAGCACTAGTACCGAAGACATCACATGCTACCACAGTGACAGAGTACATACCCATCTCATGCTGTACAGTATTCTATAAGGTGATATCGAAGTTACTAACTGGCAGATTAGCTGTAGTATCAGACCACTTACTGCACCCAGCACAGACTGCATTTGTTAGAGGTCGTACTATCACAGATAATATTCACCTAGCACAGAAGCTACTTCGCAGATATACCAGGAAGTGCATCTCATCGCGTTGTACACTGAAGGTGGATTTGCAAAAGGCGTTTGACTCAGTTCACTGGGATTTCCTATTTGAGGTGCTGACAGCGCTACAGTTCCCTGCCATGTTTATCAGGTGGATTAGAGAGTGCATTACCACGATATCATTCTCAGTCATGATTAATGGCAGCACACATGGGTTCTTTCAGGGTGCTAGGGGACTTCGTCAGGGAGACCCTCTCTCACCATATTTATTCGGGCTATGCATGGAGTACTTATCTTGCGCATTGGCACGCCACACAGTGAGATCAAATTTTCATTTCCATCCCATGTGTGAGAGTCTTCGGATAGCCCACCTGATGTATGCGGATGATTTACTGCTATTTTCTCGCGGGGACGCCCCGTCAGTCACCCAGCTAGTGGGTTGTCTTCAGAGATTTGCCCAGATGGTTGGCCTCACAGCTAATCTGGCCAAATCGAGTATATACATGGCTGGGATTGACGAGACCACGAGGCATCGACTGTTACAGATCACAGGATTTCAACTGGGGGAGATGTCATTCAGATACTTAGGGATCCCCATCGCCTCTCAGAAGTTGCAGATTTCAGATTACACACCATTATTAGATACTCTGAGTAGGCGAGTCACATCCTGGCCTAAGACGACACTGTCTTATGCCGGGAAAGCGCAGTTGGTGTCCTCCGTGCTTCAGGGGGTGGAGTGCTATTGGATGTCAGCGTTGCCGATGCCCAGTGGCGTTGTGGACCGAATTTATGGGATTTGCAGGTCCTTTATGTGGACCACGCCACGTCCGCTGATAGCATGGATGGAGTTGTGTAGACCTAGGAGGGAGGGTGGCCTTGGCTTGAGGGACTTAAGTGCCTGGAACCGTGCTCTGTTGGTGAAGGTCCTATGGTGACTCCAGGACAAGCAAGACACTCTCTAGATTCGATGGGTCCATCACACTTATTTACAGCAGACTGGGGTATGGGACTAGGCAGCCAGATATGGGGACTCACCGCTCTTAAAGCAGATCCTACAGATTCGGGACAGTATCCTTTTGACAGCGGGAAGCCCAGCAGCAGCAGCGCAGTTACTTGCGGAGTGGTTTCGGCAGCCTCGAGGGGTAGCATGAGCTTATCATTTTTTCCATAGTGCCAGACCACGACAGCCATGGGTGCCGACGGTATGGCATTCTTCCATTCAGCCGAGTCACTCGTTTACACTGTGGTTATTGGCATGTGGCCGGCTGCCAGTACGAGCTAGACAGGATTACATACCAGATCATCAGTGTGCCTTCTGCGGCCACACTGAGGAGACCCTTGAGCACCTCTTTTTCAGGTGTGGCACTACTAGTCGACTGTGGGGGCGGATACGAGCATGGCTCCATATGCGACCGGAGATGACTACCTTTAGGAGCATGCTGCGTACTTTCAGACGACTCTACAAGAGAGCTTCAAGTGTTACCTCTGCGCGGCATGTTGCCATGGCAGCCCTAGTGCACCACTTATGGAGTGCTAGGAATGCCTTGGTACATGAGGGGAGACTGCTAGACGAGGAGCGACTTTTTCGACGAGTACAGACGCACGTGTATCGGACCCTCGGAGTCTACATGGATCGGGAGCTGAGGCAGGGAGCGGATTTGGAGATCGATCCATAGAGTGATTCCGTGAGCGTGGACATTTTGTATACATACACTTTTCTCTAACCTCACATACATTAGATGACTGATGATACCGAGGTAGAGAGTTACATTCATACCAGCATGCATACATATGGACATATACATACATGCACATTGTACTAGGAGTTGAGATTACATTATCGCATACATGGCATCATGCATACATAGCGTCACACATACATTACACACATTGTAAAAAAAAATTTATTTTGGTGAATGGATCCACCATATATGATCCATCTAATCCACAGCAAACGGCTCATGGTAAAGACACTCTAAATCCGTTGATGGCTAAGGCTTTGCCAAAAAGCCTATGAGGGTGAATGAGTCCACCAGAATGGCTCATCTAGTCCATAGTGACGGCTGCGGTAAAGACACATCAAATCTGTTGAAGGCTGGGGCTTTGCCAAAAAGCCTTTGAGGGTGCATGAGTCCACCACATTTGGCTCATCTAGTCCGTAGGCACGGTTACGGTAAAGACACATCAAATCCGTTGATAGCTGGCCACTTGCTAAAAGTGAGCAGGTTGATCTTGGAGGAGGGCGAGCTAGGCGGCATCCCTGGGGACGGTGGAGGCAGCTGGGTGCTGAGAGCTGGGGGAGGATGATGAGCTGCTATGGTGGGCGGCACTAGTGGTGGATGCTGAGCTACGACCAGGTGTGGAGATGCTGCTTGCTGATCGGTTGTTGGTGAGGGGCGGCGGCGGATGGAGGCACAGGGATGCTTGCTGATCTGATGTTGGTGACGGTGCTGTGACTGATGGCGACAGCGGCGGATGGAGGGGGTGACACCCCGCGCGGGACGATGGTTGCATAGGCAGGGACACCTGCATGTTAGCTAGAGTATGAGAGATTTTGATATTGTTGGTACACATGTGAGTACTTACTTGACTGACCATGACACTCACTCAGATCTGACAGATCGTCAGACATGACATGAGACAGCGTCATAGAGTCACCTTGTATACCTGTGCTATTCTCTTGATGATATATATTTTTACTTTCATCAAAAAAAAGTTAGTTCAATTCGGTTCAAAATCGAATCATTTGGTTCACTAACCAAACGGTGTTGATTTAAACGAAATCAGTTTCGTTCCTTTCGTCTTTGTAAGATGAGTTTCATCATTTTGTCCATTGTCTGGTTCAACCAAACTTTATTTCTCTCATTCTGAGAATCCACTCAAACTTGTTTTAAGTCCTTCGAAGAATTTGTTGTGCGTGTGACCCAATAGGTTCCCGATTGTGTTGGTCGTCCGTAATTAACCATTATTTATAGAACGATCATGAGTGACACTTAGTAGTATATCATAATCCCCAATTGATCGGAAAATCAACGATTGATTCCAAAACATCTTCTAAACCCTTCAGCAGCTATACTAAATCGTGTCTCGTTCCTTTCACTGTCTTATACCCGCTTGGTTCAGGACATGGTCTATGTGTCGGTCCCCACTAGGCTGACTACGTCACACCTAGGCCAAGCTGCTTTCTTGTCCTGTGGATTCAAGTTACTTGTACATGTGTCCAAGAGTCTCGTACTCTTAACATGTAATACTTTGGCCAAAGACTTTTAGTAACAATCCTGACAAGCGACCACAAGGTATACGTCTCTTTTTTGAAGGAGCGATGAATCCTCTGTGCGCTATTCAAACACCTTCGAACACTTTGACTTATACCCAATCATCTCGAGTCTACACCTCCTCGAAGATGCTTACTTAAGATGCCAAAGTATAAACCTCCATGACCAAGGTGACTTGAATACCGCAAGTCAAAGAAAACTCGCATTTAAGCTGTATTAAGATATTCATTGACATATATATATATAACCATATGAAATCTCAAGACAGGTCACTCCAATGAACTGGTTACCTTTAACCAGCATCCATGTTTAACTCTCAACATCTAATGTTGACAGTAGTGAGACCAACTACTTGGCTAACCAAGGAGTTCAAAACGTGCTAGTCTCGACAGAATCGATGACGTCCGTGCTCATCAATCCTCTACTAGGGATAATTCCAATACATTCATAATTACACATGTAGAGATGCTTACTAGTTGTGATCCAATCACAAATTTTCTCACACTATGAATCGTATTGCGGACATTCAGTATTTGAGTTTAAGATCCAATCAAACACATATGGAATGTGTATTCAAATAGAGAATTGCTATTTATCCAATAAATAGTATAATCGTAAGGTGATTGCCTTAGGACATCTCTCAAATTTAACAAAAAGATCCCGTTTACTTACCTTCGTATCGGATGTCCCTTTGTGAAGCTCGATAAGTTTGGTCCAATGATCCTTCGCACTGCTGAAAGGTCCCACCCGGTGTTGGGATCGAGGCGTTCGCTAGAGGGGGGTGAATAGCGTTTTTTGATCTTTCTCTGTGAGATTGTTACATAAGCAAAGTAAAAAATAATAAAGCACAAAGAACTAACGCTAACCCAGTTCGATTTACTTGGTATCCACCTCAACGAGGTGACTAATCCAAGGATCCACACACACAGCCGACGTGATTTATATACCCATAAGCATTTTGGTAAAAATAGGTTCAAGGTATTTTTAATATCAAAATATCATTTTGATACCATGTCCCAAGAAGTTTAAATTTGGAAACCAATGTATCAATATTAAAGTGTTTTGGGCATTGAATTATTAAGTTTGTACCAGTCTAATTTACCATTTATGCAATTCTAGAACATAAATCAAGAGTTTATTGTCAAAGAATGGTCAATTTCTAAGAAAACAGGTCAAAAACACAATAACACAGAGATATCAGTCGACTGGTATCTGCATCAGTCGACTGATGACTGTAAAGTCTGATTTTTCAGCCCAACTTCAGAAATTCATAACTAAATCAATTTTCGTCCAAAAATTATAAAATTTGACAATGTAATTTCTTAACCCATTTGTTGTGAGAGAAAATTGGTTTCATAAATTTTGCATCATTAAAAAGTCATTTTGATACCATGTATCAAAACTTGAAACTTTAAGTTTCAAGAGAACTAAGTATCATCAATGTAAATGAATAGATAATGTCACTTATTAAGGGTTCTAGGATGTTTGATGTCTTATAAGAAATGTTATGGGATCTTAATTCCTTGAAATTTGCTAATTTTGGTTATCTTAGTGAGTTATTGTAACCAAAAATGCTCCCCCTAAATGCAATAAATTTAAAAATCCATTTGCAATCTAAAACTTCCCTTTTATCACACGTAATAGATTTATTTTCAGGTTAAATGCTCCCCCTTAATTTATCACATTCTCTTAGAAGTTACCTAACAAAAATATGATAATTCAAAAGTAAAACCAATCCACAAACACTTAACATGATGCAACATCGTACTTAGAACAGATAGTGTAAGTTTTCTAGAATCCATGGGCATAAGTACCCTACTACCATCATTTTAAATTTTACATCAAAAGTCATGGGAAACAACAAGTCTCTCAAACTACATATCAACATCATCATCGCCAGGAGGAGGAGGTGGAGCCTGGAATGACATGTGCATCCTCTGCATCATGGCAAACATCTGCTGCTGCTGCTCATACATTTCATTTTGTCGTTGTGCAGCAGTTGTCCATTCCTGTCGTAGGCTACGAACCTCCTGATAATACGTATCAGCATGATCATAGTAGCCCTGGATATGCGTTCTTCAAGGTCATTAAATCTCTTTTCCATCCTTTCTTCAAGATGACTAATCCGCTCATCTAAGCTAGTGGAAGAAGAAGTGGCAGCCGCAGTGTCAGTAGGTGCATCGTCACCCTCCTCAGGCTCAGGAGCCTCAGCTGCCTGTGCTAGCACCTGGCTGAATGTCATGAACCCAAGCCAGAGTAGCACCATGAGGTGTAATCTTTGCTAGCTTTAAATGTCTTGCTCCCAGCTGATCATAGTCTTTTGAGAGCGGACGAATGGTACCTAGTGAGATGTCAATGCCCTTGGATGCAATGAATTGAGTGATGATATTTCCAAATGGCATATATAGTTTGCCTTTTGAAGGGCCAGAGTAGTGAAGGATGACAGAGAAGACATGAAGAGCAATGTCGATGTCTAGATGTTGCTCTAACGCATACATCATGATTAGATGGGAGATTCTTATTACTGATCGACCTCGGGTCACAAGTGGAAGAATGCAGTCTAGAATTATCCTATACCAGACATAGTGAATTGCAGACATATGGGTGGCTTGAAAGATTCTTAGGAAGGGATTTCTTGCTATACCAAAGTAATGTTCATGAATTTGGTTGATTGTGATATGAGCGAAAGCTCCAGTGATATGTCCAAGAACATCAGGAAAGCACAAAAAGGATTTGTCGATGGGCAAAGGCGCACTACAAAAAAACACTGTTTTAGCAACGAAATTTTGCAACAAAAAAAATTCGTTATAAATTTGCAACTAATTTTGCAACGAAACAAATATTCGTTGCAAATTTGTGTCGAAATTAGCAACGAAAAATAATTCGTTGCCAAAATAGCAACGAAATAATTTCGTCGCAAAATTCGTTGCAAAAATTATTTTCGTTGTAAAATTCATCGCAATATTTCCAACGAATAAAAAGTTCATTGCAGATTGGCGACGAAAAAACTTTTCGTCGCAAAATATAATAAATTAGCAACGAATCAAAAATTCGTCGCCAATCGGCGACATTGTAATACCCGTAATTTTCCTTAAATAATTCTTGGATAATAAGATAATGAATGATTGCTCCAAAGGAATTTAATTTCTATATGTGTCTTGATGATTTAATGGGTTAATTTCATGTGGGCTTGCAAAAAGATAAAATAAAAGAAAAAAATTAATGGAGGAGCCGGGGATTGATCCCTGGACCTCATGGATGGCAAGCCTAGTAGAAGCATGAGTTAACCAAATGTGCTAGCAAGTTTATCTTGTTAGAGACACATAGAGAAATAAAATTAAATGAGAAGATAAAGGAAGAGAGGTTATAAAAGGCAGTATATAATTACTTCTCTCTACGATATTCTAACCAATCAATCAAGATTTTCTTGACATATAGAGTAGTGGCCGAAACTCTTAAGAAAGGAAAAGCTAATTCGAAATTTAAAATTCGAATAGACAAGGATAAGGAAAGACTCTCCCTAAATGGCAAGTTTAAAACGATTGCTCGGCTAATTTCCTTTCCCCTCAGATTTTATTTTTCCTTCCTTATGGGGACATGGCAGGGATTTTGGATTTGGGTAAGCCTTGGATATGATTTGGTTATTTCTTAATCACGATCGGTTCTTAAGGATTTATTTGGATTTCATGTAGTTGGATGGTTGCTATTGATTCTCGGAAGACAACCGATCCTCTGTTGCATTCGATCCAAGAACAAGGAAAGGGACATATAGATTTAAGGTAAGACTATGGAACCAATGCATGTAGGATTTCTCGGTTCTATTCTTGAATTTCTCTATTGGATTTGAGTTCTTTTCTTGTTCATCTTGGTTTGTTTTTTTCCCTGTGCCGGATCTTGTGATTTGGGATGAAGCTATCAACATCGATATCCCTTGTATCAGTGACCTAGGGTTTCTCAAGGTCAAGGGCAGGAAGAGGATGAGCAAATGCAAGGAGATTTCTTGGATTCTAATTGAGGTATAATCTGATCTAGTTAACCATTTCTTTGATCATGATCGAATGATTAAGGATGTATTCTAGATTTTGTATTGAAATCGATTCTTGTAGGATTTTCATTAGTTGTTAGGTTTTGATTTAAATAAAATTAATTTGATTTATGGATAGGATAGGGTTGTCAAGATGGAGATTTATCTGTTGATGTTGGATTTATTAATTAGGTTAGTATTTATCTATTAGAGTTAGGTTAATTAGGTTAGTTAGGTTAATTAGTTTTGGTAGTGTTATTGAATCTTAGTTGGTCCTGGATATGAACCAAATTAATAGGTGTTAATTTAATTGGATTGGTTGGTTTCTATTAGGAGCTAGATCGGATCCAATTAGATTGATCTGTTGGTTTTGGTTTGAAATGTGGGACGAGTTGATTAAACACGAAATTAGTTGTATTAATTTGTTTAATATAGCTAATTAATTAGTTTGATTAAATTGTGTTAATAGCAACCTAATGGTTAGATTAGTCTAACCTGAATTGGGTTAATTGATTATGGTTCTTGGATATATTATGGTATTTAGGAAGATTATTATTGTGTTTGCAGGACCCTGAGCGATTCGTGGAGTTCATTTTATATGAGGGTTCTGGGGGGTTCTATTATTTGATGTGCGAGATATCAGGTGGGTAATTTACTATATTTGGTCAATACAATTCTTTTCCAGTTTCAGTGCATGATTCTTTAATAGATCTGGTAGTTTGATACATTGATTCTATTCCTGTCTGATATTTGTATACTGCTGATGTTACTCATATTCATATCATGCTTGACCTTATGTCTGTTGATCTTGAATTATTATTCTTGACCGTTGTTTCTATCCTTGATATGACATCTGTGATCATTATTGGTATGATTCTTTTCTTATGATACCTGAGATCATTATGAGTTATACCTACGCTTATTGATTAGTATGATAGGTGCTTATTGCTATGATTTGAGCTTCTCATCATGATGCATGATGAACGATTGTAAATCTCTTGTGGGTCTATCGTGATGGTAGATGCCTTGTAGTGATATATTGATATAGGTGGTTATCGTACCCTATTTCTATCGCGGTGATAGTGGCTATATGACAGTACGCAGCCGAGTCGATGATCTGCCTCGACACCGGGTAGGGGTGGTACTCGGAGAGTACATGGTTGGTACGTCGGGGATGAGTATTAGAGGACAGATACCAGCCATAGGATACGTAACTTATCATAGCTACTGGATCACTAGACTACTTGATTGTAGGGCGCGGACCACTGATCCCCCGATTTGTATCACCGGACTACTTGATTGTAGGGCGCGGAGCACTGATCCCTCGATTTGGATCACCGGACTACTTTGTTGTAGGGAGCGAAGTACTGATCCCCCGATGCCGAACATTCCCAGACTCAAATGATTGCACGAGTTCTGTAGTGAGTGTGGCAGTTGCATCATGCATATGCGCATCATGTGCATGATATATATGTATTGGACCGCACTGATACTGTATTTTGATTGTCTACCTGTTTGATTCTTGATTATTGCACTATATTTGACATGTCATTCATATGGTGCATTACATGAGATCCATGTTAGCTGCTTATTACCTGCAGAGATATTGTTGATACCTTATTGACCTTTGGTATGTATCTATACTCTTGCTATTTACTTTGTCATGCACTTTCTTTCTATGTTATCCACTGAGTATTTGTACTCATATCTTTGGACCCTGAGATTTTTCTGTCTTCCGAGATATAAGGTAGGAGCTTACAGAGGATGCCAGAGATCTGCTAGCTATGCCATCTCACGACGTGGATTTTGATACATGTGTGTGTGGATGTATTGTAGTATTCAGTGGTATACTTGTATTGTTGGTTTACTTTCTACAGTTTTGGACTTTCGATTTCGGATTGATGGTATTAGTAAATCTGGATTGATAGGATCTAATTAATTTTAAATATTCTGTATTTTAGTATATTTTATTATTATACTAACTCTATTTTATAGGATTTATTTGGTATATGGATAAAATTAATTTTGCATGTGAACTCTGCAAAATTAATCTTCATTATTATTTATTTTTCTAATATGAAATTTTATTAAATGATAAAATTATTTCTATCTATAATAAATATTTAAGGAGGATAAAATTTCTTATAAATAAATAAATATAATTTAAATTATTCTTTGATCCTGGATAAGATAAACTACAAGAAGTGGATCAAGTTTTGCGTTTTTTAAAAAACATTTACAGATCTAGATAACTCAATCGTATCTATATAAAACTTTGGTAAGTGCATGAATCACATAACTTCGACCAACGTCATTCTTCTGCGGCGGCTTGAGCTTCGACACGACCACATCTAACTACTGCCGGAAGATCATCCCCAACATCCGAGCTCGTCCAGAATTTTCTATTGTTGGGTAACGAAGAAGCTTTTTTAATATTTATTTTTGACACTTATTTAAAAGTTAAAAGTGTGGGGTTGTCACACTTTTGCTCATTGTATTTACCTACTCTACCAAAGTTTTTTTTTCTGGTAGAGAGATTTAGTGAATTTCCCACAAGAAAGGTCCAATGGATCTGAGCCTTCGAGTAGGAGTCGTCGACGGCTCCGAATGAAGTAAAAAATTACTTGTATCTTTCGTACTTATTTTCTTTTATCGCTTCATATTCTCTTTCCGCTACGCATGCTTTTCAAAGCACGTTTCTTTTAACTCTGATTTAATAATACAAAAGAATTTTAAAAAGATACGTGATTCACCCCCCTTTCTCACGTGCATCGGTCCTACAAGGTCATCTTGGGTATCAGAATAACAAGTACTTTCTAAGACAAAGCTGATTCAGGAAATTATAAGCTTAGCTAATCTAGAGAGAAACTTTGGTCTAACTAGTCTACGATGTGGCGATGTAGCTTCGACTAGTTCTACCTGGCTAAACAGACCAAGTAAGGTACTCCTTACTCCACTTGACTACTTAAACTGGGTCTCCCTAACATACTATCATCTCGCCCTACCATGGTACGTTGTTGGGCAAGAATTAATCAAACATTCGTCCTTATCTAGCCTAGGTAATTCTAATGCAGAAATAAAATAAAAACTAATAACAGGAATGCAAGCAATCATTTAAAGGTTTTGGATCCCCTGTATCATAACCCTTGTTGGGTCTGATTAAATGTATTTGATCCTTAAGGACCCAGAATTGGTTCGTTCCAACTAGATTTATCAGTTTGGACTTTAGAACCCATGCTTGGACTCTGAGATTGATTGGTTTGTGCATTGGTCTGTGCAATAATGTCATGAATGCCCTATTTTTAGACTTATGTCCAATGTCCGGTCGATTATATCTGACCTTTTGGATTCCAAGTATCATGTCAAGATGCTTAGATCCAGAGGTGAATTTTTCAAACGATCGTCTTAGATCGTCAACTTAAAGCTTTAATTAGAATTTTCCTTCTCAAGTTGAACTTGAGTCGAATCCTCAATTTTTGTGACTTCGGTTGACGACCTAGAGTTGACTTTCTCCTTCAAGAGAATTATCTCCTCTTGGAGCGATTCAACTAAGTCATTTGACTTAGCTAATTTTTTAGATAAACTAATAATTATTGAGTAAAGCTTTTCACTACTTACAGCGGTGTGGGAACCTTCAAAAATGAATGTAGATCTGTGGCTTGTACTCGTATCGGTGTCTGATTCGCTATTGATCTCTATTGGTTTGTCCCTTGCTGGAAGCGTGAGGAAGCTTGTCATTGGTTCTTCGTTTGAGTCATCTGACGACGATTCATCCCAAGTGTCTTTCAGCGCCTTCTTCTTAGATTTTCGTTCTTTCTTTTGATTCGGGCACTCAGCCTTGAAGTGGTCTTTCTTGTTGCACCCGTAACATTTGAGTTCTGCTTTGTCGGTTGAAGATGGATTGGTGTTCGTCTTGTGTACCAGTTTCTTCACTTCCGACTTCTTGATTCCGCGCTTCCTCCCGATCATTTTGCGGACTAGGTTCACCAACTCCATCGTGACTTCGTCGTTGCTTTCGGAGTCAGATGAATCAGATTCTTCAACCTTTTTAGACTTCTTTTCTTTTGTTGTACCTGCAAGAAGTCGAGCAACACCTTTCTCTTCCACTTCGATTTTAGTCTGTTTATGCAATTTAAATTTAGAAAATATTTCGTCTAATTTAATTTTTGAAAGGTTGCTAGAGTCCTTATAAGCATCCACCATAAATACTCATAAAGTGTTCCTCAGAAATGCTTTCAATGCGTACTTTATTATATCCCGGTTCTTCATCAGTTGGTCAATTACATGAAGATCGTTGAGGATATCTTGAATTCTGACATGAAGCATGGGATATTTTTGAAATTAGATGTGCTATCTAGCAAAAATCAGTATATATATTGATGTGTTCTTTAAAAAATTTGAATCATCTTTGGAAAAACACCATGCATGTGTGATGAAGAAGCTCAGAATTAAAAAGGTCTGTTGGAAGATTATTATAATGGTGCGGAGAGGACAAGGAATGTGGACTCATAGACAAGAAAGAGTGGATAGATAAGCCACCATCCACCTTTTCATTATTCTCAGTCTATTAATTATACACAGAAGGAAAAGGAGGAGGAGGGGAAAAGGTTTCCCTCTCGCACGGGTGCGTGGGCTACGCAAGAACGCTAGCTTTTAGGCCGATCGAACCACTGAAACCTAGTGATCGAGATGCTGCTTCGTCCACTAAAACCGGCGTTTGCGCACCGCATTCTGTGGGTGCGAAACAGTGGGTACATCTCTCACTATTATTCATGCCTGCCTCATTCGACAAAACAGACAAGCACGCACATCCAGAGCAGTCCCTGTAGCTCCATAACTGGCACCTGAACAAGCAGTTTGCCTTCGATTTCTGCTCCCGTTCTACTGCAATTTTTTTTTTTTTTTTTTTCTTTAGATTGGATTTGATTTGATTTGATGATGATGAATGTGATGACTATTGCAGAGGGATGTGGCTTGTCACGACCCTACAATTCATAGGCAAGCACGTTCTGTCCTTGAGTTTAATTAAAGTGACTGGCTGGGTTCATTGACCAACTTCTAGAAAATTTGGTGAACTTGAAAACCAAAAATAAAATTGTTAATAAAAAAAAAACTGACCTAGAGTTATAAGGCTTACATCATCATTAGACTTCTCCAGTATAGCCCATGCATGCGAGCCTTACAAGTTAGAAACATGCACGTTAAACGATGATCATCTAACCCTAGAAATCAGCATACCAACCCATTACTATGATGATTAGGAATCCACTAATGCACCTTAAATAAAGTCTGCCAACAACTGTACCAAACTAAACATGACTTTAAAATCCATTAAAGAGGAGTTCAAATAACGACACCACGGCGCGCATAATCCCAAACCATAAGGTACAATGATAACATCCACAAAGTTAATTATCACCAAAACATTAAACACGTGCGTCCTCTATCATAACGCCAACAAACTTAGTTTCACGTCCAACTTCACATTGACACACTACAATACAATACACTAGAGATAAATTTTTTAGATGTAATTAAAGCTATTATAAATTTAGATAAACCAATTCAGTATGAAATTACTAATATATTTGTCCCCGGGGCAATAGTGCAACGGTAGGACATCCGAGTTGTAACTCAGGGACTCGTGATTCGATCCCCAGCTACGGCGTATTTGGAGGAATTTTCCTCCAAATGGGAAACGCAATCAAAGGATGCTGGGCATCTGGATTGGCCGTCGTATGCGCTTCCCGATTTACCCTGGTGGTCGGTGGAAAACTTCGTAGGACCGGACCGACCACCCCCAGAGATGTGGCTATTGGGATTATCATTTTTTTTTACTAATATATTTTATTTTAATAAAATATAATATATGAAAAAAAATTTTAAGACAAAATTTAAAATGAATTTGAGATGAAATTATAAATAATTTTTTATAAATAAAAATAAATATAGATTATAAAATAGAATTTGAAATTGTAAATTTTTTATAAAATTTAATAAAAAAATTGAGATCAAAAAAATTTATTTTAAATTTATATAAATTAAAGATAAAAATAAAATATAATTCAGATTTAAATAAGAGATGAATTTATTATCAAATTAACAGTCTATGTCATTTAAATTAGTTTCTACTTTGTATCGGGTCGTAGACTACGACGCACTAATAAAAAGTCGGACGGATTCTCTAGAAAATAAGGATTTAAATTTTCAAAGTATATTATATTAATGGAGTTTAAAAAATCTATGATGTTGTATTTATCCGGATAGATGGTAACATGAGGCTTTATGACAATGAGTCAAAATCCGCATCCACCTTCTAGCCATGCACACTTCAACGTACCACTTCCCTTCTCCCTGTATTAAACCTTACTCGCTTGCTTCGCCGTTCTGTTTAGAGCCAACTAGCTGCTATTTGGATTTTACAGAGAATAAGTGGATTGAGACACTCGGCATAAGTTTCTGCATCTGCGGTCCCAGCGGCTTTGGTGATCTCCGGAAGATGAACACGTTCATGTTGGGTTGAACTTAGAAACCTACAACTCTCATGGCTCACCGACTGCTTTCACTATAAAAATAATCACAAATAACGACGAATTTAACAATCGATTATAATTGATCGCTATTTAGCGATCGAATATAATTCGATCGTTAATTTAGCAACCGATTATAATTCAATTGCTAAATTAGTGATGAAATTATAATCAATCGCTATTTAACGACGGAAGTTAAAAATCGATCGCTAATTAGCGACGAAAATCAAATATCGATCACTAAAACAGCGATCGAATTTATATTGAATCGCTAATTTTAAAGTTGGACGGTACACGAAGAATTTTAGCGAACCTTAGCAACCGAACTACGATTCGGTCGCTAAATAGCGACTGGAGTTCGGTCGCTATTTTGACGACTGAACCTAAGGTTCGATCGCTAAATAATGACCGGAACTCTTCGGTCACTAATTTCCCCCTAAAATCTCACGATCTATTTCTCTTCTCCCCCGAACCCTAAAATCTCACGATCTGATAGTCGGCCAGCCTTCTTTAGTATCTGTATCCTTGCAGTCTGGCAACAAAAGGAAAGGCATCAGGAAAGCAAAAAGTAGTAGAACATTGGTAAGAAAACTGAACTGCTCCTAAGACATGTTATTGTCTTTCAACAAATCGTAATCAGACATTTGATGATCAATAGTTCAGCATGCTGGGTTTTAGAGTTTCTAACCGTAAGTTTATTTTTGTTCAGAGTTAAATGGGTTACTTTATATATTCTATACAACATAATTTTCAAAAACATTACTATTCTTAAAAAATCCTATTATTGAAGCCATCGCAAGGTAATCAGAGCTCCACTTGATACGTATTAATTTCTATAAAATATATTTGTGGATTGGAAAAGGAAATCCAAAAATCAACATTGTTGTGACTAAGTTAATTTACCATTTGCACTAAAGCAACAGTATATGGGTGTTCTAAGCTCAGAATCTCTAGGATCAAGTTAAATAAACTGAATTACTTTAGAGGCACCTAGTTGACTCATTCCTTTGAGTTTTGCTAATTTTACAGAAAATTAAATTTTCAATCAATCTAACCATGCTTCTGAGCAAGCCATGCTAATCTCTTGTACCAAAATGGGATCAAGAAATGTCAGTAGGACAAACTCTAATCAAAAGCCTATTGATTACAGCTATAAAATCAACATTTAATATTTTCAGAGGTAAGATTCGCTGTTAACTAAATTTTAGAAAATTATAAACTACCAGATGGAATTGCTAATCATTGAGATATAGAATTCCATATATACTGATCTGAGATTCTCCTTCATGTTAAAAACAGGGCTTTCCAGAAAAAAGTGTTTTGGTGTACTTATTTTTACATAATAGGTCAGCATGATTCACAAATTCTAAAAGTTTGGTATCTCCATTTCATCCAAAATCTTCCCCTGGGAGCAGCAACCATCAAACAAGTTTATATCAGAGTAACATAAGAGGTTATCCAAGTCATGTAACATGTAAAAAATGCAATATTAAGAAAATGACATTGCAGAAGTAGACTTTTTTCACAAATTTTCAGGTTCATGTGTTGCCCACAGACCCTCATATATAGGAAAGCCTTTCTTCAACTTCCGAACCTGTTGTGTGCAATTATCACGAACAACTTTCACCCTTATACTCAGGTCAGCAGTTAACAGTAATTGTTAGCAGCTTAAACAAGTTGGGTAGTCCAAAATAAGTGAAACATAGCAAGACAAAACAAATGCATAGATTTAGGTTAGGTGAAGGACGTATGGCATGTGTTGCAGCTACCGGCTATAAAAATTGCAATAAAGGATCTATTGAAGAATTTCAGATATACAACTAAAGCTACAGTAAGAATAATTAAAGAAAGGAACATGCGGCAAACACAACATACGAAATGCAGTTTTTGTTTTTCCTAAGCCTCAACAGCTTTCAACAGACCAGCGCGATCCTCACGACTAAGATCTGGCAGCATAAGCAATGATTCCGTTTCAAGAACCTGACAAAAAGTTTTTCAGTCTTAGTAGTTTATGCAGATAAATGATGATCAACTGTTCTATAGTTTTATACTAGTTTTGAACAATCATTGAACTCCACTGTTATCTCCTTGCAGAGCTGCTGGAAGGCCAACTCTCCTCCATTGCTCAGATAGTCAGTGAAACCACTGAATGAAACTTCAAGCCAATCAAAATGGAACAAAACTGTGATGCTAATGAGAATGGAACGAAAACAAACCATATCATATGTAAAATCAATAACCCTTTTTCTTTTCAGAACATCAGAAAATTCAATTACAAAACACATCAAAGTGCTTGGAATGGATATTATTTAGCTTCCATTGACATTTTTTCACCTCAAACATCAGAAGCTAATAGTTTGGTTTTCAAACTTCTTGAAACAAAATGTAACAACTAAGCCTTATCCCATCCCACTGGGTGGAATCGGTTTATATGGATCCTTCTATGTTATTAGACTCTATCTCCTATTATATCATCATTTATATTTAAATAAATTTTATCTTGATTTATTGTTGTTAATCAAGTTTTTTTTATCATCTTTCTCGTTTGATATGCACATTTATCATAGTTTCTCATTATCTAACTAGAGTATTTATTAATCGTTTAAGTACATGTTCATACTATTTTAAATGTCTCTAAAAGTTTTTCCATAATAAGTGCAATTCCGACTTTCTTTCTAATATTTTCATTTCTTATCCTATCAATCCTTATATCTCCGCATATCTAATTAACATCCTCATATCTTCAACTCTCATCTTTTATACATGTGCTCGAGTCATAATCCAACATTCATTTCTATATAACATTGCATGTCATTTTATAAAATTTTCTTTTAAGTTTTAGAAGTACTTTATAATCACACAGAACGTTTCTCTTCCATTTCAATCATCTCTTGTATTTTATGTAAAAATCTCTCTCAATCTCTCCATCCTTTTACAAAAATGATGATAAGTACTTAAAACTCTCAGATACAAAATAACTTATTATCTCCTACCTTAACAATTGTTTCATTACGTTTAATATTGCTAAATATAAATTTCATATATTGTCTCTACTCTACTAAGCCTAAAACCTTTTACTTCTAGCGTTTTTCGCCAAGATTCGAGTTTTGCATTTACTATTTCACGTATTTCATCTACCAAAACAATATCATCTATAAACAATATGCACTGTGGTACCGTATCTTGGATGTATCTAGTGAGTTCATCTATAATTAGTGTAAAAAGATAAGAACTTAGCGTCGATCCTTGATATAAAACAAGCATTATGAGAAACGTTTCCGTTAATTCGTCTGAAGTCTTCACTCTTATCATTATATTCTCGCACATATCCTTAATTAATTCAATATACGTTATGCTAATACTTTTCTTTTATAGAATTCTCCATATAAATTTCTTTGAAACTCTATCATTAACTTTTTCTATGTCGACGAATACCATATGTAAATCTTACTTCTGTTCCTGATACTTTTCAATTATTTGTCTAAGAAGATGTATAGCTTCTATTGTCGACTTTTCAATATAAATCTAAATTGATTTTCAATCGCCGTGGTCTCCTTTCTTAATCTTTTTTCTATTATTCTTTCCTAAAATTTCATTTTATGACTCATTAGTTTATTACCCCTAGTTTGCACAATTTTGTGCATCTTCTTTATTTCTATATAAGGGAACTAGAGTACTTTTATACATCTCTACTAACCAGGCATTTTTTTTAATTTTAAATATCATATTGAATAACTTTATAAGTCATTCAATACTTATTTTTCTAGACACGTCCATACTTCTATCAGAATATCAACTGATCTAATTGTTTTTTCATTTTGCATTACATTTAAAGTTTATTCTACTTCTGAATTATACTTCTGATCCATTCACTGCTTTCTTAGCTTATTTCTTAGTTACTGTATATTTTTTTAAAGTTTTTTCCATTCTTACAGGGATATAATACCTTATAAGCTATTTGTTTTCCTTCACTTTCTTTCTCATTCCACCGCCAAGATTTTTTACTTGATGATGCACATCCTTTTGGCTCACCAAGCACACTTTTAGCTACCATTTTAAACTTCGATAACATCTTATCCCATGTCCTATTCAAATCGTCATATATTTCTCCTAATATTTATACTCCTACCATCTCCTTAAATGTGTTTTACTTCTCATCTTTTAACTTCCACCACCTAATTTTAGGAGTCATGCATATTTTCTTTCTATTGATACTATACTTGAAGCGTATATCCAACACTACTAACCTATATTGGGTAGTTAAATTTTCTCCAATGATGACCTTGCAACCTTTATAAATTTTTCTATCCTTTTTCCTAATCATAAAAAAGTCAATTTACGATTTATTATTTTTATTTTTGAACATGATCAAATATTGTTCTCTTTTCTTAAATGAACATATTAGTATAAGATCATATGTTATCGCAAAATCTAATATAGTTTTTCCTTCTTCATTTCTTGTTCCAAACTCATAATCCCCATGCACTCTATTACATTCCTCATTTTTTACTCATACATGCTCATTTAGATCTCCTTTTATTAAAATCATTTCGATTGACAAAATATTTTATAATACTTCATCTAAGTCGTCTCAAAATATAGATTTGATGTATTCATCCACCCTACTTGAAGTGTATATATATTAATTGCATTAATAGTTCTTTCACCGTCACTATCTTAAGAGCTATAATCATATCTTTTTTCTAACTATTCCAACTCTTTATCCTTTAACGAACTATCAATAATAATACCTACTTCATTTCTTGTTTTACTCATTCCTGCGTATCATAACTTAATAATATATGAATAAGGCAAACACTCATGAATAGATCCATTAAACTATTATGTTAATGCTAGGATGTTCCCCAGAAGGCTAACGCGTTGCAGGGTCCGACTGTAATGTCTCGGCAAGGACCGCTACATCTCCATGAGAACTTGGGTGTAGTGTTAAATGAGCAAAAGTTCACACCATAGGTTGGGTAAGAATAAAAATTATAGAAAAATTAATAGTCTAAGATTTGGAACATGGAATATAGAAACCCTTACTGGTAAAACAATGGAGGTAGTAGATACAATGATTAGGAGAAGAATTAGTATTTTGTGCGTACAAGAGACAAAATGGGTAGGCGAAAAGGCAAAGTTGATAGAGAACTCGGGTTATAAGTTATGGTACACAGGGAAGAGTAAAACAATAAATGGAGTTGGTGTTATTGTAGATAGTTCGTTAAAGGATGAAGTTGTAGGAGTAAATAGAAAGAGAGATAGAATTATAGCTCTCAAAATAGTAGTGGAGAAAGACACTATAAATGTAATTAGTGTATATGCACCTCAAGCAGGATTAGATGAAAATACCAAATCAAGGTTTTGGGATGACCTAGATGAAGTATTACAAAATATTCCATCAAATGAAATGATTTTAATAGGAGGTGATCTAAATGGACATGTTGGAGTGAAAAATGAGGAATATGAGAGGGTGCATGGGGATTATGGGTTTGGAACAAGAAATGAGGAAGGTAAAACTATACTGGATCACATTTAAAAGCGGGAATAATAAATCGCAAATTGACTTTCTTATGGTTAGGAAGAGGGATAGAAAGATTTGTAAAGATTGTAAGGTCATTCCTGGAGAAAGTTTAACTACCCAACATAGGTTAGTAGTATTGGATATACGTCTTAAGCATAATATCCATAAAAAGAAAATATCCACTACTCCTAGAATTAAGTGGTGGAAGTTGAAGGATGAGAAACAAAACATATTTAAGGAGAAGGTAGAAGGACAAGTATTAGGTGAAGTATACGGTGACCCTACTACGACATGGGATAAAATGGTATCAAAGTTGAAAATAATAGCCAAGAGTATACTCGGCGAGTCAAAGGGGCATGTACCACCAAGTAAAGAATCTTGGTGGTGGAATGAGAAAGTACAGGAAAAAGTGAAGGAAAAACGAATAGCCTATAAGAAATTATATATTTGCAAGAATGAAGAAAATTTAAAAAAATATACATTAGCTAAGAAAGAGGCTAAAAAAGCAGTGAATGAAGCTAAAAATACAACTTTTGAGCAGTTATATCGAAAATTGGATACAAAAGAAGGAGAAAAAGACATTTATAAAATAGCTAAAGTGAGAGAGAGGAAGACAAAAGATATTAGCCAAATAAGATGTATTAAAGATGAATGCAATAGGGTATTAGTAAATGATGGAGAAATAAAAGAGCGGTGGAAGAGGTATTTTCATCAACTTTTTAATGAAGGTGTAGGTGATCAACTTAACTTAGGTAATTTAAGCAGGTCAAATGAGTATAGAAATTTAAATTTTTACCGTAGAATTCAAATTTCAGAAGTAGAACAAGCTTTAAACGGAATGAAAAATGGAAAAGCCGTTGGACCAGATGATATCCCGATAGAGGTATGGAAGTGCCTAGGGAAACAAGGTATTGAATGACTTACAAAATTATTTAACATGATATTGAAAACAAAGAAAATGCCAGATCAATGGAGAGTAAGTACTCTAATTCCCTTATATAAGAATAAGGGGGACGTACAAAATTGTGCAAATTATAGGGGCATTAAATTAATGAGTCATACCATGAAACTTTGGGAAAGAGTAATAGAAAAACGATTAAGGAAAGAGACTATGGTCACCGAAAATCAATTTGGGTTTATGCCTGGTAGGTCGACAATAGAAGCTATACATCTTCTCAGGCAACTAATTGAAAAGTATCGGGGGCAAAAGCAAGATCTACATATGATATTTGTTGATTTAGAAAAAGCTTATGATAGAGTCCCAAGGGAAATTATATGGAGAATTCTAGAAAAGAGGGGTGTTAGCGTAGTATATATTGACCTAATTAAGGATATGTATGAGGAAGTAACGACTAGAGTGAAGACTTCAGGCGGATTAACTGAAGCATTTCCAATAAAGATAGGGTTACATCAAGGGTCAGCTCTAAGTCCTTATCTTTTTACACTAATCATGGATGAACTTACTGGACACATTCAAGATACCGTACCATGGTGCATGTTGTTTGCAGATGATATTGTATTGGTAGATGAGACACGTGAGGGAGTAAATGCTAAATTAGAATCTTGGCGAGAAACACTAGAAGAGAAAGGTTTTAGGCTTAGTAGAGTAAAGACAGAATATATGGAATTTAAGTTTAGCAATATTGAACGTAATGAGACAAGTATTAAAATAGGAGATGATGAGTTGTCTGGAACTGAGAGTTTTAAATATTTAGGATCATTTTTGCAAGCCGATGGAGGGATTGAGAGAGATGTCTTACATAGAATACAAACAGGATGGTTGAAGTGGAGGAGAGCATCAGGTGTTTTATGTGATCGTAAAGTGCCTCTAAAACTTAAAGGAAAGTTCTATAAAACAGCAGTTAGACCTGCCATGTTATATGGCGCTGAATGTTGGGCTATGACTCGAGCACATGAGCAAAAGATGAGAGTTGCGGAGATGAGGATGTTAAGATGGATGTGTGGACATACGAAGATGGACAGAATAAGAAATGAGAGCATTAGAGAGAAAGTTGGAGTTGCATCTATTGAGGAAAAACTCCGTGAGACACGTTTAAGGTGGTACGGACATGTACTTAGACGACCGATAAATGCTCCAGTTAGGCGGTGTGAAACTATGACAAATACGCATATCAAACGAGGGCGAGGTAGACCAAAAAAGACTTGGTTAGCAACAATAAAACAAGATAAAATTTATTTAAATATAAATGATGATATAATAGGAGATAGAGCTCAATGGCGTAAAAGGATCCATATAGCCGACCCCACATAGTGGGATAAAGCTTAGTTGTTGTTGTTGTCTTCTCTCCTACTCATTTTATCTCTTATACACATAAAATATTAATTTTTTTCCTAATCATCGTATCTACTACCTCTATTGTTTTACATATGAATATTTCTAGATTTCATGTTTCAAATCTTAGACAATTAGATTTCCTATAATATTTATCCTTACCCAACTTATGGTGAAATCTTGCATATTTAACACTACATCCAAATTTTCATGAAAATGTAGCGGTTTTTGCTAAAATATTACAGTCGGACCTTGTAACGCATTCCTTACGGAGAACATCTTAGCATTAGCATAATAATTTGATAGATTCATCCATTGAATATTACTTGAAAGTCCACATTGGCTAACAACCTAACGTACAACCCTCGTCCTTTTCAACCAGGCTTGGGACCAACTTTAGCGGATTTCCTTGAAACAAAATGAACTTGTAAAAATTCACATAACAACAACAACAACAACCAAACTTTATCCTACCAGTGGGGTCAGCTATATGGATTATTCTGCGTCATTAGGCTATATCTCCTACTATATCATCTATACTTATATAAATTTTATCTTATTTTATTATTGCTAATCAAGTCTTTTTTAGTCTTCCTCTTCATCGTTTGATGTGCGTAATTGTCATAGTTTCACATCGCCTAACTGGAGTATTTATTGATCGTCTAAGTACATAGATAAAAAAATTCACATAAGTGAGCAAATATATGCATTAGCATTAAAAGTATAATATACAAAGTATTGCAAGGCTAAAGCTCAAACAAGTCCATCAAAGATGAGTAAACCCAAGAAACATGCATTGTGCTACCTGACAGGGATTAGGTGCAAACATGTCATAGTTAAACATACAAAGTATGGGAAGGCACTCATATTCTACACACACAATGCGGTACTTGATACATATCATCATATGAGCACTGGGTTGCATAAGTAAACCTGAATCCTAACTAAAACAATTGCATCCTTCCAATAGATAGTAACATAACATTAACCAAGACTACATCTAGAGTAGTCAAAATCCTTGTAGCAGCAAGTCTGCAGCAGCAACAACAATAACAACAACGAGCATTTTACTCTCAACTATTTGGGGCATCTACAACGATATCATCTTCTACTGAACCCTATCAAGGCTATGATTTAATTTGTCTAACTACGATAAACATGCCCATATCATCTCGATCTAATTTCTATCATTTAATTATCTATTGAAACCTAATCTAATTTTTACGAGGTAGTAACAATACATTGATCAAATAAGAGACAACTTACTCCGTAACGTTACTGGTGAAAGACCCTTTTTCCCTGCAAAATACCATATCAAATGGAGCTTAGTTAATAGAACCATGAAGGAAGATGAGTTAGGCATCCTCAATCTAAAACCAGATAATCAGGCCTTGCTTTGCACTTGATGGTAGCACTATGTTACCCTTAATGGAGATCTGCCATGGATTTCACAAATATGCAGTCTATTTTAACCAGGTATTCCTGGTCAGAACCAGTACCAAATTCAAAATGCTCCTATATCAAAAAGAAACCACTCTTTGTATGAGAATTCTATCTTTAATATAAGACAACGTTTTCAACAGGAGAAACACTAGACTGTGGCTGGACAGATAGAGAGGAAGCACTTGCTTACAAATCAATAACTCTCTGTTCTTAAAATCTGCAGTGATCGGCATGCCTTTTTGAACCTAAGAATAAATTGCACATGCTTACACAAAGGTCCTGATTGCAGATTTACAACTTTACAGGTTTGAGCTGGGATTCAGATTGTATGAGATTTTCCTTGGATTCAAGATTTGCACATCTACTTGTCAAACATCATGCTGAATGATAAACTGGAGGATCATATCCATGGAGGGGGAGAAGTGCCAGTAATGAAATTTTATCAGTTAAAAGTGCCTATAAGATGTATTTTAGTGGAATTGATCATTTTTCACTACAGTTTAGTTGTCTTTTGCGACAAACATTGTTAAGATACTCTCCCGGCTCATTATGCACAAAGTATAAATACTAAGGAAAAGTAAATTCAGAGGTGTAAACATCTCTAAACCTTCATATGCCTTCTGCCATAAAAACTTGGAATCTATCTTACAGTTATTTCATTTGTCTCAAGCACGCGATGGATGAAACTTTATCATCAATCTTCATGGCATTAGGATCTCAGAATGTTTTGATATGGTTTTCAAAGGACAAGGTCAACAAAATATCAAAGGTACAAGGGAACTACTTTTCAATTATTCCTCTGTATATTGCTACATTGTTAAATCTGTTACAATTAGCTTCCTCTTTTTATTGTTTTTTAGGCCTTTTTGTCTCTCTTAGAACTCCTGATGCTCAGTTACTGCACAAGTTTTTTTCTTTCAAATGTACCATTCACTAATGTTTATGCAACCCATGGCGGGCTTCCACTTATCTTGTTGAAAAGAAAAAACGAAACGAAACAAGTCTTATGTTCAACCTGAACAAAAAGTTTATCATTTCTAATAAAACACCTATCTACTGTTCCTTGTTCATGTGAAGGCATGCAATGGAACAATAAACAAAATAATTAAAGAGGAAATCGACGTTAGGGTCAAACTAAAGAAAATGACCAATAATTCAGCACTTCGTAGCATAGCAAACTTGATCTTATAACCATTCAAAGCACGACCAAGTCTTACCCCTATAGTTTCTGTATAAGAAAGAATACCCAATCATTATGTGCAAGAAATTTAGCTAATTGGAAAATGAATAAGCAAAAATCAAATTGTTTCTTTGCATGGTCAGGCATAAACGGTTATATTTGAGAGGTGTCCTAAGGCAATCGTCTTACAGTTATACTATTTATTAGATAAATAGTAATTTACTATTTGAGTACACATTTTCTATGTGTTTGATTGAATCTTAAACTCATTTACTGAATATCCACAGTACGATTCAAAACATAAGAGATTTTGTAATTGAATCACAACTAGTGAGCATCTTTACATGTGTAATTATGAATGTATTGAAACTATCTCTAGTCAAGGAGTTAATGAGCACGGACGTCATCGATTCAATTGAGACTAGCACATTTTGAACTCCTTGGTTAGCCAAGCAGCTGATCAGACATTGGATGTTGAGAGTTAAACGTGAATGTTGGTTAAAGGTAACAAGTTCATTGGAGTAACTTGCCTTAAAATTTCATATGTTTCGATACATATGTCAATAAAGATCTCAATGCAGCTTAAATACGAGTTTCCTTTGACTTACGGTATTCCAGTCACCTTGGTCATGAAGGCTTATACTTTGACATCTTAAGCAAACATTTCCGAGGAGGTGTGGATCCGAGATGATTGGATATAAATCGAAGTGCCCGAAGGTGTTTGAATAGTCCACAGAGGATCCACCGCTCCTTGGAAAAGGAGACGTATACCCTGCAGTCGCTTGTCAGGATTGTTACTAAAAGTCTTTGGCCAAAGTATTACATGTCAAGAGCACGATACTCTTGGACACATGTACAAGTAATTTGAATCCACAAGACAAGAAATCTAGCTTGGGCTAGGTGTGACGTAGTCAGCCTAGTAGAAACTGACACACATAGACCATATCCTGAATCAAGCAGATATAAGACGGTGAAAGGAACGAGGCACGTTTAATTGGAGCTGCTGAAGGATTTAAAAATATTCTGAAATCAATCGTTGATTTTCTGATCAATTGGGAATCATGATGTACTACTAGGTGTCACTCATGATCGTTCTGTAATTAATGGTTAATTACGGACGGCCAACATAACCGGGAACCTATTGGGTCACACGCACTGCATGTTCTTCGAAAGACTTAAAAAAAGTTTGAGAATTGAATTCTCAGAACGAGAGAAATAAAATCTGGTTGAATCGGACAAAGGATAAAATGATGAGTGAAGATGAAATGAACGAAATTGATTTCGTTCAAATTGGAGGTCGTTTGATTATTGAACCAAACAATTCGATTTTAAACTAAATTGAACCAACTTGGTTTAGTTCATGATGGAAGAGGTTTTGATAAAACGGAAGAAATGAGGAGTTTCCTCTTGTAAAGACGAAACGAACAAAACTAGTCTGGGTCAAATCGAAGATCATTTGATTAGTGAACCAAGCGATTTTATTTTGAACCAAGTTTGCTACAGTAACCAGACTGGTTCGCTACAGTAAACTCTAATAAACCCAGTCCGATTCAGCTCATTTTTTTCTTCCGGTTTAGCATCACTGCGTGATCGATTTTTCTCCGATTCACCGCAGGCGCCGCACGCACGCGAGAGGGACTCACAATCCCGTCTTTCTCAACAATAGAATCTTCGAATTCTGTAATCGCCGATGAGGATTACGCGATATAAGATGTCAGCCACAACAAGGGAGAGGGGCACGTGAAAAATCATAGCCGACACAACCATCCTTGGTCGCTGATCCTTCGAATCCCCGGCCATTGGAGCCTGAGTGTCACCGACCGCGTGGAGGATGACCTGAGAGCGTCATCCCGATGGCATCGTTGGCCCGCGTGAGAGGGAAGGGAAACCCTAATCACGAAGCCGTAATCCCCTCTTCTTCTCCTATCTATTCATCGCCGCCATCAATGCCCATTTAGGGTTTGTTCCAGTCGCCACCGTTTATCGAAGAGTGTCTCCATCGAAGAAGCCGAAGAACTCCAAAACCCTAACCGCCAGCCTCCTCCTCTTCTCTACTTGTTCTGCCGCCACTGCCGCTTAATTAAGCTGCTGCAGCCATCGGAACGTCGTTGGAACGCCTCTGGATTTCTCTATCACGGTCGGAGAAGCTGAGGCTGCCAGACCCTTGGGTTGCTCGTGGAATTTCGTTGTCGGAGTCGCTACTACGTTGATACCGGAGTCGCTGCTACGTTGATACTGAACTTCTAAAGCAATCGGAAATTTATTCCATCATCGTCAGAAAGAGTTTCCGGCCATTTGTCCCAAAATCGACGGTCAAAGTTGACCATCAAAAACTACACCGAGAATACAATTTCCGGTAATAGTTAGAAAACCCCTGAAAACAATCGCGACAAACGTTGTTGTGTGTTTTTCGGAATAAGATTGTTCTCTCAAATCAATCATTATCGATCATCGGCTAGTACCGAAAACGATAACGCAACTCGTGGCTTCGGAAGCCGTCCAAACCAGAGCTTGGTGTGGATCACCAGTAGAGGCGGGATTTTGACAAGGACTGCTCGATTGATGCCAATTTCGCTCAACATCCTTAATAAGGTACGCGTAGAATATTTACAATTCTGTAAAATTTTAATTTCCAGTCAAGCCTTGTACTTTGTTATTTCCTGTATTCGCATGCGTGTGTTGTAATAATTTTCTTGTATTATTATTCTATTACCGCTGCGCACGTTTACGAAACATGTAAATATGCGCATTGCACCGGGATGATCCCAACATAAACAACCACATATCTTTCATAGCGTTAATTGCAAAACAATATATGCTTGTACCTAATTCATCCTTAATTCAGCAAAGATTTCCATTTTTCTGAGTTAAGTATCAATACTCCAAAAGACCATTAATGCCCCCTGACGAAAACCTCTGATGTTGAAGATTTTCGAATTCTTAAGCTTCAGCTAGAGTGGTGGTACCCTTGAAGCTTGGCGTAAGCTTCGTAAGTAAGCCGACGATCCTGGCCAAGCGAAATCTACCATCATCGAGTTCCATGGATTCAATCCCTTCGATTAAATCCCTCTCACAAGCTTCCATCATCCACACTATTATTCTATTCTCGCTCTTTTTTAACCTTGTTCGTTTGATTTCTCCGCTCGTCGGCTCCCGTGTTATCGACAACCGCATGGTTCATCACATAAAACTAGGTCTATTTAGAGGCGTCCACTGAAAGGTTGGCATGAATAGGATCGGACGATTTTTAAAAAAATAATCCGATCCTCATATTCGAGTGATGTGCTTTCCGCAAGTATACGGAATGTCGTCAAATAATAAAAAGATATCGAACCACAGGGACTGAGTATTAGCTATAGTGATGTCACTGAGATAGTTATCTAGACTCCAAAGGAAACGGAATGGTTAAGGATTGTGTGTATATGGTAGAGAGAAAGATTGGCTTGGGGGTTTATGGATGAGATGGATAAGTCTAGGATTTCAGATTCATATTAATGCTAGGTGAAGTCCCTAATTCATGTTTATTTCCTTACTCTCAATATCTACCACCTTGTAGGGATTCTAACCAAAATACCAACTCGACCTCGTCAGGCTTTGTTGGCATTTAACCTTGAAGTCCTATGTGGTGGCTCTCTAGTAAAGGTGACGTTAGAAAGTCCGATTAAAAGTTCACCTTCTGTCACAAGGCACCCCGGTCATACGATCCAACGTCATACCCTCTGTCATCGAGTACCCTGTTCAAGACCTTGTTCTAGTGGCCACCAACCATTAGATATCCCTTATAGAAGTTTATCACCATGTAAGGATCACTTCGGAAAGTCCAGTTAAAAGTTCACCTTCTGTCACAAGGTACCCCGGTCATACGATCCTAGGATCTCCCTACACAATAATCTACCCCTCATAATCATGCATATGCGCTCACACAAATATTTTATCAAGCACGTTCAAGGCGCACAATACATGAAACAAATGTAAACACTCCATTGAATAGGGAAAATGACATAAACTAGTTCATACATCACCATCATCACATAAATGTTCATCCTACATCCTAAACTTAAGGATCTATTCCATTACAAGAAGATTACAACAAGAATATATGAAAAACGTCATCCACCAAAGAGGGGAAGACTTATCTTTGAAGCGTGGGTATCCGTTAAAGATCTTCTCACTCCGGTGTAGGATGGATTAGTGGAGATGAAGTGTTTTGGGGCCTCCCCAAGAGTGGGGAGGCGCCGTCCCCAAGCCAAGACCTAGGGTCTGGAGAGTGTCCCTAAGATACCTTCAAAGGGTGCAAAAAGTGATATTTATAAGGTCCAGGCACGCTCCTGCCTCGCCTCGTCACACGGCCGTGCCTGGGAGGCACGGTCGTGTGCTGTCACTTCTCTGGAAAATGGGCACGGTCGTGCCTAGTGGGCACAGCCGTAGCCTGCTGCGGCTCTGGATAATTGGCACAGTCGTGCCTGTGGGGCACGACCATGCTCTGGTTGGATGCTGGAGTGAAGGCACGACCATGCCTGTTTGGCACGACTCCTGGCAGTTGGTCCTCTGGTGGAAAGCATCCTAATGGGCACGGTCGTGTGTTACTTCTGCCTATGAAGAAGCACGGTCGTGCCCTGGGGGGCACGGTCCCTGGAGAAATGAGACACGGCCGTGCCTGGGAGGCACGACCCTGTCTTGCCTTGTCTTCAATTATTTTTCCGTCTCACCTTTTTCGCTCCTCCTTCATTTCTTCGTGTTTGCTACATAAGAGATTCACCCGTGACAGCGAACACGGCAGTATGAGCCTCTTCTCTCCACTTCTTGCTCCACCATCAATAATGCATCGTTTTGGCTCTAAATCGCATCCTGTCAATCAAAATATACAAAGAACAGATCTTCGAGCAAAAGAGTAGAAACAATTAATAATAAATGAATAAGGTGCAATAAAGTAGATCATATGCAATGAATTACAAATAGATGAGCGTTAAACAATGCTAAAAAAATATATATTATACCCTACACACATTATCGAGTGACATATAAATATATATAATCATCCTTAATTTATATATGAAAAAAAATAGAAAACTGGCCAGGGCAATGATGCAGATTCGCAGGACATCTTCTCAATTTTTCAAGCATATAAAGATCGAATTAAAAAAATAAAAAACTTAAATTATTTTTTATTTAACATGGGGTTTATATCATTTTCTATTGTTGAAAATTTTAGAGAATTTGAGGATTTCAAAACATTTTTATATTAGCCGCTAAGAGAAATTAAAAATATATAAACTATGATTCACAAAAATATATATATATATTTGATATTTTGTCAAATACAACCTTTGCAACTTAGGGCGCACCAGTACTTCTCAGTCAGGTTCACATGAATACTAAGGTTGAACATTAATAACATTCTCTTGTTTAGGACCATTTAGACTGCAGTATTCTATCTGAAGATCTCACAAAGCAAGGTTGGCACCATTGAATAGAAAACAAAGGGAGATGGTTTATTTCCTATCGTAATAGCATTATATTCTGCCAATCTGATGTCAGCTATGCTACAATTTAGTCAATTAATAACACCAAAAGCTTATTGGCAATGACATATTCGATAAAGAACTACATTTAGTTGCAACTATTCGCACAACCATGTGTCTCACTCAATGTTTAATGTAGTCGCTACTGCCTCTGAAAAGACCCAAGTTGTGAAGATTGAAGTCATTGTTGTTGGGTTCTAATGTGAAAAATAAATACAAACACAATGAGAAACGGAATCCAATAGAGATCCAAGCGAATTCAAATAAAATATATATAGAATATTATCTCTTGATGCGCAAAACCTTTACGAATCTGAAGAGCAAAGTCGATCTAAGCACGATCAATATATGTGCGCCTCTATGGTATCCACACGAGCACAATCGTTGTCCGTCTCACGAGCTAGATTAAAGTATCACATAACACACGTCTTAGTACTAGCTACTATTTAAAATTAAGATCAAATCATAATTTAGGATTGATATAATCTTATCATATCAGATCGTGTTCAAAAATACTCAACTTCCAAGTCTTATCTAATAAAACACTTTCATGCATATCTAAAATGCAAATGAAAATACAAATACGGATATTAAAACCGTGGATTTTATTAAAACTAAAACACATATTAGATTAACCCATTAATTTAATATATTTAAGATCCATTTAGATAACTCATTAATCCAATAAGCTTTAGCCCACATTATTTTAGTCGTACTAAAGTAAACAAACACCAAAAATGATGCACTCTCTATGTGTAGCACAATAGGTTCTCGTAACGTTAGTAGTGACTCTAAAATCTTATTTTAAAGATATAAATAATGAGTTGATATCTAGCAATACATCATAACTACCCAAGTGATGAAAATGTCATAGATTTGACCTAACTTATTCATAATTATTTTATTGTATAACTTCGTCCTTTTGTTCATGACGTCTAGATTGATTTACGAGGCATAGAGTATGTCATCCTCTCATCAATCTATGTGTTTCTTGATATCTAAGTAAACTTACTTAACCAAATAAGTTCAATATCTCATATTGACTTATTTGAGCATGATCATGCATTTTAGTAATCCTACTTAATCAAGGGGTTCACGGACATCACTTCTGTTATATGGAAGGGACAAATTCCATCTACATCATTCACATCCCTCCACATAACTTATTGCATACCCAATGAACAACTTTATAATCGACCTTGTTATAGGTGACGTTTGTTAATATTAAAGTACACAATTTTTTATGTAGGGAACCGCAGTGACTTCAGGTCAGAGAATTATTTATACTAATAGTCACTATGAGAATGTTTATGGCACTCATATAACAATCCATGAAACATTTCAAAACGGATCATCCAGTACATATTCTCTAATATATACTTATGTGCTAACTTGATATCTCATATCTATCACTTGTGAGATTAAATCATCAGTTAACCTACATGCTAGTCTCAATACATTAATATTGTCCTTGTATATTAATACTTGATTAGGAATAATTAAGAGAAGTATTTTATATATATAGTCTCTTACAATCAATTCAAATAATTGATGTCCTATAGAATAGAACTTACCACTCTATGGTATTATTATATTTATAAATTTACACAAATATGATACAAATATCATAGTCTTTTATTAAAATAAGATACAAAGTCTCAAATTAATCATCTCATGATTAGCTTTTAGGGTTTACACTAATAATCTTCCATTAGCAATAGAGTCAATCACTGAAATATCTTATACTTAGTGACCTAGCGTGACCATTATACTTCCTCTATATCAAAACTTTAGTTAGTGGGTCCGCAATATTATCATCTGTTGGTACTTTGCATATCTTGACATCTCTTTTATCGATAATCTCTCGAACGAGATGGAACCGCAGAAGCTCGTGTTTAAATCGCTGATGCGACCTAGATTCCTTAACTCATGCAATAGCCTCGTTATTATCACAATAGAGGTCAATTGGGTTAGCTATGATAGGAACTACACCAAATTCTATAATGAACTTTTTGACTCAAACAGTCTCTTTTGCTGCATTAGAAGTAGTAATATACTCAGCCTCTGTAGTAGAATCAACAACTCTGTCTTGCTTTAAACTCTTCTAATTCACATCATCACCAAGTAAAACACATATCCTGACTGCGATCTTGAATCATCTTTGTCAGTTTAGAAGTTAGCGTCATTGTAACCCTTTACAACTAGTTCATTACCTCTATATATCAAAAAATAATCTTTAGTTCTTCTCAAGTACTTAAGAATATTCTTGATTGTTATCTAGTGACTTTCATCCGAATCTACTGGTACTTGTTCATCATGCTTAATGTATATGAGACATCATGACGAGTATATAACATGTCATACATGATAGACCCAATAGTAAATACATAAAAAATCTTATCCATACGATCTCTCTCCTCTTTAGTAGAAGGACATTGAGCCTTAGAAAGGCTCACACTATGTGACATTAACTAGAATCCTCTTTTAGAATTCTGTATGACAAAATAATTAAGAACTTTATCAATATATCTACTCTGACTCAAGCCAAGCAATCTCCTAAATCTATATATCTACAAATCTTAATACCTAAAATATAGGATGTTTCACTTAAATCTTTCATTAAGAAATAATTTCCAAGCTAGGTCTTTATAGACTGTAGGATAGGAATATCATTTCCAATAAAAAGTATGTCATATATATACAAAATGAGAAAAAATAACCGTGCTCCCACTAATTTTTTTGTAAACACAAGGTGCATCTTCGTTCTTAATGAAATAAACTCTTTGATCACATTATCGAATCGAAAATTCCAACTTCTAGAACCTTGCTTTAATCCATAAATGGATTTTTGTAACTTATATACCTTTCTAGCATTCTTTAGATCAACAAAATCCTCAAATTATGTCATGTACACATCCTCAAGTAAATTCTCATTAAAGAATGCAGTTTTGACATACATTTGCTGGATCTCATAATCATGATAAGCTGCAATAGCAAACAAGATCAGAATAGATTTAAGCATTACAACTGATGAAAAATTTTCATCATAATTTATACCATAAACTTCCTTGAATCCTTTAGCTATCTATCATTTTTTAAAGGTATGCACATTACCATCTAATTTAGTTTTCTTCTTGAAAACTCATTTACACCCAATGAATTTATCTCTTCAAGTGATCAACTAGATTCTATACTTGGTTGGCATACATAAATTTCATTTCAAATCTCATAGCCTCTAGCTATTTCTCAAAATCTAACTCATTATAACTTTCTGATAGGATGTAGGCTCGTTTTGATCAACAAACATTACATCATCGTAGTCAGATAAGAGAAGAAAATATTTCTCAAGTTGACAACGTATCAGATCAACTCTACGTAGAGCTTATTCTACTCAAACAAGTTGTTGTTCCATAATTTCTTGTGATGCAACAAGTTCATGATCCACAACATCTTGTAGTACCTATTCAAGTGTCATCAAAGTCTTAGTGTTAATTTGTATATCTCGAATTTCTTCAAGATTTACTTTTCTTCCACTAGTTCCTCTAGAAATAAATTATCTTTCTAAAAAAATATCATTTCTACCAACAAATATTTTGCCTTGTGTAGGATTGAAAAGTAACATCTCTTTGTTTCTTTGGATATTTTACAAAATAGCACTTATCTGATTTGGGACTTAGTTTCTCTGAGATTGTACATCTGATATAAGCTTCACAACCTTAAATCTTCATTAAATATATTTTGGGGCTCTTCCCTGTCAATATCTCATATGATGTCTTTGCAAATGCTTTAGAATGAACACGATTAATTGTGAAAGCAACTCATCTCTAAAGCATATCCCCAGAAAGAAGAAAAAACATCCACATGACCATGTCTAATAAAGTATGACTCTTCCTTTCTAATACATCATTCCATTGTAGTGTGTCAGGTGGAGTAAGTTGGGATATGATCTCAAACTCAACTAGATGATCACGAAATTCTTGACTTAGGTATTCGTCAACTCAATCTGATCGAAGTATCTTAATATTTTTTTCAAGTTGATTTTGTACTTTGTTCTTAATTCTTTAAACTTTTCAAAAGATTCTGACTTGTGTTTCATTAAAAATACATAGTCATATCTACTAAAATAGTTAGTAAAAGTAATGAAATACTGATAGTCTCCTCTAGCTGTTATATTGAAATGATCACATACATCACTATGTATAAATTCTAACAATTCATTAGCTTATCGCTTTGTCAACTAAAAGGAGTTTTAGTTATCCTACTTAATAGCCAAGACTCGCATACTTCATATAAATCAAAATCAAATAAGTTCAAAAGTCCATCTTTAAGAAATTTAGATATGTGTTTCTCATTTATATGGTCAAAGTGATAGTGTCAAAGATATGTTAGATTTAAATTATTGGATCTTAACCGTTTTGTATTTATATTATAAATTGGGATTTTAAGGTCTGGAATATAGAGCTTATTAATTGTGCACTATAATAGAACATGTCATTTAAATAAATAGAACAACATTTGTTCTTTATTGTAAATGAAAAACTTTTCTTGTCTAAATAAAAAATATAAATAATATTTCTAGTTAAAGCAAGAACATAATAACAAGCCTCAAGTTCCAAAATAAGCCCAGTATGTAAACTAAAAAAATAGGATCTTATAATTATAGCAGTAATCTTGCACCATTGTCAACTCGCATATCCACTTCACCCTTTGTCAACGATCTACTCTTTCTTAGATCCTGCACATTAGTACAAATGTGAGAAGCACATCCGGTATCTAATACCCATGATGAAGAAGTAGATAAATTGAACTCTATAATATAAATATCTGAGGTAGAAGTCTCACTTTCTTCTTTTTCAATTCCTCTAAGTATACTTTGCAATTCCTCTTCTAATGTCTAATCTGACAATAGTGAAAACAGATTTCTTCCTTAGCCACCTCTCCTTTGGGTTTCAATGTAGAAGACTTTGCTTTGCCTTTGGTTTGGATTTTAACCTTACCTTTAGGCTTGTATTTTCCTTTGCCCTTTTACACCATCAATATGGTATTGGGCTTGATCTTCTTAAGATTCTATTCAGTAGTTCTCAATATGCTTAACAACTCAGGCAATTATTTGTCAATTTCATTTAAGTTGTAAATCATGACAAATTGACTATAGTTTTCAGGCAACGATTGCAGAACTAAATCAATGGTCAATTCTGAGTCTAATGAAAATTCCAACCTTTCAAGGTTCTCAATGTATCCAATCAACTTAAGAACATGAGTTCCAACAGGGCTTCCTTCTATAATCTTGCATTGAAATAAAGTCTTTGATACCGCAAACCTCTCATGTCTTGCCTACTCTTGATATAGTCATCTTAAATGTTCAACCATACCATAAGCATACATGTTCTTATATTGCTTCTGAAGCTTAAAGTTCATGGTGGCAAGCATAAGACATGATACATCTAAAACATCATCTTAATATTTTTTATGAGCATCCTTATCAACACGAGGGGCATTAGAAGCAAGTGGTTCAGGAATAGGCTGCTCTAGGACAAATAATTTCCTTTCTTGCTTAAGGACAATCCTTAAATTTCTTTACCAATAAAGAAAATTAGCTCCATTGAACTTGCCCTTCTCAAGGACAGATTACAATGATAGGGTATTTGACGTATTTACAGACATAGTAATCTACAACAATAATAAGTGCATAAATAAATATCATATTTTAAAATTCACTTAAATAGGTCTTTTATTAAATGATTCTCCTACTAAATCATAAGGTTGGGTAGGAGCAAGTCATAGATGTAAGCAAATATAGTTACCCACACTACTAGCCTCAAACTCAATAATAATTACATTTTGATGGGCTAAGATTCATATTTTACCTTGTCTTGAGTTAGATTTGGTTAATCACCCAAAACTTGGCTATTTAAGTAGGTAACATTTACCAATTGCATCTTATGCAACTCTTGGATATTTGGTGAACAACACAATTTGTCCTTTGACCATCTAATGGTGCACCTCTAATTTCATGCCTCTATGTTCTCAATCTTATTGAGATAACCTAGTTATGTCACATCCAATGTTCGATAAGCTAGATATCACAATTATCCAATTGCATTCTACCATGATAAATAAGACACTTTCCTTTGGCAAACCTATCTTTTATTAATCAAGCTAGTAATGAGCATCGAACTTTAATAGACATCTTAAATCAACTTATTTTTAGTAAAATTATCAATTTAACATGCATCACATACATTTAACATGCATCGCATAGGCATGACATATATAACATACATCGCATAAGCAAAACATAAACGTGATATGGTTGTGACCAATCTAATACGAACTTCTCATGCAAATGAGAGGATCGAAAGGTCAACCTTAGAGAATTGCATCTTCTTCAAGTACTTTCGTAGTTGTCATATGTTGTTGGTCTCTTCTCCTCTATTATATACTATACTAGCACTATTCTAATTTGTACATTACACAACTAGAAGAAAATCCGAGTTACATTTGAGGGGAGTTAGATGAGAAGAAAAGTTTTACAAATTAAATTAAAGATAAAAGGCACGACACATAGGTCGTATTTTATTTTTCAACTTGAGTTGAAGATAAAACAACGACACGCAGGTCATATTAATTTTACAACAACCATACACACAATTCAATCATATCGGTTAAAAAGGTCATAATCATGCACCAAGCCATATATCACATGTATTAACTATATAACATCATTTTATTATGATTCCAATTAATGCTTATGTGGCATAACCACACGGGTTCTAAGGGCAGCGCCCCTAGCAGAGTCCAAGGGGCAGCGATTTCCTTAACTTGTTGAATGAGTTGCTTTCATATTTCTCTTGAAATTAACAACCAAATTTTTATAAACTGTTCATAACATATTGATTCATTATTATAATCAAATCACAATTTCGATTATTATTTAAACAAAACGATTAAAATTTCACAATCCGTTCATAATAGATTATTCATTCATATCAATCGTATTGAAATCCATCATTGATTGATTAGTCGAATAAAACCAAATTATAGAGTTCATATAATCGAATTAACATGAACATGCTGCAAACACTATTGTTTAATCAAATTAAATTGTTTCAGTTTCATGTTAGATTAATTAAAACACTCATAAATCATTTCAACAATCATAATAAACATGTTCGTTTATATCGTATATAAAAATAAACATTAAAACAATTCAATCAAATTCACAAGTGGCTCTAATACCACTGTTAGGTACTAATGCGTAAAATAAACACAAGTACAGCAAGAAACGGAGTCCACCAAAGATTCATGCAAATTCGAATAAAGCGTTTGTGTATAATATTACCTCTTGATGCGCAGAACCTTTGTAAATCTGGAGAGTAAAGTCGATTTAAGCACCATCACACATCGATTTAAGCATGATCAATGTGTGCATGCACCTTTATGATATCCACACAAGCACAGTCGCTGCCCATCTCACAAGCAAGATTGGAATATCACATAACTCACGTTCTATGCTAGCTACTATTTAAAATTAAAATCAAGCCTTAACTTAAGGTTGACACGATCTTATCATATAAAATCGTGTTAAAAAAAATACTCTAACTTTCAAGTCTTGTCTAATAAGGCACTTTCATGCACATCCAAAATGCAAACGAAAATACAAACATGAATATTAAAACCGTGGACTTTATTAAAACTCAAACTCATATCAGATTAACTTATTAATCCAATACATTTAAGGTCCATTTAGATTAACCCATTAATCCAACAAGCATAGACCCACATTATTTTAGTAGTACTAAAATAAAATAAACTCCAAAATTGATATGTTCTCTATGTGTGACACAATATATTCTTGTAACATTGACAGTGACTCTAAAATTTCATTTTAAAGACACAAACAATGAGAGACATTTAGCAATGGATCATGACTACTATCACAGGACTAGTTTCTTACTTAAACTTTTCCTATGTGGCACCAAGTCACCACTTGATTCAGCCTTCCAAAATGCACCACGGAATTGTAAGAAAGTTCTCACAAACAAGCCTCCACGAAATGCCCAAGGAAGAACACACAATGTACAGGGAAAATACCCCAACCCTTATATTTCTCAAGTATAAAGGATACAAAGTGGACTCATTACAGAAATCACTCAATGCCCCTTGCTAATGCCAACATAGTCTATTTATAATGCATAGACTTGGCTGTTACAAGCAACTATATGGAAGTTCCACCAACTTCTTGGTGTTCCACCAACTCCCTCGCCACATGAGCAAAATTGCTCGTCCACCTTGTCGCTGCCTTGGCACCGCGCCAATGGTCAGTCTGCACCTATGTGCATGGCTAATGCGTGGCTCCACAGAATGGTGTTTTTGGCTCTATGCCATCTGCCAGCCGCGCGCCTCGTGCATGGCCTAAGTCCTGCACCACGGACTTAGGCGAGAACAACCTTCCTGCTACTCCGTATGCATGCGCCCACCGCATGCGTGGCTCACATTTCCTACGAGCCATGTTTGGCAAAATGCTTAGACTTCGCACGTTCCATCTTCGCATCTGTTCGCCGCAACCCAAGCCGACACTTGCTCGACTTGTGCTTGGATAGCACCCGGCGCACTGCCACTTTTCCCACTGCTGCTTAGCATGTCTTGCGCACATGCCCAACTAAGCTGAACACAGGAGCAACGGACCAATCCCCATGTCCAGCCGTGCCATTGATCTAAGGGGCTAACAAACCACCCCCACCAGAAGAACTCGACGTCCTCGTCGAAGGCTTCTTCAAGTATGCTTGTATTTGTTCCTCGAACTGCCATAGTGTCACATCTCTTTCCCAAGTAGCTTCTGATTCTGGCTTCCCCTTCCAAAGAGCTAAATATTCTGTTCTTCGATTCTTCTTGCTCATTCCGAAGGTTCTATGATCCAGAATTTCCTTAACATCATCGGTGAACTGCTTTCTCACCACTGGTGGAGCTCTTTTGATGTTGTTTCTTGATGGATCTGTTTCATCAACATAAAATTTCTTCAAGAAACTGACATGAAATGTAGGATGTACCTTTAACCTCTCAGGTAGGTTTAGTCTATAAGCCACATTGCCCACTTTCTCCACTATCTCGAACGGACCATCATATTTGGCAATAAGTCCCCGATGTGCATTCTTTCTACTGATTCTCTTCCATATTTGAGGAGTGAGTTTCAACAAAACTTTATCCCCAACAGAGAATTCTAAGGGCCTTCGATTCTTGTCAGCATACTTCTTCATTCTTTTAGCCGCTTTCCTTAAGCTGTCTTGGGCTTCCTCAAGCAACTCTTGCTTTTCTCTTGCATATCTATATGCTGCGGGACATCTCCCTCCAGATTTTTGCTTGGCTATCTCGGAAGGAGTTGTTGGTTGTGCTCCCAACACAATCTCAAAGGGACTCCTTTCTGTGGATGAAGACTTGTGCAAATTGTAGCAGAATTGTGCACTGTCCAAGAGTTCCAACCAATTTTTCTGACTTGCAGTGACATAGTGTCGCAAGTACTCTTCAAGTAAATGATTGATTCTTTCCGTCTGGCCATCGGTTTGTGGATGGTTAGCAGTAGAAAATTTCAACTCCGTCCCCATCATATTGAACAAGGAAGTCCAAAATCTTCCAGTGAACCTTGTATCCCTGTCACTCACAATGTCAATAGGCAGACCAAAAGATTTTACCACATTCTTGTAGAAAAGTTCTGCATCCACATCAGAAGGGCAAGCCGCAGGAGCCGCAATGAACACAGCATACTTTGAGAATCTGTCCACCACCACCATGATGGAGGACATGCCATCAACTCTGATACCAATTGTCACAGGACTAGTTTCTTACTTAAACTTTTCCTATGCGGCACCAAGTCACCACTTGATTCAGCCTTCCAAAATGCACCACCGAATTGTAAGAAAGTTCTCACAAACAAGCCTCCACGAAATGCCCAAGGAAGAACACACAATGTACAGGGAAAATACCCCAACCCTTATATTTCTCAAGTATAAAGGATACAAAGTGGACTCATTACAGAAATCACTCAATGCCCCTTACTAATGCCAACATAGTCTATTTATAATGCATAGACTTGGCTGTTACAAGCAACTATATGGAAGTTCCACCAACTTCTTGGTAGTTCCACCAACTCCCTCGCCACATGTGCAAAACTGCTCGTCCACCTTGTTGCTGCCTTGGCACCGCGCCAATGGTCAGTCTGCACCCATGTGCATGGCTAATGCGTGGCTCCACAGAATGGTGCTTTGGCTCTATGCCATCTGCCAGCCGCGCGCCTCGTGCGTGGCCTAAGTCCTGCACCACGGACTTAGGCGAGAACAACCTTCCTGCTGCTCCGTATGCATGCGCCCACCGCATGCGTGGCTCACATTTCCTACGAGCCATGTTTGGCAAAATGCTTAGACTTCGCACGTTCCATCTTCGCATCTGTTCGCCGCAACCCAAGCCGACACTTGCTCGACTTGTGCTTGGACAGCACCCGCGCACTGCCACTTTTCCCACCGCTGCTTAGCATGTCTTGCGCACATCCCCAACTAAGCTGAACACAGGAGCAACGGACCAATCCCCATGTCCAGCCGTGCCATTGATCTAAGGGGCTAACAGCTACCCAATTGACGAGAATGTCGTAGATTCGACTTAACATGTCAATAACTATTTTATTGTATAACTTAGCCCTTTTGTCCATGATGTCTAGATTGATTTATGAGCCATAAAGTGTATCATCCTCCCATCAATATATGTGTTTCTTGATATCTAAGTACACTTAACCAAATAAGCTCAATATCTCATATTGACTTATTTGAGCATGGTTATGCATTTAAGTAATCATACTTAATCAAGGAGCTCCTAGACATCACTTCCATTATGTGAAAGAGACAAATTCCATCTACATCACTCACATCCCTCTATATAACTTACTACATATTCATTTATAATCGACTTTATTATAGGTGACGTTTGTCAATACTAAAGTACACAACTTCTTATGTATTTATGACACTCATATAACAATCAATGAAACATTCTCATGTCAAGTCATTCAGTCTATATTTTCTAATATATACTCATATTTTAACTTGATATCTCATATCCATAACTTGTGAGATTAAGTCATCAGTTAACCTACATGTTAATCTCAATGCATTAATATTGCCCTTGTATATTAATATTTTATTAGAAATAATTAAGACTAATATTATATATATATAGTCTCTTATAATCAATTCAAATAATTAATGTCCTATAGAACAGAACCTACCACTCTAGACATTATTATATTTATAAATTTACATAGATATGATATAATAAACATAAATATGATACAAAAGTCTCAAATTAATCATCTCATGATTGACTCTTAGAACTTACACTAACAATTGTTACAGACAAAAGTACAATAGAAGATTCAATCGAGCTCGAAACAAGAGCTGGCACATGCTTACGAGCGCATGGTTGCTAGTAAGTTGGGTTCATAACCATGAACTTGAACCAATAGATGCAAGTTATTGTTGAGTTCCCATGATTAGAGGTGAAGTCAAATCAAACCATGCTAACTACACCACAGTCAATTGTCTCGACATTGTAGGTTTGTGTGTTACTCTTCTCTAGGTCATAGGAGAACTCAATAAAGATGAAAATCTTCTTGGCATTGCTGGAAAAATCATCGTCAAGTGATTCAAAGAGGGGCACTTGACCTGTCGTAGGCAGCATTCTACATATCATACATTCAAGGAGGGGCATCAGGAATTATGTTGCAACCAAAAATGTAACATCGCACAAGAGATCAACTATGCATTTGCATCTAGTACGATGAGATTTATTGGCTTAAAGATACAGAAGGCATAAGAGAGTTGCCCATCAATTAGAAGCTTAAAGGAACATGAGGTTGCATTTGAAAGAACAAAGCAAACTATATATATGATTGAATATAGATTTGCCAAACTATTTGAGAACAATAATAAAAAATATAATTTAACAAATATACACTCATAATAATAATATCTACCTGAAGCCTCAAACTCAAAATATAACCAGTTCAAAATTAGAAGCTCCCTTCGCACTTTGGTCTGTTGTATGAGGATACTTATAGGAGAGAGATATGTAATAGTGTATCTTCAGTTAAAAATACAAGCATTTTACAGTCCCCTTTTCACCAAAAATATAAATTTAAGAATTCAAAGTGGCATCCATACCTAGTGCTATGGGTCATTTGATTTAATCGAGTGTAGACCCTGCTGAGCTATGTTTTATATTAAAGATACCTCATAGCATTTCCAGATTTTATTATGGAACCAATTAGCATATACTTGGTCTGCATTTTCTCTCCGTTTCTTAAATTTTCCAATTAATAATAATGCTCCTAAATTTATCCAAGTTTCACTTCACTGGCCATGCAATAATAGCTTACCTATTCCTTATATTTCCAGAGTTGTTACATTGGCAATCATCTGTTTCTGTCACAATCATTAGCTAGTTATTTAACCATAAACCTTCTAAGCAACTTGATTTGGTTGATTTATAGAAATCCTATGTCACAGTCCCTGTTTCCTTTGAACACCTAATCTGAACTTGTACTTTCTCTCATCTGAATACCACTCATGTTCAAAAATTAAAGGTAAAAGGATTTACAGACAGGTAGCACAAAAGAATATAAAATCAGATCAGAAAGAGATTACTCAAAGGGAAACCACGGATTCAAGAATAGGCAGATCAGAAAAAGAGTACTCAAAGAAAAACCATGGGCGCAAGAATGCACCTGAAAGAGAAAACAATCTGAATTAGTTATTGCTCCTAGTGCCTCCTGAGGAATCATCAATCTCTCTTGCAATGTCCCATATCACCAAGATTTGATGTGCTCACAATCTCCAAATGTGGTGCACCTCCTCCTATGAAGTTGTCTTAGGATGAAAAAAGGAACAAAAATACCCTAAAATATTCACCTAATTGCTGTTTAAATACAATCTAGACACTAGACTTGACTAGTCTCCAGTTAGCACTAGGTTGGGCTTAAGTTGTGCTCTAGAATGAGCTCTTACCTAAATCATGGCTCCAATTTAAAGGTCTCACAGCTACAACCCTATGCAGTTATGCTTCACAAATAAATCCATTAAAATATAATTTCAGTCCTCTAACTTGATTAAACACTCAACACGAAAATCTTCCATTAGTTGCATGTTGGAGGAACCTAATTTGGATTAAAAAAATAGTGAATCTAAAATTGAAATTTTAGTGATAGTTTATACATGATATTTTTAGTTATTCCTTTCTCGAAGTGCATCATAACATTCACGTAATCTGAAGCCTTGGCTTTATTCCCCAACTAAATGTATATTTTAACTTGTTCATTTAACCACTCAGCAGAGAACAGATATAGGAATTAGGCATTGCAATACAAAAGAAACCACAATAAAGGCTACTTTATGTATTATCATAATTGCTTCAGTTTATAAAACCTGACTAACAAATGACTAAATTTTACAAATGCCTCAATCTGGCACATATAGCCAACAAAACATGTGAAGCATGCCATGGCATTAAAGGTGCTTGAGCACTTTCCCAGGTGCCCAATCTAGGTGAAGTGAGAAGAATCTCAAGGACCTCAGTTGCCCTTGCATAGATGCTTGCCTAATGCAACACCTAGACAAAGCATTGATTGAGGTGTTGAAGTGGCACTATAAACTCTGCCTGACCTTTAATGCCAATTTTTAAAATTTGAACCTCCACTTTAGTAGTATGGCATGCATAGGTCTATGCAAATATAGAATTTCGGCTCACTAAGGGAGCTTAACCCAACATGCTTTGACTCGATTCAAATCGTATTAGCAGATCAAATTGAATCCAACTTCGGTTCTCCAAAAGTTTTTCATCTTTGAATGTTGGAATTCCTACTCTTGCTGCGGCACTAATACCTTATTCCCCAATCAATCAATAAAACCACAGTTCTATTGGTCATGTCTATTGCCGGATGAATATGCATATAAACGTACACCCTAACCCTAATTAAGAGTCAAGTTGGAATTCTGAAGCAGTAAGTTGCATATCTTAGAGTCTAGAATAATCTTATTTTAATAATGGGTGGTTCTAATGCTAGAATATATATATATATATATATATATATAGAGAGAGAGAGAGAGAGAGAGAGAGAGAGAGAGAAAGATTTGATGAAATGCTTACTTGAAAATATAGTGTCCTGCTCTACTTGGATGAGAGTTTGATTTCTCACAGATAAATGCATAATAATGTATTAACTGATTGGCAGCCACATATGAGAATCAAAACATTGCATTAGAGGAAACAAAATTATAAATGAAAATGGTTGTATATTCTTTAAAGGGCAACCTGATGCACGAAACTCCCGCCAATGCAGGGTCTCAGGGAAAGGTCAAACCACATTAGGTTTGTTCCGGCTAAATGTCGTGGATGGTCAAGCCACCAGTCAACGAACCGTCCGAGCAGCCAGATGATGCATTACGGATTTGAGAGGGCTCTGCGGCAATGCGTGGAGATGGGATTACTTCCCCATGATGCAGATATTAGCCTCCTTGATTTGCTGCGTGTTTTTGAAGATCTGCCGGTCTCTGTGAAAGCTGACAATCCCTAATGTTGTATTCGCACTTACCTTCTTTTTGTTACCAAACTAGTCCATGCATGGAGCCCTTGTCTATTCTTGGTATGCAAGTGTGTGATACAAACGCCTTTGGTACTTCAGTTTAATTCTGGGCTCCTCGTGGTATGAGCTAACTTGTCGTTATCGGGGATGGGCCCCGGGTACGGATGCCCATGGGGCAGGCGGAGATAGGCGACGCGTAGTTCGCCACAGGAGTGACGGTGGCTTGATAGAGGGACGGGTGGCGAGCCCTGACTGGCCAGGCGTGGGCGTCATGCGTTATCCCCTCCTATGTCCTTATCACAGCTTTTTGCTAACGATCCGTATCAAATCTGATCGTCTATGTTGCCGCCTTATAATCCAACGGTTCGATGCCCTCTGGCGTAGGCTTAACTAGCGGAGCCGGACACGGTCTTTGCTTCCTCTCCTATCTCCTTACCTTCCTTGCCGTGGCCGCCTCCAGAGAACGGAATGCACAGTGAAGCGATGCGCCGAAAGTTAAAACGAGAGTTTTCCCCATGACTAACCTTCTGGCTGCGTCCGGAGAGATTATGCGACCGCAAGCCTCCGGAGGGTTCGTGGGGACGAGCCCTGACGTCTCAGGAGATCTACTCCCCGTTGCTACGGAGCTAGTCCCCCCGACAACAGGCGTTTCTCCGCTTCCACCTGCCCCTTATAATGGGGAACGGGGAGCCCACAGGATCTTCAGTCAAGGCAGTGGCCAAACTAGAAAGTGAGGCCCAGGGCTTGTGGCAGGGGCTAGCAGAAATGAGGGTCCGAATGATGAAAGTCCCAGACTGGCAACAACGCGCGGAGGATGCTGAGGCGGAGACCCGAGCGGCCACTGCCCAGTGTGACGAATTACGATACCGGGCGAAGTACGGAGAGAATCTGTTCCAGTTGTCTGAGGCGGCCCTCTCAGAGCTCCAGCAAGAGTTCTGTCAACAGAAAATGGACTTAGCCATTTTAGAGAATCACCAACGTTGGTCTTGCCTCGAAGCAGAGGTCTTGGCTAATACCAACGCCGAGTTGCTGACCCGAGAAGATTTTCGAATAGCCAAGGAGCAGCAACTGGCGGATGCGCTGAAGGAAGCCTGCGTCGAAAGGGACGCGGCTAGTGAAGAGCTGCGGGCGTTCAAGGAAGATGAACAGAAGCGCGAGGAAAAACATCGAGCTGCTTTTCTTCGCTCGCCTGAATTCTTTGACATATTTGCTTCTTGTAGCAGCGGCATGCTGAGGCGCGGCTTTGAGGCCGCGCTCCACCAATGTGTAGAGGTGGGCTTACTTCCCCCTCAAGCTGACCTCAGCGTGTTGAATCCGCTACAGGTGTGGGAGGATATGCCACCTTCGGAACGGGCCGATTGAAAGGGGCCTTGTTTGTATCGATCAGCGCTTCTTCTCGTCGTCGAGATTTTGAAACTTCTCTAGCCTTCTCTCTTCTCCCTTTCTCCTCATGTTTCTGTGGACACACTTGTAATTTTGATCATACTCAGTTTTAACTTTGGCACGTCCTCGTCATGAATGGGTAACGAGGAATTATAACTGGTAGTTAACTCCACTGGAATGCTTGTGCCGGCAGGAACGAGGATGACGAGTAGCATTTGCGCGCTTGGCCGCTCGTTACCATGCCGACCGAATGGGCCTGCCAGATGGACTTGTGAGTGTGGACCTAACCGCTACCTCTTCTGAAGGCCCGTCAGATGCGGAAGCGCCAACGGTTGTCTTTTCGCGTCGTGAGTTTTAATTGTGTCATACGGTTAAAGCTGTGTGCGTTGAACGGCGAGATCGAGAGAGAGAGGATCCCATCTAACGGCTGCTGACTGTGACCTGATGAGGTATATTAGCCGGCTTAGGGTGCCGCACCTCCTTCCGTTCACCATCTGTCACCAGAGAACTTGTTGTTTCAAGCCTCTAGCTTCGTCTTCTTCGCCCGACGACCATGTATCACGAAGCGATGCGCCAGCGACTGCGGTGGCGATTATCCTGTGCAGAGGATCTTCTCCAATCTCTCGCAACATCATGGAGGGGTGCGCAGCCCCAACTGGGATCCGGGAGAAATCAGAGGAAAGGAAAGTTGTGATTCGGGAGGTCCCCGAGGCCAGCGGCTCCCGTAAAAGGAGGCGCGGTGACGAAGTCTTGGCAGAAGAGAGCCCGCCACCGTCGCGAACATCCCTTCCTCACCACCATTGGCAGCGACCGCGGCTGATGCTAGGGCATCGCAGCAAGACTCTCGAGAGGCCCCTGGCCGAAGAGAGGAAGCTGAGGGCTCCGAGGGGAGGCCCTGCGATCGTAGAAACGACGATGTTCCGTCGGAGAGGACCGCGCGCCCCCATGCCGCTCGAGGGGCCGAGGGTTCCCGACGGAGCCACTCGCAACCGCCAGTGAGAGAGCAAGCTCCCCACGCTCCTGAAACCGCTCCTGAGTCCTCCTCGCGTCAGATAACCCTCCGCGAGGGATCTTCATGACCACCCTTCGGTCACGAGGGGTGCAGGCCCGAGCGGCCGTACGAAGAACAACTCCGTGCTTATAAACGGGACGTGGTGCCCCAAATGAGCTTCGCGGAGATAATCGATGATCTCCTCTAGTTCATCCGCAAGAGCGAGATCGCAACCAAGGACATGCGTAAGTTCGTTCTCCCCGTCTTGCAAGAGCGTAGGGATCTGAGCGCTCGAGTGGCGGAACTGGAGCAGGAGGTTTCTTCCTCGGCGTTGGAGAGGCTGCAGACGAAGAGGCAGGAGGCGCAAGTGGCTGCGGGCAAGTGGATGCAGCGGACCGCCACGTACGATCAAGAAGCGCAAGGCCTCGCGAGGGAGCTGGAGACACTTCGGCCTTTGGCGGCGTCAGCGGGGGAGTTTCTAGAGGCGGGCGGAGGCCGCCGAACAGCAGTGCCTCACCTCGGTCGGAGATCTAGAGACACTGAAGACCCAGTGCCGACGCCAAGCGGAGGAGATTTCAGTCCTTAACGCTTCTAATGCTACTTTGCTGTCCCAGGTGCAAGCGGTGACAGAAAAGGAGTTTCGGACGGCGGACGACCTCCGAGCGGCCTAGGCGGCACGGGATGCGGTGCGGGAAAAGGAAATCCGCCTGACTGAGGAGCTGCACGCTGCTAAAGGCGCTCTAGCGGCCACCAAGGAGAAAGCCCGCGCCGAGATGGAGAAAGCCCTGCGGGAGCTACGAGCCTTTAAAGACGGGGAAGAGAGGCACCACGAGGAACGCAAGGCAGCCTTCCTGAAGTCCCCCGAGTTCTTCAACATGTTGGCGGCTCGGAGTAGCTCTATGGTTCAGCGCGATTTCGAAGGGGCTCTCCGGCAGTGTGTTGAGATGAAGCTGCTCCCTCTGGATGCCGACCTCTCGATTCTGAATCCCCAGAGCGTGTGGGAGGACCTGCCTCCCTCTGAAAGAGCTGATTAGAAGGGAAAACATTCTCATGCTGCCCCTCCCGTCTGATATTTTGAATTTTGATTGTTATGTACTATAGATTTGATCCTGTCTGGGTTTGAAACGGGTTTTTGCTCTTCAGTTGCTTGTTTGTTTTTGCTTATTTTCGTTGCCATATTGTCGCGGTGTTGACACAAAGGGGAGCTTCTTCCCTCCATCCGATCATGTTTCGCTGGATCACGTTTCTCCAGGCCCTATCGGAACCGCCCGGTGGGCCTATCATCTTGGGCTGCAGCTGGACTCTCTCTTTTAGTGCGGATCGGGCCTGGTGAGCTTGGCCCCATTTTCAAGCCTGTATCTACGCTGGTTGGGCTAATTGAAGTGAAGGCTTCGCCCGTCATCGGGGCGTATTCAGAGGTTTGCTTGGGGAAAGAAAAGAAATGATGCGCGCTTGTGGGGGCGCGCGCCTAGCATGTCAAGAGTATGGCGCTGCATCCGACGGCCCAGCGGCAACATCAGCCATTGGCAGCAAGAGATAGCGTAAAGTAAACCTCCTTACATCCCGTCACCCGTTCCATCGGCCATTAATAAGTCTGACTGACGGCGGCGAGGCGTGCCCTGCCGGTACGTCTCCCTTCCTCATTGCTCTATATTAACAGGGCTTTGTGTGCCTCGCCAATCGTCCAAAAAATCCCTTTCCACTACTCCTAATCCTTTCGCACGATAGTCATGGACCCCATCGCCATGGAGAGGGAGCTAAGGTGCCTCAGGGCGGAAAAGATGGAAAACATGTATCAGACCGCCAGGTGGGTACGTCGAGCAGTCGTGTACTGTATTAGGTTGACACAGCTCGATGAGGAGCTAACCGCCGCACGAGGACGTGTCGGAGAACTTCGAGAAGAGCTTGACGCAGTCAAGACAGAGAATCGGAGGCTCGGTCAGACGCTGACCGAGGCGGTCGAGCAACGCCTCCGGCTCGAGCAAGAGCTCGAGAAAGTCAAGGCCCGCGCGCTGCTGAACCACAAGGAGTGGGGGCAAGCTGAGGAGCAGATGGAGGCCTTAGAGTGGGAGTTAGCCAGGAAGACTCCAGGCTACACCTCTCCCGTCCGCCGGTCTCCCATGCGGATCCTGTATGATCCCGACGGCTACGGGAGCGATTAGGATTAAATATATATTTTCTTCATTGTGTCTTTATGAAAATCCTTTGTTATCGAATAAAATGATATTTGATGGCTCCAACTCCTTGGTAGTTCGAATGTGTCTTAAGAGAAATGCTCGTCGCCACTTGATATAAAGCGCAAGACTTTGGTAAGAATCGATAAAGGGGCGGCATTGCACTCCCCATAGGCATGCGAGATCTCGAGTATCTGCCAATCTTTTTAAACTGCGGTTTGAGAGGGATTCGCAAGGGGCCACCACTGAACACTTAGTCCCCCTATTTAGGAGAGACCATGGGGGTTCCCGACAGAGGCAACTGGTCCCTGGCGTAGGGGGGTATTAGAATTTTTGAGAGAGAGCAAGCCATCGGGAAGTGAGATCGCGGGCACTGCCCTTGATACGACCGAGCTGTTTGGCGAGTGAGCCGAGAGGGCTGTTGAGGCCTTAAGCACAAGCCGTCGGTGAGTGGGGCCATTAGGGCTACCATTGTTACGGCCGAGCCATCGGCGAATGGGGCTGAGAGGGCTGTTGAGGCCTTAAGCATAAGCTATCGGCGAGTGGGGCCGAGAGGGCTACCATTGTCACGGCCGAGCCGTCGACAAGTGGGGCCGAGAGGGCTGTTGAGGACTTAAGCACAAGCCGTCGGCGAGTGGGGCCGAGAGGGCTACCATTGTCACGACCGAGCCATCGACGAGTGGGGCCGAAAGGGCTGTTGAGGCCTTAAGCACAAATCGTCGACGAGTGGGGCCGAGAGGGCTACCATTATCACGGTCGAGCCGTCGGCGACTAGAGCCAAGAGGGTTGTTGAGACCTTAAGCACAAGCCGTCGGCGAGTGGGACCGAGAGGGCTACCATTGTCACGGCCGAGCCGTCGGCGAGTGAAGCTGAGAGGGCTGTTGAGTTCTTAAGCACAAGCCGTCAGCGAGTGGGGCCGAGAGGGCATTAGCCAAGCCGTCGGCGAGTAGGGCCGAGAGGGTTGTTGAGGCCTTAAGCACAAGCCATCGACGAGTGGGACCGAGAGGGCTACCATTGTCACGGCCGAGCTATCGGCGAGTGGGGCCGAAAGGGTTGTTGAGGCCTTAAGCATAAGTCGTCAGCGAGTGGAGCCGAGAATGCTACTATTGTCACGGCTGAGCCATCGGCGAGTGGGGCCAAGAGGGCTACCATTGTCACGGCCGAACTGTCAGCGAGTGGGGCCGAGAGGGCTGTTGAGGCCTTAAGCACAAGCCGTCGGCGAATGAGACCGAGAGGGCTATTGAAGCTTTTTAGAAAAAGAAGGGCTTTGAGAAGTGGTCCTTGTATGTTAAAACAGCACAGATGCAGGCATTAGCGTATCATTTGTAAAGAAAAAGGAGGTGAAAGAGAGGACTAGCTATGATAAGGTTGGAGATGCAAAGCGTTCCACGGGCATTTGAGCTCCACTCCATGTTGATCTGCTAGGTAGTAAGACCTGCCTTCTATTCTTTTGGTGATTCGGTATGGTCCCTCCCAGCGGGGCTCCAACTTGCCGACGTCTCCCATGGAATTGAGCTTCTTCCATACGATGTCTCCCACTTGGAAAAATCGAAGGAAAACTTTCTTGTTATAGGCTGTGCTCATGCGCTGTCAGTATGCTTGAAATCTCATGTTGGCAACTTCTCTGGCCTCACTAATGAGATCTAGCTCTAGGAGGCGCCTGCCCACATTATCCCCGCCATCTCCAGAAGCTTAGATCCTGGGGGATGGTACGCCTATCTCCACAGGGATCACCGCCTCCCCACCGTAAATCAGATGGAAAAGGAGTCATCCCCGTGCCCTCACGGGGAGTGGTACGATACGCCCATAGGACATTGTGTAACTCTTCTACCCAACCACCTCCCGCGCGGTCGAGTCGAACCTTCAATCATATGACCAACTCTCTATTCACCACTTCGGTTTATTCGTTGCTCTGAAGGTAATATACGGAGGTGAAGGTGTGGAGCACGTTGAAATCTCGGCACCATTCTTGTAACTTGCGGCCTTGAAACTGTCTCCCGTTGTCGGAGACGATCTAACGAGGCAAACTAGCAGGAACTTCTTTTGACCTTGACCTGTAGGAAAGGGTCTCACTATGTCCATGCCCCATTGATCAAAGGGGTAAGATACGGCAGAGGTTTTCAAGTATTCAGCGGGCTGGTGCAGGATAGGTTAATGCCTCTGGCAGTTCTAGCAGGTGCGAACGAGTTGGGCAGCATCAGCTTAAAGAGTGGGCCAGAAATAAACGGCTAACAAAACCTTCCGCACTAGCGTTCTTCCTCCGGCATGGCTTCCATAGCATCCTTGATGGATCTCTCTTAAGCACGTAATCGACGTCGTCACTGCCCAGGCATTTCAGAAGGGGGCGAGAGAAGGCCCTCTTGTAGAGGATGTCTCCGACGAGGGTGAACCGAGAAGCCCTCTACGTGAAGATGCATGGATGTCCAACTTTCTCGGGCACGACTCCTGTTCGGAGGAAGGAAGTAAACGGGACTCTCCAGTCGATTGACTGGGATGGCGGCGAGGTATGATCTATGTGAGCCACCAACTGTTCTCGCACGGTGGGGTCCTCGAGTCCAAGTCTGCACAGCGCTGGCTAGCTTAGCCAACTCATCCGCCTTGTGATTATCCGACCTCGGAACTTTCACAATGGTGACCTCTTGGAATTTCGTTTTCAACTTGTCGAAAGCTGCCGCATATTGCTGCAAACGCTCGTTGCGGATTTCAAAGGTACCTTCCAGCTGGCGTGAAGCGAGCTGCGAGTCTGAGTGGATGATGACTCTATGTACTCCAACGTGCTTGGCGGCTTGTAGTCCGGCTAACAAGGTCCAGTCGACCTTCCTCCGATGACTGTGAGAGGCTTCCTACTAGTCCCTTCTTGATCACCCAAGAGTTGTAGAGGCCTAGAGACCTACTCTCTGAAAGGAAAGGACGGATGAGTGGGCGCCCGGCTATAGCTCACCCGAACCATCTTCTTGCTTGCTATACCTCACCCCTGGCCTAAGATGATCTCTGGCCCAATATATAGTAAGGCCTCGAGTCTCTTGCCTTACGTACCGCACAAAGGAGATCGCATGCCTCACCTGGATTGAGAGCCCGCATCGCACCTCTTATCCCTGTCCCCAACTCTCGCCTAACTATGCAAAGGAGCATACCCACACCCTCGTAGCCTCATCTCATATTGACGGGTCCGCGTCACGGGATATCCCACCAATCTAAGGTCGGATCCCGAGGACCTTCTCTGCCTACCGAGATCGCACGCCCTATCATCTTGTCCCACACGCGTGCTCTTGAACCTCTCGCCCAACGAAGACGGAGGTCCCCCGCTCCTCCCTATGGTAGCCTTCCACTGTCCCCAACTTTGACTCTGAATTTATATTTATTTTAGGAACTACTACTTTTGCTGGCACCTGCCTATTCATCTATCTCTAGCTTAGTGGATTGCAAAGATTCAATAGGATTGCATCAACCCTTATGGTGGCTTCAGATGGAATTGCAGAGATCGCGCGTTGCTTGACTCTGCCGCTTGACGCAAAGAAGTAGCTTCGCAGTTGCTTTCTGGACTTCAACGGAACGGCTCACTTCAGATGATTAGTTCTGAATCTTGGCGGAGACCGAAGAAGAGTCATTCGGCGGGCACCTTCCTCGCTACGCACCTTATTCAAGCCCTCAACCCATCATATCATATGCTTTGGATTCGGCTGCGCAACTTTGATTCTGAAGAAGCTTTCCTGCTCTTCTCTTCGGGAAGAAAAAGGAAGAACCAATAGGGGACTGAATTGATGTCGAATGGCGGATCATCTGATTGGGCGGAAGCAGGGGCTCGGGAAAGATTCCACCACTGGTAGCGAGCAGAAGACCGGATAGGCTGCATTCTGCTTGGCCTAGCAAGTCACTCTTCCGTTGGACTAGGAAGCTCTCACGAGAGGGAGGGCTCGGACCAGCTATGGATATCCCACTCGCTTTCTCCCCCGCCTACCCTCGTTCTGAGTCTCAGGCCTACCCATGCTGCCCTTCTTCCCCTCGCACCTTTGACGGAGCCAAGGACGGAGCCTCACAGTCTCTGCCAATAGGTAGCCGTACGAACCTCAAAGATCTCTTAACCGACCTCTTTGGCTATAATATAAGTTCATACTATAATATAAGTTCAAATATATATACAGGCCGGGCGAGTAGCTGCTTATCCGAGCTGAGTAGGCGCATGACAGAACAGAACATAGTACAGTACCAGGGCCGAGCGAGAGTGGGACTCCAGAGCTTGCCTTCGCTGACCTTCTTTTCTTGACTGAGCGCACCTAGTTGGGGACAGGGTGACTTGCCTGCCTAGCCAGGGCTTTCTTATTCATTCTGGTCTGGTATGGGTATGGTCGGATTCTGTCCGCTACTACGTAACAAGACTTTCCAGCTTCGTTCATTGAACTGCGGCTTCGCACCTTTCACTCGCTCCGCTTTGCTTCTATTCTTTTCCTTCTGATCCGCCGTCCCTTTCTCTGATAATTGGAATTGGCAACTCATCTCATCGCTTCCCCGACTCGTCTGACTTGAACAGAGCGGCGACTTGCAACTCTGACTTGCGAGATGCTAGAGGACTGAGGCTAGCCTACCTTCTTATCATATCAATATTTGGCCTCTTCTCGCCTACCGCTCCGTGGTCTCGTCACCTGCTGTCTCAACTAGCCGGATCCGCTGGCCTATGACCGTGCAGAAGAGAGTCCTCCCCTGCTAGGCTGATCTTCCGAGCCGTGGTATAGGCTTCAACTCATGTAGCAGCAAAAGGAGTGCCACGAAGAGAGATAGGTCAATTTAACCATTCTTGTGATCTCGTATAGCTACCAGTCCCCTTCTTTCAGTGGGTTCTTTTAGCAATTAAATCGATCCAATATAGGTGCTCAACCAGTGCCCCTCAATAAGAGGTTTCATTTTCCAATAAATTGATCCGCTATAGCTGTTCAAGCTGTTCAATCAGTACTTTGACTCGCTCCTTGAATGATTCCATGGTGAACTACTCTACGTCGCTCCTCTCCTGAGTTTCTCTTTCTAACTCTCTCCTTTCTGGGACCCACTCATTCTACTCTCTTGCTTGAGTTTGCTTGCTTGAGTTCAAGTTCTCTCTGATCTTTCTAACACTCTGGTCGGAAAGCTTCCGCACGCACCCCAACGTACTTATATTTTTGGCGCATGAAACCACGTGTGGAGTTCCTCTGCCCGCTTCGCACCTCCTCGTAGAGCCCTCGCTTCGGATCGCTCACCAGTGAATGTGGCCCGACCTACTAAAATGATCTCTTACTCAGGCACTCTGCCTCTCCGAACCTTCTTGACTGAGCGCACCTAATCCCTCTATAGGGAGCATTCGTAATCTAGTAATATAGTTCTTTTCTTTGCCTAACTGTTCTTCTTCTTTATCTAAGTATAGTTATAGTACGCAATCCGCTAACTTTGATTCTGGAAGTGAGGTCCGGTCCGCCTCTTCTTCAGTAGCATAGCAGCAATAGCCTTGAACGATGCCCTCTCCCCTATCTCTCCTTCAGAGCCTGTTAACTTCGCTGACGAGAATCTAATCTTCCCACGATCGCATGCCGGTCCTGTCCCCAACTTAGCCCTCTGCCATACTATAATAAATTCTCCTTCCGCCGGACCTATTTGATTGGACGGGAACCGATGACTCACAGCACCTACTGAATGAGGGGAAGCGAATGCTAGCATAATAAGAACTCATCTCCGAACTCCGACATACTATAATAAATGGAGAATAGTTGACTAAGATTTGTTGACTTGACAACAGTTACCACTTATTCAACAATTTAATAAAATAATCACAATCACTGAACTGCCGATCGCACTTCGTTTGACTTTGCGGGAAAGAAGGAAAGAGAATGAGGGTCCCAACTAGGTCCTACGGGAAGAGAGGTGCCACGAGGAACGCAAGGCAGCCTTCCTGAAGTCCCCCGAGTTCTTCGACAGGTTGGTGGCTTCCAGGTAGCTCTATGCTTCAGCGCGATTTCGAAGGGGCTCTCCGGCAGTGTGTTGAGATGAAGCTGCTCCCTCCGGATGCCGACCTCTCGATTCTGAATCCTCACCGTATGTGGGAGGACTTGCCTCCTTCTGAAAGAGCTGATTAGAAGGGAAAACGTTCTCTTGCTGCCCTTCCCTTCGGATATTTTGAATTTTGATTGTTATGTACTATGGATTTGATCCCGTTTGGGTTTGAGACGGGTTTTTGCTCTTCGGTTGCTTGTTTGTTATCTTTAGTTTTCTTTATTCTCTATATTACTCTGGTATTGATGCAGAGGAGAGCTTCCTCCCTTCGTCTGGTTGTGTTTTTCGCCGGAGCTTGTCTTATCAGGCCTTACCGGAACTGCACATTGGGCCTATCATCTTGGGCCGCTGCCAGGCTCCTTATTTTACTTACGGATCGAGCCTGATGGGCCTGGCCCCATCTTCCAGCTTTTGCATTCATGCTGGTTGAGCCAATTGGGGTGGGGCTTTACCCGCCGTCGGGGCGTATTCAAAGATTTGCATGGGGAAAGAAAAGAAATGATGCATGCTAATGGGGGCGTGCGCCTATCATGGCAGAGGGGGATAGCGCCGAATTCGACGGTCTTGTGTCGATCATCCTCCGTTGGTTGTAGGAGATAGCGTAAAGTAAACCTCCTTACATCCATCGTCCGTTCCATCGGCCATTAATGACCCTGACTGATGGCGGCGAGGCGCACCATGCTGGTACGTCTTCCCCTCCCATCGCTCTATATTAACAGGGCTTTGTGTGCTCCATTAGTCGCCCAAAAAACTCCTTTCCACTACTTCCAATCCTTCTGTACGATAGTCATGGACCCTGCCGCCATGGAGAGGGAGCTGAGATGCCTCAGGGTGGAAAAGATAGAGAACATGTATGAGACTACCAGGTGGGTACGCCGAGCGACCATGTATTGCATCAGGTTGACACAACTCGATAAGGAGCTAACCGTCACACGGGAATGTGTTGGCGAACTCGAGAAGAGCTCGTCGTGGCCAGGCTAGAGAACCGGAGGCTCGGTCAAACGCTGACCGAGGCAGTCGAGCAGCGCCTCCGGCTCGAGCGAGAGCTCGAGTAAGTCAAGGCCCGCGCGCTGCTGAACCACGAGAAGTGGGGGTAGGCTGAGGAGCGGGTGGAGGCCTTAGAGCAGGAGTTAGCCAGGAAAACTCCAGGCAACATCTCACCCGTCCGTCGGTCTCCCATGCGAATCCCGTATGATCCCGACGGCTACGGGAGCGATTAGGATTAAATATATATTTTATTCATTGTGTCTTTATGAAAATCCTTTGTTATCGAATAAAATGCTATTTGATGTCTCCAACTCTTCGGTAGTTTGAATGTGTCTTAAGAGAAATGCTCGTCGCCACTTGATATGAAGCGCAAGACTTTGGTAAGAATCGGTAAAGAGGCGGTATTGCACTCCCCATAAGCACGCGAGATCTCGAGGATTTGCCAATCTTTTTAAACTGCGGTTCGAGAGGGATTTCGAGAGGGGCCACCATTGAACGCTTAGTCCCCTATTTAGGAGAGACCATGGGGGTTCCCGACAAAGGCAACTGGTCCATGGCGTAGAGGGAGTATTAGAATTTTTGAGAGAGAGCAAACCATCGGGAAGTGAGATTGCGGGCACTGCCCTTGATACGGTCGAGCTGTTTGGCGAATGAGCCAAGAGAGCTGTTGAGGCCTTAAGCATAAGTCGTAGGCGAGTGGGGCCGAGGAGCTACTATTGTAACGGCCTAGCCGTCGGTGAGTGGGGCCGAGGGGGCTATTGAGGCCTTAAGCAGAAGTCGTCGGTGAGTGGGGCCAAGAGGGTTGTTGAGACCTTACTCATAAGCCATCGACGAGTGGGGCTAAGAGGGCTGTCGTTGTCTTGGCTAAGACGTCGGTGAGTGGGGCCGAGAGGGTTGTTGAGGCCTTACTCATAAGCCATCGGCGAGTGGGGCCGAGAGGGCTGCCGTTGTCTTGGCCGAGCCGTCGGCGAGTGGGGCCGAGAGGGCTGTTAAGGCCTTACTCATAAGCCATCGGCGAGTGGGGCCGAGAGGGCTACCGTTGTCTTGGACGAGCTGTCGACGAATGGGGCCGAGAGGGATGTTGAGGCCTTACTCATAAGCCATCGACGAGTGGGGCCGAGAGGGATGTCGTTGTCTTGGCCGAGCCGTCGTCGAGTGGGGCCGAAAGGGCTGTTGAGGCCTTACTCATAAGCCATCGGCAAGTGGGGCCAAGAGGCCGCCGTTGTCTTGGCTGAGCCATCGGCGAGTGGGGCTGAGAGGGCTGTTGAGGCCTTACTCATAAGTCATCAACGTATGAGGCCGAGAGGGCTACTATTGTCACGGTCGAGCCGTCGGCGAGTGGGGCCGAGAGGGTTGTTGAGGCCTTACTCATAAGCCATCGGCGAGTGGGGCCAAGGGGGCTGTCGTTGTCTTGGTCGAGCCGTTGGCGAGTGGGGCCGAGAGGGCTGTTGAGGCCTTACTCATAAGTCATCGGCGAGTGGGGCCGAGAGGGCTACCATTGTCACGGTTGAGTCGTCGGCGAGTGGGGTTGAGAGGGCTGTTGAGGCCTTACTCATAAGCCATCGGCGAGTGGAGCTGAGAGGGCTGCCATTGTCACGGCCGAGCCATCGGCGAGTGGGGCCGAAAGGGCTGTTGAGGCCTTACTCATAAGCCATTGACGAGTGGGGCTGAGAGGGCTATTGTTGTCATGGTCGAGCCGTCGGTGAGTGGGGTCAAGAGGGTTGTTGAGGTCTTACTCATAAGCCATCGACGAGTGGGTCCGAGAGGGCTACTGTTGTCATGGCCGAGTCGTCGGCGAGTGGGGCCGAGAGGGCTATTGAGGCCTTAAGCAGAAAGTCGGAGATCCAAAGTGTTCCACGGGCGCTTGAGTTCCATTTCATGTTGATCTGCTAGGTAGTAAGACCCTCCTTCCATTATTCTTGGTGATTCGATAAGGTCCTTCCCAGTGAGGCTCCAGCTTGCCAACATCCCCCATTGGGTTTAGCTTCTTCCATACGACGTCTCCTACTTGGAAAGTGCGGAGGAAGACCTTTTTATTGTACGCTTAACTCATACACTGTCGGTATGCCTGAAGTCGCAGGTCGACTGCTTCGAGCCTCGCTGATGAGATCCAGCTCCAGTAGTCACCTACTAGCATTATCTTCACCGTCCTCATAGGCCTGGATCCGAGTGGATGACATGCCTATCTCCACAGGGATCACCGCCTCTCCACTGTAGACCAGATGGAAAGGAGTCATCCCCGTGCTTTCACGGGGAGTGGTGTAATATGCCCAGAGGATGTTGTGCAACTCTTCGACCCAGCTACCTCCGACATGATCGAGCCAGACTTTCAATCCTCTGACCAGCTCCCTATTCACCACTTCAGTTTGTTCGTTGCTCTGAGGGTAATAGACAGAGGTGAAGGTGTGGAGCACGTTGAAGTTCTGGCACCATTCTCGCAGCTTGCGGCCTTGAGAACTGTCATCCATTATCGAAAATAATTTGGCGAGGCAAGTCGTATCTGCAAACTATGTTACGCCATAGGAACTTGAGGACGACATCTTTAGTAATCTTGGCCAAAGGTTCTGCTTCTACCCACTTGGAGAAATAGTCGACAGCAACTAGCAGGAACTTCTTCTGACCTTGACCTGTAGGAAAGGACCCTCACTATGTCCATACCCCACTGATGGAAGGGGCAGGATACAGTGGAGGTTTTCAGGAATTCAGCGGGTCGATGGTGCAGGATAGGTTGATGTCTCTGGCAGTTCTAGCAGGTGTTGACGAGTTGGGCGGCATCAGCTTGAAGAGTAGGCCAGAAATAACCGGCTAATAAGACCTTTCACGCCAGCGTTCTTCCTCCTACATGGTTTCCGCAGCAACCTTGATGGATTTCCCTCAGCACGTAATCGGCGTCGTCATTACTCAGGCATTTCAGAAGAGGACGGGAGAAAGCCCTTTTGTAGAGGATGTCTCCGACGAGGGTGAACCGAGCAGCCCTCTGCTTGAAGATGCGTGAAGAACCCCCCCTCAAGCACGACTCCTGTGCGGAGAAAAGAGATGAACGGGGCTGCCAGTCGATTGACTGGGATGGCGGAGAGGTGTGATCAATGTGGGCCACCAACTGTTCTCGCACGGCGGGTTCCTCGATAGTCCAAGTCTGCATAGCACTGGCCAGCTTGGCCAATTCATTTGCCTTGTGATTATCTGACCGAGGGATCTTCACGATCGTGACTTCTTGGAACTCTGCCTTTAGCTTGTCTGAAAGCCTCAGCATAGAGTTATAAGTCAGCTCGTTGCGGATTTCAAATGCTCCTTCCAGCTAGCGCGAGGCGAGTTGTGAATCTGAGTGGATGATGACTCTATGAGCTCCGACGTGTTTAGTGGCTTGGAGGCCCGCCAGTAAGGCTTTGTACTCGGCTTTGTTGTTAGAGACGCAGAAATTGTAGCTTGATGGCCAACAACAGTGAATCGCCCTGTGGTGATTGCAAGAGCACACCCACTCCACTGCCATTCTTGGTAGCGGACCCATCGACATAGATCTTCCATGTTCTTCCTGATTCCATAGATCCATGGTATTTCCGTGAGGAAATCATGCCTAGAGCTTGTGCTTTGATGGCAACCCTGGGCTGGTATTGGATGTCATATTCACTGAGCTCTGTTGTCCACTTGATCATTCAACCTGAAGCTTCAGGGTTCGTCATGGCCTTGCCTAAGGTGCTGTTGGTAAGCACGGTGATGGGATGGGACAAGAAAGTAAGGCCTGAGCTTGCGGGCGGTGAGTATTAGCGACAGGGTTAGCTTCTCCAAGGTAGTGGCATACCGCGTCTCTGCATCCTTGAGCAGGTGACTTGAGAAATAGATAGGTTGTTGGTCTTACCTTCCTGCCGGATCAGCACGGACCCTAGAGCACCTTCAGATGCAGACAAATAGACCCACAAGGGCTCCCGCTCCACTGGCTTGGACAGGATAGGGAGAGCGGCGAGGTAAGCTTTGAGGGCGGCGAAGGCCTCCTCACATCCGGCGTCCCAAGAGAAGCGAGACGCTTTGCGTAATATCTTAAAGAAAGGGAGACTTTTTTCCGCCGAGTGAGAAATGAATCTGGAGAGGGCGGTGATTCTGCCTACCAATCTCTGAACCTCTTTGACATTACGGGGGGAAGCCATGTTTTGTAGAGCTTGGATTTTTTCTGGGTTGGCTTCTATCCCCCTCTCGGTGACGATGTATCCCAAGAACCATCCACTCTTTACACCAAAAACACACTTACAGGGATTGAGTTTAAACCCATGTTTTCTCAGAGTTGCGAACGTCTCCTCGATGTCGAGTAGTAGTGTCTCGGTCCGAGAGGACTTAATCAAGATATCATCCACATAGACTTCGACATTACGCCCGATTTGTTGCCGAAAGACTCTATCCATGAGGCGCTGGTAAGTGGCACCAGCGTTTTTCAGACCAAAAGGCATCACGGTGTAGCAAAAGGTACCATCAGAGGTAATAAAACTAACTTTCTCCTGGTCATCTACAGCTAGAGGGGATCTGGTGGTACCCTTGGTACGCGTCCAACATACATATAAGCTCGCAGCCCGCTGTAGAATCGACCAGCTGGTCGATCCGGGGAGGGGATAACAGTCTTTTGGGCAAGCTTTGTTGAGATCACGAAAGTCGATGCAGACTCTCCATTTGTTGTCAGGCTTGGGGACGAGAACCACATTGGCGAGCCAGGATGGGAACTGCACCTCTCTGATGTGTCCAGTGTCTTTGAGCTTGTTGATCTCCTCCCTTATCACTAGGTCCTGGGCTGGCGAGAAGCTTCGTTTCTTCTATCGTACTGGCCGAGACCCAGGAAGGACGTTGAGACGGTGTTCCATGAGGTCAGGGGAGACCCCACTAACCTCATGGGGCGACCAGGCAAACACATCATTGTTGCGGATGAGACACTCGGCCAGGGCCTCCTTGAGTTCAGGTGGCAGGTCTGAAGCTATCTGCGTAACACACTCTGGATTTCCCTGGCACAATTGGCACCTCCTCCTTTGGCAAGTGGAGGAGGAAGGGGGTGTCTCATGAAGAGCCTAGACCTCACCTCGAGTGACTCTTGCCTTTTTGCGACTAGCTTGCACCATATCCACGTAGCAGCGGCATGCCGCACCTTGGTCTCCACTTACCATTCCCACCTGATCAGCCATAGGGAACTTGATCTTCTGGTAGAAGGTAGACACGACGGCTTGGAAGGCGCTCAGGGTTGGTCTCCCCAATATGACATTGTAGGCGGAAGGCGCGTCCACCACCGCGAAGATGATACTCCTGGTGCGCCACAGAGGCTCCTCTCCTAGAGACAGCGGTAGGCTGATCTGGCCCAAGGGTTGTACCTCGTGTCCGGAGAACCCAAAGAGGGCGGTGGACATAGGGTGCAACTCCTGTCTGTCGATCTGCATCTGATCAAAGGCCTCCTTGTAGAGAACATTGACGGAGCTGCCGGTGTCGACGAAGACCCAGGCTACGTTGTAGTTGGTGATGGTGGCTCGGATGACCAGGGCGTCGTCATGAGGCGTAAAAACTCCTGCTAGATCCTGTGGGCCAAAATGGATTAGGGGGCCATTTTTACCTGCCTCGATGTCGTAGGTTTCTAGGCTCCAGCTATGAGCTTTACGAGCGCGGTGGGAGTCTCCATCGGTGGTTCCTCCGGAGATCATGTTGATATCCCCGCGGTAGGCGGTGTTGTCTGGTGCGCCGCGGGGAGCAGGATGACGCTCCTCCCGTGGCTCGCGGTGCTACCGATCTTGCCTGTTTACCTCGTCTTGAGGAGCGTCTCGGTAGGGACTCCTTCGAGGTGGCAAGGGATGTCGGTGTTGTTCCCTCTCTCGGCGAGGAGCGGCGTCAGCTGGGAATGGATAACGACGCGGGGGAAAGTTCTCTCGTCTCCTATCAGGGATCGGAGGGCGCTGAGGAGCTGGGAAAGGCGCTCCTCGAGCCTGCTGTTTTTCTTTTACCAAGTGGCTCACCTCCTAGGCGAGCTGCCGACATTCATCAGTTCCGTGGGTATGAGACTGGTGATATGTACAGAAACAACAGGAGGCCCTCCTGTTGGACTTGGTTCTATAACGAAGAGGGGGGGTGGAGTCCACAGTTTGGACGACACGTCCATTCCTGAAGTTGAGTAGTTTTGGGGGGACCTCCCGTCTCGGCGAGGGAGGAGCCGGTCTTTTTTCTGGACGAGGGTCGGGGCCCCCATCTGCCTTGCGAGCTAACTGGGTCTCTTCCAAGTGGATGTATTTATTTGCTCGGTCTAGTAGCTGAGGATAGCTACTTGGTGTCTTCTTCACTAGAGACCTGAAAAAATTACCCTCGGTCAGTCCCTGGGTGAGAGCGCTAATCAAGATATCGAAGGGAGTGGAAGGCACGTCCAACACGACTCTGTCGAATCGCTGAAGGTACTCCCTCAGGGTTTCCTTGGACTTTTGTTTCAAGGCGAACAAGTCGAGCGGAGTCTGCTGGTACTTTCGGCTGCTGGTAAATTGATGCAAGAAGGCAGCCTTGAAGTCCTTGAAGGTGTGAATGGAGGAAGTGGGGAGGCGTTTGAACCACCTCTGAGCGGAGCCTGACAGGGTGTTCAAGAAAACCCTACATTTTACTACGTCAGCGTATCGGTGCAGTAAGGCCGCATTTTCAAATCGGCACAGGTGGTCATCCGGGTCCGTCGTACCGGTGTAGTCTCCGATTTGCGGTTGCCAGAAATGAGGGGTAGTTCCTGCTCCAAGATCTCTTTGGAGAAGGGGGTGTCTTCCCTATCTTCCTCCGGGAGGGCTGGGGCCTTGCCTTTTCGATCGTGCTGGGGAGCCTCCCCAAGCGTGAGACTTATGGGAATCCTCCCTGGGCGGAGGCGCTTCCCGACGAAGGGAGGCCACTGCCGGAGGCAGGGTTGGGCCAGGCACAGGGGCTTGGCTGGCCGGTTGACCGCTGGCCAAGGGGTGGAGCATCTCCCCGGCGGGCGGTGGTAGCAGTTGCTGTCGTTGCACGACCCTCTGCATTATCTGATCCACCAGCTGGTCAAGCTACGCGAGCGTCAGGGACACCATTTCGTTTGGGTTCCTTTCGTCCACAGAATCACGATTATCGGCGGTTCTTCTAGTGTTAACCATCACGATACCTAGCTCAGTTTTTCCACAGACGGCGCCAAAATGTTCCGGCTAAATGCCGTGGATGGTCAAACCACCAGTCAACGAACCGTCCGATGCAGGCAATCCTATGACCGGATCAGACGAGGGACTTCTGAAGCGAATTAACGTCCAGAGGCTCCTGAAATGCACTCACAAAAGAGGTCAGACTGGCGCCGAGGAATCCCGGCAAACCACTCCGACACTCAAGTTAGGGTTCCGAAGAGGAATAAGAGAGCCAGAGCTAGTGAGGAAAGTAATGAGAGAGTTTCAGAAGACGGACCTCTTGCATGGTGGTGAGTTACTCCTTTTATAACCAACCTTAGGGTTCCATACACGAAGTCGACTGTTGTACACCTCAGGCCCATACACAATTACCGAAAGGACCTTCATTCTATCTCTTCTATTTCTAGCTGTGCGCTTAGGGGAGACACGTAGGGGAAGCTCGAGTCTGATTCCCCATATCTTCCTTTTGGTAGTGCGTGCAGACCACGAGGTTAGAGGAAGAGGCCACGTATAACGACTTGATGCGCCTTTAATGCGATGGCGTAGCAAGGACTAATGTCAGGGGAAACCATGCTCCCGTAGCTAGCTGGCACATTCCTCTTACAGCGGCGACACCTACAACTAGTGTCAGGGAATCACGGTTGAGGCTATAGCCTAGCCTGACAGAGGTGGAGTGGTCGGGTTCGTATATAGAAGTGAGATAGACTCGAGAGAAACATTCGGGGAGAGCCGCTCGCTGAAGCGTCAGGAGACGAGTTGAGAGTCTTCCTGCGCCGAGAAGGGGTTGTTTGTCGAGACGTCATGAGGTAGGACGAGAGTCCTCCTTTGCCGAAAGGGGCTGCTTGCCGAGACGTCAAGAGACGAGACGAGAGTCCTCTTTTGCCGAGAGGGGCTGCTTGTCGAGACGTCAGGAGACGAGACGAGAGTCCTCTTTTGCCGAGATGGGCTGCTTGCCGAGACGTCAAGAGACGAGACGAGAGTCCTCTTCTGCCGAGAGGGGTTGCTTGCCGAGACGTCGAGAGACGAGACGAGAGTAGTAGTGGTGGACTGGGGCAGGGCGAATGTCGCAGGCCAAGATGAGGCAAGGGACGCGAGTGACACCTCGGCCTCAGTTTTGACCCTGAGAAGACTTGGAGAAAAGCCACGTCACCCACCTTGACTCCCCGCATCAGGGTTTATTATACGCAATCTTATCTTGCATTTTGCAAGAGATTGTTTCTGCGACTCAAATCCGTGACCTCAAGGTCACATGATAGCAACTTTACCGTTGTGCCAAGGCTCCCCTTCAAATGGATATATTCTTTTAATTTAGAAATTTAACATTATAAAGTTATACTGCAAGTGTGTAAATCCTATACATTTAAGATATATCAAGGATAGGATACTAATTGTTTACACCTAGTTCTATCTTATCATTGTGTTCTTGATAGAACCATAGTGACATAAACTGAAGAGGCATAATAGAAGTATGCTTTGGTAATAGAAAAGCCGCTATAATTACAAAGGACAGTTAGCAATGAGGCAAGAGGAAAAAGAAAAGGAAGAAAAGTGGGGGAAAGACGCACCTTTGAGACATGCTCCAAAGTTACAGCCTCAGGCATGATCCCTCTTTCTAGCCTAATTTCAACAAATCCACTGCTTCCTTGCAAAGAAAAACACTGCTCAAGTTCTCCAAAGCTCGGAGATAGCATCTTATGTGAATTAGCATGAACTCCATTGCAACCTGTAGCACTAGTAAACCAATTGGAACCTTTTCGGAGACTGTATGGAGTTGAGTGCCTGACCACCTAAGCCCCATCCGAAGCTAAAGCATAATCAACTCTTCTGAGACCAACAGCAGCATAATTTTCTCTCTCTTTTTTGAACAATATCACTAGCATAATTTACTTGTGTCGTCATATTTTTACTGTTCTTTAACTCAAGTATGAGTTTCTCAAATTCTTCCCTTGAGATGAGATCCATTTCATTCAATTCACCCAAATATTTGCCCAAAGAATCAGCTTTAGATTCCAACTTCTTGAATTGCTCCTCAAAGAATGCTCCTTTGTCTCTGACTAGCTTAAAAATTTCTTTGGTTGTGATGCTTATTTCACTCCCAATTTTCTTGTCAACTACATCTAACTGGATCTGTAACATCTTGGCAGTCTTCTTTAAAGATGTCTCCACTTCGGAAATTCTGCATTCATACTCCAAAGCAGCTAAGGGAGAGTTAGCATTCTCCCCAGTGCTATAAGTCCATCACCAAATTTTCTGGCCCAACCAAAATATTGAAGCAAGAAGCAAACAATTCTTGGTAAGAATGCTCAGTAAAATCTGGCACTTGGATTTTTCAGGTTTTCATACAAGTTTCTTACGCTGTGGAGATACCGTGGATGAAGCAACCAACCCTTTCCTCAATGTTGAATAATCTTTTGTTCTCTCGACCACAGTTTCTCCTCTTACTGTATGGTTCAGATCCTTCCCATTCAAAACTCCATTGGTTCCTCCTTTAGAAAGCCCATCAGTAGTTAATCTCTTCTCCACTGCTACAATTGTTTTCTCCGTGCATTTGGTTTCCCATTTGCATCTAAACCTAGAGAGACAATTTTGGTAGCAACCGGCGATGCAGCAACTACTCCAGCAGGAGTGGAAGCAGACATTTGCACCTTACACAAGCACTGGCAGGGGCAATTTACGCATAAAATAGATGAGTAAACACATCAAATGTCCTCTTTAAGAGAAATAAAGAACACTACCACATCAAACAAAATCGTTGCGAAAAGAACTAGCTTGAAAACCTAATCTACTGCGGCAAGAAAACCTAATCGGACCAAACATTTTTAATGCAGATCTCACAAAGCATAGCTCGGAAAAGAGAGAGAACGATATGGCAAGTCAATGAATGGATCGATCGACGAGGCAGAAAAATACCCAGGATGCCGGATCGTAGAGGCGTCGTGTCGCGCCACGGCTGCAAGGGCCGAGCAAGAGGCGAGCGCGCAAGCGCGGGATGGGGTGAGAGAAGGTTGGAAGGGAGGAGAACGGAGGGGAAAGAAAGGTGGATTAACGTAATATTAACCGGAGGAAAAAAAATAAAGATTAAATATTTAAAATTATAAAAATATTTTTATTTTTTTAAATATAAATTTACATATATATATAATATGTATAACTCATTAAATTTATAGATGAAAATTTTATTTATTAAAATTATTGTATGAAATCGATTAAAATTAATATTTTTATATATATTTCTATAAAAATTTACTGATAAAAAAAAGTAAAAAGATTGTATTTAGTGAGAGAAATTTAAAAATTTAGGTTAAATTAATTAAATAAATTATTTGAGAATTAATATTTAAAATAAAAATAAAATTGATACAAATAATATTTAGAGTTACCTTCCTTTCCTTACACCCTAAATTGGAGTGTAAAGAAATCTTCCTTATTATGAGTAAGGAGGGTTAAAATTTATCCTTTCCTATCCTTCCCTCTTCTTCCCTCACTCCTTTCCAAAACAAAGTTTAAAGTGACATTCCCCTTATTTACCCTTCCTTCCTCCTCTCCTCACCTCCTCCAAAACAATGTGTAAGTGGAATTCGCCACCTAACACCCAACGTCCCCACAGACGATCAGTTCCACGATCATCTATAAAGAGGTAAATCAAAAAATTATAATTGACCACGATGTTTGGATGGGAGGTGATGGTTCATAAACAGAAGGGAAGAGTGGAACGTACATATATGTTCTATTTATAAACGGAAGGGAAGAGTGGAACGTTTAGGAGGCAAAGTAAGGGAATAAACATTAAACATATAAAAATATAAAAATATTTTTATTTTAAAAAAATCTATATGTTTTGATCAAAATCATCCTAAAAGGCCAATTAAAATTAATATATAACTTAAGTAAACAAAGAAAGTTTAAAGAAATAGTAGACATATCATAAGTATGTGAAATATATAATCTATATATTTTGATCCGACAGAAGATAAATCAGTATTTTTACAGATATTTTTACTAAAATTTATCGATACATTCTAATGTTTACATGTTGCAGCGATGTAGA
>NC_133861.1:331750-359441 GCF_044706935.1 Curcuma longa
GCGACGAATTTGCCAATTCGTCGCCAATTTGGCGACGGATATCCTGGTCGTCGCCAATTTGGCGACGAATAGGCAATTCGTCGCCAACTTAGCATGGAATAAGGAAAAATTGTTCGGATCTAGGGGTTTTTTGCGACAAAAAAAATTTCGTCGCCAAATTCGTCGCCAATTCGGCGACGAATAGGAAAATTCATCGCCAAAATTGGCGACGAATATTCTGTTCGTCGCCAAGTTACCGTGGGATAATTAAAATTGTAGGTTTTTTTTTGCGAAAAAAAAATCGTCGCTAAGTTTGTCTAATTTCGCCAAATTCGCCAAATTGACGAAAATCCTGTTCGTTGCCAAATTTGCGACAAAAATCTTGTTCGTCGCCAATTTACGACAAATTTAGCGATGATTTTTTTTTTGCAACGAACTCAGCAACGAATTTATTGAGTTGCTAAATTCATGACTAATATTTGTTTCGTCGCAAAATTTGTTGCAAATTAGCGACGAAATGGGGCCTTGTCCCAAATTTCGTTGCTGATTGGCGACGAAATTTATTCGTCCCAAAAATTCGTCGCAAATTACCTGTTTTTTTGTAGTGTAAGGCAAGGCCTAGAGCCATAAGACCTGAAGATAGTCGGGACATAGTTTCTTTTTGTTCTTTACAGGTGAGGCTCACTGGAAGAAGAAGAAGAAAGTAAACAAGACTCTTTCTAACCTATTTTCTCATACAAGTTTACTTGTTTGTTAGATCTACTTGTTTATTTACTGTTGTTATTTACTTCAGTAGTGCCTTTCTATCTACCTGCTTATTTACTATTTCTCATAAAAAAAATCTCTCTTATTACTTTATGTTTTCTGCTTTATATTTTCTGTCTTCTATTTGTTAGATCTCTTACTTACTTTATTTTACTATTTCTATACTTTAAAAATATATATAAGATTTTTCACTTTCTGTTTTCTGTCTTAGAAAAACTAAACATATTTTCATTTATTTTCAAATCAAACTAAAAAAGTATTTGCTCGAATATGTCATCAAAATAGTTTAGTTTAATTTTAATTCTTCCCACTAAAATAATAAATCTAATTACGTTCACGCCTATTCAAATATTTTATTGTGCCCTTGTTGACCAATATAAGTACAAAGAACTCCCAATTTGTTTCTCATGTAAAATTTGGAATTCAATGACTTTTGGTTGGAACTATTTTTTTTTTCTGGGCTCCTACACTGCCTATTTAAGCTCTGTCCATGATATGATATGATTCCTTGCTTAGTAATTTTTTTTTACATTTTTGATTAGCTATCTCTAATAGAAGAATGTTGCAGTTGTACTCTTTACATATAATTATGAGATCAGTATATATGAAACTGTTAGAGTGATAAATTTTATTTTTTTGAAGCTATAATTATAATATCTATGACAATACAAAATGCTAGATATAAAAAAACAAGACTTTTATAAAACTAAAGGTTAATCTCATTTTATCTAATTAATCCGACCATGTAAAATTAGATTGTCCCATAGTTTCATTTTATTACCATGTGCCCAACTCGTGTGTGGAGAAATTACTACTTGCATATGAGAAAAAAACATTATAAGTATTTTATTTTTATTTTTTAATTTTTTAAAATAATTTAGATATTTAATTTTTATCATCGAGTTAAATCTGATTCTTTAAAAATTTTTTAATCGATTATTAAAAAACATAAAAAATACAAATGAATCTCTAAATTTTTTATTTTACAAACTCCCAAAGGGTAAAGTATAATAGACATTAAAATTTTATCAATATATTTTAAAATAGATTCAAGTGGATCGATCCGTTTAAGTTTGCGATTTGTATGTGTCACATTGTGACGAATTTGAATTGATTCATAAATTAAAAAAAAAATTATTTTTTTATAATTTAAAATTAATATAGAAAATTTAATAGACTAATAGGGGTACCCATTTAAATCGAAATTTAAATCTAAAATTTCAATTTTAAATTTAAAATTTTTAAAATTTTTTATTTTTTAATATATTTATGAATTGATTCATAACTTATGGAATTGATGAGTAAGTCGTATGAATTTATAATGAATTATCCACTCGATCGCTAATTGACTCGTTTTAGCAAGGATATTTTTGTAAAAACACTGGGACAAAGACTAGCAGTCAGGAATTCGCAGGTTCAATTCCCTTCTCCTCATAGGAACAGACAGATTAACCCCTCTTCCTTACCTTTTGGCTGTTCTGTCCATCCTGTGATTTGATTTGATTCGGTTTCTTTTTATTCCCATTCACGCCTCGCCTCCTGCAGTAGTCAGCAGTTAGTCTTGAAACCCCAAAGCACGAGCATGAGCCTCCGCGACCCGCAGCGCCGGGCCTTCTCCGATGCCGATCTGGCCTCCTCCGCCTCCGTCGACGAGGACGAAGACGAGGTTCGCTTTCTCGTACCCCCAATTTGAATTTCCCTTTTTCTTTTCTCGGCTGCACGATTCATGCTTCGAAATTCATTCCTCTCAGAACGAACGAAGCAACGTTAGTAACGGGAGCGACCCGTCGCCCGGGCCGCCTCCCAGGCCCTCCCTGAATGAGGCGAGGCACTGGAGGGACCTCTTCTGGCTCGTCATCTTCGTTATCCACCTTCTCGCCTTCGGCGCTGGTTTGACCCTCCTCGGCATCAATCACTTCAGCCGGCCTGATCGATTCAACATCGATCGCTTCACCAATATCACTGGCGGTGGAAACTCCACTCGGGATGGGATCCTCCAGCAGCAGCAGCAGCAGCAGAGCGCGCAGGTTGATCTCACGGAGACGTATTGGCCGTTCTACGGGGTGGCCGGCGGAGCGGGTGCGCTCTTGGCGTGGTCGTGGCTATCGCTGCTGGGTACCCACGGGAGCCAGATGATGAAGGTGTCAATCCACGGGCTTACCACCTATCTGGCTGTGGTCAGTGTCTTGTGCTTTTGGGTCAAGCACTTCTTTTGGGGCGTGGCCTTCGCCGTGGGCGCTGGACTACAGTTCCTGTATGTCATGTCGGTGTTGGAGAGGTACGCCTCATAGGCCTTCTTCTTTTTTTCCTCTACCTGCTTGTTAATCCACTTGATTTTGAGTAATATTGGTGTATAATTTTGAAGATTATTGATTGATGGAAAAGTACTTACATGCTTTTTCTTTTCTTCTTTTATGTTTGGAAGTTATTTGTGATGACTAGAGAGCGATAAACCATTACATCTTCTGTTCTGCACCTTTAAGTAAGATGTATGATTTCTTTTGTTTACCTACTGGTTAGATCCAAAATGGAAGAGATAAAAACGCCAGAGTTGCCTTGGTCTTGAAGAAACTCTATTTAAGGTATAACTGATGAGTTGGCATTCAGCAAGTCAACCACTTATGTATGCTTATAGGTTTGTGTGTTGAGTTTAATCACAATATACTATCAAATAAGTTACTGCATCTGAGATTGATCATTGATAGACCAGAAGTCCATAAAATGTAGGGCCTGGACACCATTGAAGATAACTCAATAACCTGTTGCTTGGCAAGTTAGACATCTACTTGTAAACATGTTGTTTGGTATACACATCTGTTGAATGATTTAGTTGCTGCACAATTGTTTTCCACACACAGCAGAATAAAGAAAATCAGAAATTTTTATTGTTTTTGTCAACTTTCCACATTTTACTTTCTTGAGTAGATAAAATAAAATTTCCAGATCTCTGTCTCTCTCTGTCTATCTGAATCATTTAGTCACTGGTCATCTGTTTTTCACATAATTAAATCGTTTAATCTGTATAATTATACAACATGCATCCATATATCATAAAACACAAAAGCTTGCATAGTAAATCAAATTATAAATATAACATGCATCCATTATTTTTTTTTCAAATTATGTGGGGAATTTTAAAAAGAAAGATGCTAGTGTAACACATATTGAAAAAATTGAAGATATGCATGAGGATATAATAATAAGAGTTAAACTCTAGACATATTAATTGAAGCACTTCATTTAATGATTTTAAGGATTAGCTCTATATTTTTTTTACACTAATCATGGATGAACTTACTGGACACATCTAAAACACATTATCTTGGTACATGTTATTTGCAAATGATATTATTTTGATTGATGAGACACGTAAAGGAGTAAATGTTAAACTTGAATCTTGACAGAAAATGATGGAAGTAAAATGTTTTAGACAGTAGAGTAATGACAAAAATATATAGAATTTAAATTTAGTAATATTAGATGTAGCAAGATAATTACCTTGTTTCTGAAGTCCGTTCAATATGGAGCTCATTTCCTTATACTTAGAATCATCTAATTCGATATTGAAATTGCTTATATTATATGATGATAGAAGACCTACTCCACCACTATCAGCAACTCTATTACTATTAAATATATCTAAGGTAGGACCGCTTAAGTAACCACCTCTCATATCAGATAATAGAAAATGCTTCCTTTTTTCAAAGTCAAAATAAGATTCAACTTCCGTTGGGTGTACCCAATCTAACGGCTTGCAAACCATTGGAAGATTGAGTTTCAATGGGAGAAGATTTAAGTCAAAAAAGATAGGAGATGATGAGTTATTTATAATTGAGAGCTTTGTAACTCAGAGTTTAAAGTATCTAGGATTGTTTTTGCAAAATGATGGAGGGGTTGATAAAAATATTTTTAAAAGATATAAGTAGGATGATTAAAATGGAGGACATTTTTTGTGATCGTAAGATACTTCTAAAGGTTAAAGGAAAGTTTTACAAAATAATGGTTAGATTTACTATGTTATATGGAGCTGAATATATTTATGAATCAAACACATGAGCAGAAGATGAAGATGAGAGTCGTAAAGATGAGGATGTAAAGGTAGATGTGTGGACGTACGAAGATGGATAAGATAACAAATGAGAACATTAGAGAGAAAGTTAGAGTTGTTTTGAGAGAAAACTGTGAGAGATGCTTTTAAGAAGGTATACTCATGTATGTAGGGGACCAATAAATATCCCTACTTAGGTAATGTAAAACCATGATAAATATGCACATTAAGTAAAGAATATAGAGACCAAAGAAGATTTGGTTAACAATGCTAAAACAAGATAAAATTCATTTAAATTTTTGATGAGAATATAATAAAAGATTGAGCTCAATTGCATAGGAGGATCTATATAGCTGATTCCACTTACTGGGACAAATATTTGGTGGTGGTTATTATTTTCCAACTCCTACTTCTTAGAGCTTCAGGTAGAAAAAAAGAATTTCAGATATTTATATCTATCTATCTATCTATGTGTTCTATATATATATATATATATATAGAAATGCCATTTCATACACATTGTTGAATGATTTAGTCACTGCATTCCAGGAACCAGATCTCACAAGGGACAAAAACTGCTGAAAAGAGAAAAATTATTAAACTCATGATAATTATCATTGGGAGATTGGGTCCTTTTCAAAGGCTCCATATTCTAAGAGAAATATACCATATAACTAAATGGACTCGGTCAAACATTGTATGACTCTCTAAACAAGATAGTTACCCAATCAAAAGCTATCTTAATTATATATAGATAGGTAGAATGTGTTCTACAAGTACCTTTTGCTCACCTATGTTTTCTTCATCCTTAGTCTAAATAGCTTATCAGAAATTACTATTTGTACTATATCTTAAATGTCAGACTATTAAGTTCATTATGGAATTTAAAAGTTTTTCATAAAACTGCAATCAATTTAGTCCATTGATAAGTTAAATGTAAAAAAAGTCTAATTATAAATATCATGACTTAGGGTTGTAATTCCATTTACCAAGAGGTAGAGCACTTGGTGATGATATGATAAAAGAGTAACCAAGAACTATAATGATAATAAATGGCAATAGGAGGTATTTAACAAAACATATATTCTTTCTTTTGTTTAAGAAAGTACAGTGAGAATATACAATAATAAAGTTAAATGAGCAAAATAAAAAGTAAAACAAGGAAAGCAAAATCAAATTTCCATCACGTCGAGAATCTTTAAGCATCTCTATACATTAGCTGAGAAACCAAGACTTCAAAATAAATACTTGGTCTCAAAGTTTGAGGAAAACACAAATTACTAAGTCGGTAAACTTGATTTTAATTAAAAGTTCAAAAATTTAGATAAGTCATAATTCTCATTACAATACTAGAGTTTCAACTTGGGTTTTTTTTAATTTTAATATAAAATCAGCTCTTATCTTTATGCCACATAGTTGCCACCATTATTCTTAATTATTATCATTTATTCTCCACAAGTAAAATTTATTTAATTATAACCATATATTATGATAAATAGCTCCACTTAATTTTCACCATCTTTTATCATAAATTAATTTATTTTTAATTACCACCTCCTAATCATAATTCACAAATATACTAAGAAGTGGATCATTAGAGCTGGATTATGAGATTATGAACAATCTCATCTAACATGTTGGTTAAAGCCTACCCTGAAGATAATCAATGATATAACGTCTTTACACAAATAAATGTTGACTATGTGCCATCTGTGCTACCACATGTCTACGAGAGTTAGATGCTATGATAAAAGGGTAGGCTTAGAGATCTTAGTATTTATTTTCAATGATAGTTGGTTCACTTTGAGTGTTTATACAATATGTACCTAAAGAGATACTTTTTTAATATGAAGAAAGCCAACAAATTTGTTCCAAATTTAGAAATGAGATAAGAAGGGGAACGAGGCAAATGTGAGTGCTAAGGAGAGAAAGCTAGGCTTCTCATCACTATCCTTGTTGGAGAGGGTACTCTCGGAAAAGAAAGTAGTAAAAGAGAGAAAAATGGGTCGGGAGAAGGTGGTGGCGACATAGGGGTGTGTGTGCGCAGGTGCAAAAGAACATGAAAGGAAGAGGGAAAACAAGGGGGACGAAGCCTTGATTTCGAGTGACAGCGACACAGAATAGAAACAAGAGGGAGAGACCCAGATAGATTATTTATGTGTGTGAGAGAGAGAGTTGTTGGAGGTGTGGGAATGGTCAAATGCTTTTTGGCAACTACTATCAAAGATGAGTAGCACACACGAGTGTGAAACGGTGCAACACCGCGTGAAATGACACACATGTCCTAAATTGGTTAAAATGAACCTAGATTGAGCTCACTTTGAACCCACACGAACATAATCACCATCATGTCTATTTGATAAACTTCACCTAATCCTTAATCACCATATTTATTTAATGGGCTCCATCTAACCTTAACCTTAATCTAAGTCGAACTCGAACCCCAAAGCTCAAAATAGTGGTTTAATTTAAACTTAGTTCGTAGTCTAAAATTTTGAAAAAATACTTAAAATACAAAATTTAAGAAGGATAAAATTAGTAACATTAAATTTTAATTTTTAATCAAATTTATAAAATTCCCATATAATAACATGTATTTAATTGAATTTTGATAGCTTTCATTGATTACTTCTAGCTAATACAGGAAGTAATCAATTATTGGTTGCATATTTATTGAGTCTTCTATTTTGTAGACCATGAAATGCAATTCATAGAATTGCATTTATGTTGCATTACATTTGTAGATAGCTTTGCACTTTAGGTTTACAATCTCTCTATATTTACTTGATCTCTAATATCCCTTCATTTAATTTTGTGTTTGATTGGTATTTGATGTGGCAGAGAGTAACTTTTTAAAATATCTCTCATTTCATGTAAATCCTTGTATAAAGTTAATGGTAATTGCTTGCATCTCCCATCTTTTTTCATTTTTTATTTATATTTTTATAATTCCTTCAAATTGATGTGTTACAACTTTGCCACTGATTATTATTGTAGATCTATTATTTTATTTATAGCATTTGTTATGAAAAGATATTCCTAAACTAACATACTATTAACTCTTCTTTCTTTATTTTTTTCTTCCTTAAACTTGTTTTGATCTCTCTAGATATCACAATAAACATGGGAGGTGTTTGATTAATTAATACCTTCACTGATATTAGATTTCCACTTATCTTCTTAGTGATCTTTTAACTTTGAATTTCTTTGATTTTTTTGTTTTTGAATTAATGTATTATGGAGGGGAGCCTTGGCGCAATAGTAAAATTGTTGTCGTATGACCTTGTGGTCATAGGTTTAAATTGCAAAAATAACTTCTTTTCTTTTGCAAAAATAACTTCTTGCAATATAGGATGGTTGCGTACAATAAATTTAATGTGGTCTGACCTTTCCCTAGGGCGCTATATTGGTGAAAGTTTCGTGCACCGGGAATTATATAGTCATCACACACACACATATATATATATATAAGATTTATTATCTTAAAATGATCAAAATTACTATTATGAATTTATCTTTCAATGAAAGTATAGACTCCATAGTAGTATCGTCCACTTATGCTTTTTCTTATCGTTTCATAATTCATATATTTTTGTGATCTTTACTTTAAAGTTGGAAAAGATAGCCAATCAAGACATTGTGTGAAAATTTTAAAATAAATTTTATTTAAAAGATGAATTTTATTTGGTTTTCTAGGAACTAATATCAGACTTGAGAACTCCTAGAATACAGGAAGATTGAACATGAGAAATTTAACAAGCAACATGTGTTAGCATCATTCATTAGTGCATGAAAACTCTTTGAAAGGTGTAATCCATGGTACTATGCCCCCAATCTTAGAGAATATGTATATTGAAAAATCTTGGTAGACAACTTGAGAGCAACTATTTAGCTAATTTATATGCGTGATTGATTGGAGGGAAAAAATTTGAATATTGAGAATATGTGAATAATGACTAGGAGCTTTGTGGAGTGTGAATTAAATAACTAGGATTTTGAGATATGATGGCCATTTGATTAAGGTCAGTGGATCAGGTCATAATAAATAGTCCTAATAAATAACATCAAGTGTGAAGAAAACAGTCTGTTGGCATCATAATCTTGTATTCGTTTAGTTTTGGAATGTATTTGGTTAATATACTATTTTCCATGGGTCTCGATAAAAATTATGGACAAGAAATCCCAGCAAATAACATCCAAGGAAAGAAATCATATGCCAACTTTGAATCATTTCTTCGTATTACTACTTTGAATTTCCTTTTTTGTTCTTTAAATAAGATTACTTTGCCACTATTTTTCTGTATTTATTTCAAACTTTGTGCCTTTTCAATTGATGCACCACTCTTCCACACATATGTGAGATTGAGTTTTCCCCTCTTCGATGTATATGTGGGATTGAGTTTTCCATTGATATAAATTACCCTAAACATAATAGTGAAATGACTTTTTATAGATCTTCTGTCAACCTCTTGAGACAAGTTGAACATTTACATATAATGAAATGACTATAGAAATATATGGATCCAACATAATGACCTTTTTTTGTTTTTTGTTTTGGTTTCTAAAATAAATTAGGCAACATCTGTTCAATGGTTAAAGATCTTATCTTAAGGTTTGTGTTTCAATAAGTAATTATGGATCAGTTCCAATCATTTTAAGGCTTGTGTTTTAATAAGTAATAGTTGGTTTAGTAGATATCCAATAATAGATCAAAGGAAAAACTTAGGAGTTCCCCCATGCATAGTGGACTCTTATTAAATATAGTTCTTTTGAAAAGACAATAATGCAATAGTAAGTGTGTATATACATCAGCTTTCATTGGGTTGGGAGTTCTTATATAGAAACTGGATATTAGAGTCAATATGCTTGTGTATCCATCTAAAGTGATAATAGAACAGGGATTGAAATATCATGCCGAGTCGGTCAAAATGGATGAAATATTTTGTTCTACCTACAGACTGGCACTGACACTAGGCCTAGCTGTAGCCACGAAGGCATCACATGACCTAGTGACCGCGCAGGAGGGGTCGCACGTCCCCTTCGACAACTGCGCCGGAGTGGTCAAGCGAACCCAGCTACTGTGTCAGAGCGCGAGACCCCGCAGCCACGTCGGAGGGGTTGCGTGACCCCAGTGGCCGCGCTAGAGGGGTTGCGTGACCCCCGAGCCGCATCAGAGGGATCGTGCGACCTCACGGCCGTGCCGAGGTCACGCGTTGTGTCAGGAAAACGAACTCTTTTTTAAATTAAAACTGAACTGATTAACTCAAATAACTTCTAACTAAGATTGGGATAATTCAAAGAGGCTTAATTAAATCCTAATAAAATTATCTAATTAATTATATATTTTATTTATTTTAATTTTAAGAATATATTATAATTTTTTATTTATTTATCTCTTAATTATGTTATTATTTTTTAATGAATCCAATCAACCTCTAACTTAAATAACCTAAAATTCTAATCAAATTATCCCATTAAAATATATAAAAATTTATTTAAAATTTTAATAAAATTTTATATATTCCTAAAACCCTCCGCAAGAGCCGCGGTGCCGCGACTGTCTCCACGGGTTATCGTAGCCATGATTTTTTTAATTTTTTAATTTAGTTATTTTTTTATTTTTAAAAAATAAACTATTATTAATAGTTATAAAATATTAAAATAAATATTTTATAAATAATTTAATTTTTAAAAATAATTTGAAAATTAAATATAAATTTAAAATAATCTCAAAATTTAAAGAATATAATTCTTAAACATTTCAAATAAATTTTTTAAAATCAAAAATTTACAAATACATTCAAAAAAATAATTTAAGATTTTCAAATAATTTTATAATTATTTTTAACCTTTCAAATGATTTTATAATTTTAAATTTAAATTTGAATTTTAAAAAATTTTATTTTTAAAATAATTTTTATAACAATTTAATAGGCATTATCTTATAAGATAATATTGAAATATGAATTCAATATCTCAACATATAAAGCATATTTAATACTCAAAGATTAATACAATTAATATACATTTATATTTAAAATCTAAAAAAAAATACCGAAACTATACTGGCACAGCACGATACCAAAATTGTATCGTTCTGGTCCAGGATCGAAACCTCGTCACAGGTTGAGATTTTAAACCTTGCTATAGAAATCACTTTCTTTACATGAAAATGCATCTTTTTGTATCCCATTCTCCATTATGAAATTCTTCTAATCAATTGAAATTGTCAAATTAAATTTTCTTAGATTCAATATCTAAATATTTTGCTAGATTGTGTATCAAAATTATTCTTTGAGGTCCCAAATAGTTTATTCTTTAATTAGTTACAATGCATGAACCGTCTAGATATTTTATATCGGAAAGCAAACAATATCAACAATGATTAATACACCCCTTGGTTTTTGTACTCCTTTCAGGGCTGACATTGTAAATTCAATTTTATTGCATGACTAGTAGTGTGTGGAAAATAATATGGAGAAAATATGATAGTGTATGTTTCTGTTTGCATTTATTATCTTGATAAACTTGGGATGAAAAAATTAGATTAAGATGTGTTCAATGATGAGTGTGAGATACTAGGTCAAAATTCACTGTGCAAAGAATATGGAGCTGGTGCCATGATACAATGGACTTGGCACAATAATTAACTAACCAGTATCTTTGAAGTTCCTCACTTAAATGTATTGGAACACCATTTGACTTGCTGAAATGTTCAAACTAGTAGTATTCATACTTTCTCGTGTTTTTTGGTATGAGCCTTGCTAGAAAAACAAATTTTTTCCATACTTTCTTGTGATTTTTGTGTGAGCCTTGTAGCAATAACAAGAGTGCTAAACTAGTGACCGAGAGAATAGGGTTCCTCTATGCACAAATGTTTTCTTCTATTCAGGGAGAAGAATCATTTTCTGGATTTCCATAGATTGTGCATTGGAAAGAGCTTTATTGACTGAGTGCCCTTTCTTTCAGTGTGAACCCTCTGATTATGCTTAGAACAATTTGGACATCTCATCTGAATCACATACAACACTGTTGAGCATACTATTTTATATTTGTTTTGTAATATTATATGTTTTCCAAATAAGGCCTTTGGAAATTTAGGAAGCAAAGTAGCTCAATACTTAGGTGGCTGCATGTTGCAATGCTGATGATGCAAGTCAGACGTTCACAGTGTATCATCCAATTGTTTCCCCCTTTTTTATTATGGAAAGTTGCATATATGATTTATTACAATTTTCATGCCCTCATCTCTCTCTCTCTCCATGTATATACATTTCTGTTCTTTTAATGAATACAGTTTTGCATTGATTGTTATGGTGAAGAATCCATCAAATACTTGCTTTATGTCTTAAGTTCTTTTGGTAGTTTGTTTCTCTAATTTTTGTGATGATCTTTGTTGTTTGTTTTGAGCTTTTGGAATGTCAATTTCATGATGCATTAAATCTGATGGATATATGTACCAGTGCCAAGTATGTGGTTTTCACCCACCCATTTAGTGGATAAAATGAATGTTGGTGTATTTGGTTGAGGTTGTTCACACTATTATAAGCTAATAATTTTGACTAATCCTTTTCATGGTTACACATTCTGCAGAGATTTTAATATATATTATATAATATATTATTTGTGTGTTGTATATTCTTGTTTATGATGTCTTTAGACAACTTCAACATTCTTCTTTAGGTTTCCTTTCACAATGCTAGTGCTGCAAAAGGCTGTGAAGATGCTCTGGAACCTTCCTGAAGTTATGCGAGTAGCCTATGCTTTTGTTGCAATTATGCTTTGTTGGATGGGGTTATGGTCATTTGGCATCTCGGGGGTTATTGCATCAAACATGGATGACAGTGCACGCTGGTGGCTCCTTTTGGTGAGCTGGCAAGTTTGCTACTTCCAAAGAATGAAATGTCCAATCAATCAAATGTTCAAGAACTTATAAAATCTTCCTGTGCCTCTGTATTTGTAGATTTTTGCTGTCAGCTTATTTTGGATAGGTGCTGTATTTTGCAATACAGTCCATGTGATAGTATCTGGCATGGTGTTCCTTGTTCTCATTAATGGTAGTCGAAGTGCACCATCAATGCCTCTAAATCCAGTTTTGAAGTCACTACGTTATGCAGTGACAACTTCTTTTGGTAGCATTTGTTATGGATCACTTTTTACAGCAGCCATCCGAGCACTGCGGTGGGAGGTTACATTCTAGGCTTGATAAACTACATAGTTGTTTTCAATATTCATGGCAATTTGTTACTAAAGAAATATCTTTGATGGTTTTCAATTTCAAATAATTTCTTGATTTATGTTTGTTCGAATGTCCAGATCCGGGGAGTTCGATCGAAGATTGGAAGTAATGAGTGCCTTCTCTGCTGTGTTGATTTCTTATTTCACCTTGTGGAGACTCTAGTTCGTTTCTTCAACAAATATGCCTATGTTGAGGTTAGTTGCAGCTAGTTAATCTGAGATTTTTCTTATAATAAGTTAGGTTACTGACTTTCCTACTTAATGAAGGGTAGTCCATTCATTTATTATATACCACATGATGGATAGAAGAGCTTTCAGGTAGAATGCTTGCAACTGACCTTACACATCTGATTTCAGTGTGCTACTGTACCTGCTCAAGTCATTTCCATGTATTTTTTATTTTTGCTTACCTTAGTGATTTGTTTGCTTGGAGAAAAAAAAGGAGGGTCTCCGAATTTACTCCGAGTAAGCCGGTCCCTCGGAGTCTACTATCTTACAGCATACACTTGAGTATTTTCCTAAGGATTTCTCCTGCAATTGCATCACTGGGATGCTTGAGTTTAATTTGGTTATTCAGCCATGCTGCCTTGGCTCTGATTACCCTTCTATAAAACTTGAAGTTGACTTATGGATTCTCTTCTGCCATATATATGATTACAGATGTTTCTGACTGTTTGTCGAAGATGCCAACAAATAGTTCCATTGTCATCTTAAACATTGGTGGTTTTTTGTCCTATCTTTATATAGATAGCAGTTAATGGTAAAGGCTTCAACAGCTCAGCTAGAGATGCCTGGGAGTTATTCCAATCCACCGGCATTGAAGCACTTGTTGCATATGATTGTTCAGGTGCAGTTCTTCTGATGAGCATCATTTTGGGCGGGATGATTACTGGAACATGTACTGGGGTTTGGACATGGTTTAAAAGGAGTGATAAAGTAATTATGGTTGGCTCAACTGCTATTTTGATGGGAATGATTTTGGTGAGTGAGTGACTGATTGTGTTGGTGAGTTACCACCTCGTGTCTTGTCTTTATTTATTGTTAACCATTTTTTGGTTGATTATTTCCACAGGTAGGACTGGCTGTAGTAGTTGTTGAAAGTGCAGTTACGTCAATATATGTATGTTTTGCAGAAGATCCTTCGTTGATTCAGCGATGGGATGCTGAATTTTTTGATCAAATGTCGGAGGCATTGCACCAACGGTTACAGTACAGGAGTGCAAGAGCTAGAGAAGTTATGAACCGCCAACATGATCAACTGGCGTTTGATTCACCCATTTGAAGTTGCACCATGGATCAAACAATCAATGCAAACAGTTGCAATTGTAATTTTTTCATAGAAAATGCTTTTCTTTTCCTCACCTCCCCTCCCCTCCCCTCCTGTCAAATGCAATTCTTGCTGTTCGAGGAACCAGCATCACACGTCAGATTCTTTTTAATTTGCATTTCATGTAATTATCTAATTTTGCCGGAATGGAACTCTTCAGGACGTGAGCCCACGGGCGGTGACAACGCTTGATAACGTGGGTTCAGCGCAAACAAACAGCTAGAAAAAAAAAAAAAAAAAACAAACGAGACTAAGATTGGTCAACAAGTACAAATGTGCATGTGGCACAGCCTACAAATGCTTGTGCTGGTAACCCAATTGGCAGTATGTGGGGCAGCCCATTTGCATGTAACGGGTTTACAATGAGACCCCCATGGACACTCTTTCCACTGTCCAACCTTGCGCTGATTTATAAAGCATAGACGACCATCACAAAATAATTATTAGTTGTTTTTCCAGCTTACTTTTCCAGATGTACCAATTCTATTTACCACATCATTTTCACTGCTTTCTTTAGCCTCACTGCCAATATAAACCTGCATGTCTTGTGCTTGGCAAAACAACCTCCTCGTTACTGAAATCCGTCATATGTCATTGCATGCACTCAACACATGCCTTGACTCACATTCCTTGCAATGTGCTTGGCTAAATACTCAAACTCAGCACATCAAATCCTCGCGTTTGATCTATAAAAAAAAAAAAAAAAATCCTAAATTGCCTCTTGCTCGATTTGTGCCTAGATAGCTCTACACGCTGCCCAATTCTTGCTAGTACTTGGCATGCCTTGTTCACATGCCCAAAAGGCTTGATAGATCAAAGGAGAAACATCCAAATCCTTATGCTAAATCTTGGCATTGCTTCTTGAGGGATTTGTTTCATCCTCATGGAACCTCTTCAAGAAGCTTACATGGAATGAAGAGTGAACCGTTAGCCTTTCAAGAAGCTTAATTTCGTTAACCTATAAGCCGTATTATCAACCTTCTCCACAATCTCGAAAGGTCTAACATATTTGGCAAGCAACCCTCTATGAATAGTCTAATAGTTTCTTTCAAATTTGGAGAGTAAGTTTCAGCAACACTTTTATTGGTGATGGAAGCACCACATCGAGCTTATGCTTTGATATATTACTAAATTTAAATTTTAACTTATTTGTGATCTGGCGAGTTGAGTTTGTAGGTGTAGGTATTTTGACAAGTGATAAAATCCTGATTAGGAATAAGGGTGGCAATGGGGCGGGGCGGGGGCGGGTTTGTCATTCCCATCCCCGCCCCCGAATTACATCTCCGCCCCCATCCCCGACCCCATCCCCGAACCCGTGGGTTCGGGGAATCCCATCCCCGAACCCGCGGGGATTAAATCCCCATCCCCGCCCCTATCCCCGACTCTCAAGAAACAACAACAAGTGTTTTGTGAAACAAGCCTCAAGATCATTGAAGACCACAAATTCCCCATCCGCGAACCCGAACCCCGACCCGAAACAACAAGTGTTTTTTAAAGAATCGGGGCGGGTTCGGGGATGGGGATAGTATTCCCATACCCGCCCCGAACCCGAACCCATACCCGAAAAAAACCCCGAACCCGAACCCATACCCGAAAAAACTCCCCAAATCCATCCCCATTTCGGGTTTTCCCCGCGGGGCCCCGAACCCGCGGGGAAAATTGCCACCCCTAATTAGGAACCAAGCTAAGATCTAATGGGACTAGCTAACGAAAAATCTAGTTAGGAACAAAACAACCGAAAGCCCTAGTGGGACTAGGTAAGAAAAATCTGATTGGGAACTAGGCACGGAAAGCTCTAGTGGGATTAGGCAAGGAAGACTTGATTGAGAATTAGGAAAGATAAACCTAGTTAGGAACTAGGTGAAGTCTATGGAAGTCAGCTGGGAGCTGAAGACTTGGTAGTAAAAGTCTGGATAGGTTACCTGGGAGCTAAACATCTAGCAAAATCCTTAAGGTACCAGGCAAAGGTAAGTAAGGTTTCAAGCAACGAGAGTTGTTCGAAACCTACTTAAACTACTACTACTATTTCTTTCTAATTCTATGATGTAGGAAGCTACTTGATGGTTTTAGGCGATCAGATGAGATCTGGGCGACTGATTGTGGATAAAATTTGATTGGCGAAGTTGAGAACTTGCATGCAACCATAGAGAGGTGCGGGTGACCTCGACGGTCTTGGCAACTGGAGCAGTTTCCAAGCGAACAATGACAACATGATCTAACCATATAGAGGAGGCAATCAAGATAGGCATTTGACCATGCTCTAGGCATCCGAAAGAAGTCCATGTGACTAAAGTCCACTAAAATATTATCAACGGAGATAAAATTTATATCCATGTCGGCATACTCCAAGTGAATGGAAGGACTTCTAGTTGTCTGGAATAGTTCTATGTTAGCATCGACATAGTTCTATAAAAGGAAGCTTGAGGCTATTGTTTCGGCTCGATGCCGACAATAGTCACGCCACCAGACAATAAAATGTTACGTCAACCTTGGGTCACCCGTCAACGAGAAGGACCTGGAGAAGCAAGAGCTGAACGCACGGATTAACAAGGCGTCGGGGATTCCTGACGTGGCCACTCCGACGCTCAAGTCAGAAATAGAGAAATTGGAAGTAATAGTGTGTGTAGAGAATTCAAGATGGTTCATTGTCATACCTGCGGAGTTTATATAGAGGTAGCGAGAGCGGTATCCTCGGATCTCCTTGTTTGCAATTGGTTGTGGAGGCGAGATCAGCGGACCGATCTCTGACAAAATCCAAGCATCTAATGGCTTAACAATGTCAGTTATCTTCCTTCGACGGCTAGGATTGTCCGGGACCAAGTAGGGGTACTTGGTCCCTATCCTAATCCTTCTAGATAAGTTGCTAAGCTCGATGAAAAGGTCAATGTGATGATCCGTTGACATCTATCCAGCTACTTGAGGTCGGTAATGGCTGATTTATATGAGTGGCCGGGATGTGCATGTATGCTGCGAGCTTATATGGGTTGATGAGCTGAGCTGGGTATGCACCCGAGCTCTCTATGTGCGCCATAGCTGAAGGAAGTGACTTGCCGAACTCTTGGGACGTATTTGTTCATGAAACTAAGCGCTAGTCGAGATCTCATATGAATTACTGAGCTGTCTGAAACGGCTGACTAAGCTTCTGGTGCGATTCTAGGCTCAGGTCCCGAGGTAAATTCCTGAGGTAATGATCAATTCATGAGGTCGGTATGTGATACCGGGACCAGGTCCTGAGGTTGGTATATGATATCTGTACTTTGCTAAGCTTTGTTGTGAAAGGGCGGGGTTTATATACCATCGTTCTGAGTATTATGACTCATGTTGACCTCATAATGAGGTCGGCAGATGATGTTCGTATGTTGTTAAGAGTACTGTGACAGAGAGGTCTATAGATCTCAGCTAAGGAGAGCTCGGTTTAGGTATTACAGCACACGCTGACCTCATAATGAGGTCAATATATGGAGTCAGTTTGACGCGAAGGCGATCATGAGGGATTGGATTATATAGACCGAGGTGAGGAAGAGGTCGGCCTAGATACCTTATCAGGTGCCGACCTCATAATGAGATTATTGAGATTATTACGGAGAATCATATTTAATAGATCGAAACTACGAAGAGCTCATCTTAAATATCAAGGTACATGCCGACCTCTTGATGAGGTCGGTGGTTTGTTGGGGACGAGAGTATTGAAACCAAGAGGGGAAGAGATCGGAGCTTTTCGTACGAGTATCTTACCTATCTTCCACAGTTCTTCCTTCCCCCGTGGTTCGAGCCTTTACTAAGCATATGTGCGTATTCACTGAGATTTTGCTAGGATCGCGGTAAGAGGTCGGGATATTAGACGAACGTCAGAAAACCTCAGATATTGCGCTGAGGAATGTGCTCCCCCTCTAAAGAGGTCGGCTCCCTCTTACATTTATTATGAACACCCAAGAGATCGGGATCTTCTATGCGGTTTTATTAGCTCTTCCATATCTCTTTATCCTTTATCCACGCCCTCATCAGATATTCTCCATGTCATCGCCAGATACTCTCCCCAGATCACTATTGTTTTTTTAAAAAATATGCACACGTCGAAACTCTATTATTCTCTCTTCTTAAGTGCTTGTACTCTTGTTTGATACTCTATGCTCGTGCTTTCAAAGTTCAAAAGACAACTTAGTCTTGTAACTCTTTCTCTTTTAGTTGTCTTACATTTTCATTATTGTGCTTAACTTTGTGGTTCTTGTTAAAGGGTTTCTCTGCCTCTAGAATTTTTCTAGAAAGGAGATATTTAATAAGAATCTTTTGTGTTTTACTTAGTTTTTGCATTCTAAACTTTCTAAGTGTTCTATTAGATTTTGCATTCTAATCTTTCTAAGTATTCTATTAGATTTTGCATGTTAATTTTGTCAAGAGTTCAATTAGATCTTACATACTAATCTTAGTTTGGTTAATTAGTTCTGATTAATCAAGTTAATCTTTACTTCCAAGTATTTATTTTATTTATGTTGCATACTCTATGTATTGGTTGAGAAGTTTTATTTTTATAAAATCATAAATGTTATTCACCCTCCTCTAATGTTAAAATAGTCTTACAACTTTGTCCCCAATAGTGAATTCCAATCGACATATTTCTTCATTCTTTAATTTTGTATTTTTTAAAAAATTGTCTTAGGCTTCCTTAGATAATTCTTTATTTCCTCTAGCATATCTATAAGCTATTGGGCATTTCCCTTGAGTTTTTTTTGCATTGTTATTTTAGTAGGTGTCATCCACTGCTCCCCCAACACTAAATTGAAGGGTCTCCGTTTTAATGGCAAAGGACTCTTGGAAGTTGTAGCAACAAAATTTTTGATTATTGTAACCTAGTGCCTCAAATACTTTTCATGCAAATGGTTGATTATTTTAGTTCGCTCATTGGTTTGTTGGTGATTAGCAATAGAAAATTTTAGATTAGTCCCCATCATTACTACAAAAATTACAGGCATTAGCGACAAAATATTCCATCGCTATTTCGTCGTTAATATGGATTAATGTGTTGGAAAACACTAGGAAATCCGTTTCGATGAATTCTTGCAGAACAAAAATTTTTTCGGAAACGGATTTAAGTTGCCCTCATAGTTGATTGATCTTTCCCATGTGTTTTAGATGTGGGACTATGTTTGCACCCTTACAAACCAACAGATTTGCTGTCCTCTTTCCGAACCTTAACCTACTCTGAATCCATGGGTTCCTTCGGTATGAGCGTCAGCGATCCTCGTTGTCCACAGTAGATGATGAGATTTTATTGAGAGCTCAATTCTGCATCCCTTCTGATCACCTAATTCAGTTGACCTCTGCTAATCAACGTCCTCACGAACCTCCTCTGGGTTATGCCACCTTTTTCCAGGGACAATTGGAAGGAGGGCTCCGATTTCCCATTCCTCTTTTTCTCCAAAGTTTAGCTACTTATTTTCAGTGCTCCTCTCCAGTTTGCCCCCAACTCCTATTGTCTTATATGCGGTGCTTCCATTCTTTTCCAAATCTATCAAATCCCTTTTGACTGTCCCACTTTCCACTACTTTTTCTTTCTTAGGAGGGGTGAGGTGGGAGTTATCTATTTTACTGCTAGGCCGGGTCTCAAGTTTTTGGCTAAATGCCCGACGTCTCATAAATGGAAAGATTGCTTCATCTTCATTAAGCCTCCTTCTCCTCACATTTGTCCGTCTTTATGGACAACCGACCAACCGTCTGTTCCCACTTCAAGTCGGATACGCCAATCTCAAGCTTTCTTAGAAGTGTCTGCTAGACTAGAGGGATTAAGCTTCAATGTTAATGTATCTGGTGGAGAATGAGGCCTTGTTATACCGAGCGGAGCTCAGCCTTATCCCCATCCGGCTAGGGGATCGCTTTAAGAGTTTCTTTTGATAATTGGCTTCACCTTTGCTCATTAACCTTTTATTTTCTTCGCAGGTTGTATCATGCTGAATGCTTCCATGAACAAGGTCCTCAAGTGGGACCTGACTTGTTTAGAAAGCATGTGGGCGGCAGGAGATCCTACTGAGGATCCCGGAGCGCCCCCATTAGTGCTTCCCCCGCGCACCAATCTGCCGACCTCCCTTCTCATGCTGGAGTTGAAAAAGTGGGTTCTATTCTCGGCGCTGCTGAGCTTAAGAGATCTATCCTTTCCGGGGTCTCCTTAAAGCCGCCCGGTGATAATCAAAATAGAAGAAAGGAGCATCCGGCTCCCTAGTGGTGCGCCTGCGGTTGGTTTGTTAAACAAGCGACGGTGCTCAGCCACTGCCGAAGATGCCAATTCAGGGCTTCCCTCCTTGCCCCGACCTCTGGCCTTTCGAAACAAAGACCAGGGGTGTCCTGACAAAGGTTTGAGGGATGAAATGCCTTCTCCTTCGCTTCCATCTCGTGCGGTGGCATCCGATGGGCAGAATATTTCGGAACCTTATGTGCCTCGCTCCTCCGTTCCTGTAACAGGTATGTAAATTGACCCTAGGAGTTTATTCTCACGCACAGTCTCTGAAGCTGCTACTGAGTGCCTTGAAGCTCATCAGAGGCTTCTTCCCCAGCTCGGGATGGTGGAACTGAGTGAGCACTTATATGAGTCCTATATCAAGATATATCTATTTGCGTTGGGGGTATTTTACAATACCGTGAGCTAACTAAATCTTTCGTTCTGCAGACTGGTATGGAACAAAAAGTTTTGCACTGTCAAGTGGTTCGATCGGAGAAACGTATCGCCCAGATGGACAGCGAGATAACTCGCTTGTGGGCAGAACTGGCCGACCGACCTCCTGTGCCTCGAGATTTGTCTGAGGCTTTGAGGGATGTGGATTCAGCTCGGGCTGAGGTGGTTACAGTCCAAAGTGCTCAATCAAGAGTGGAAGAACAGGTTGAAGAATGGAAAACGAAGGTCCAGGAGTTGTACCATGCTAAAAGACAACTTCAAGAATCTTGCCTACAGGCGGAGCGCCTGTCTGTACAGCGAGAGATCTATCTGACTGAGGCCAAGGATCAAATTCAGCGATTGAAGGCTGAGTTCGCCAAGGAGCGAGAACAGTGGGTTTAACAATTGTCAAAAGCTCACGTTAAAGAGGAACAACTTATCTCCGAGCTCAACGCGGCCCAAGTAGAGATGGAAGATTTACAAATAAGGGAGGAAGCTCGGTTTGCGAAGCGCCATCAAGCCTTCCTTTCTTCGTCTGAATTTTAACATTTGATCGCCTTAAGGGCTGGCAAAATGATGGAGTATGGTTTTGATGGTGTCATTCTCTAATTCATGAGGTTGGGTCGTATTGCTCGGGATGCCGACCTCAGTTTCCTAGATTTAAAGGCAGCATGGAATGCTTTACCTGAGATCGTCCGACAAGATTTTTCTATTTCTGAAGGGGTTACCGAACCCGAAGCTCTTGCGGTTTCAGTGAGCTAGGTAGAAGTGTCCATGATATTGGCCGATCTCCTTTCGACTACCTACTTATCAGAGTCTACTGACCCTCCTATTATCAAAGGTCTGGAGTCGACTGTCGAGGTCTAACGAACCTCGGCTTCCCCTTTTGCTTTATTTTCTCACCTTTCTGTGTTTTATATGGTTTTTTAGTGCTTTGTGGGTCTCTGATGGACTTTGGTTAAGTTCTTATCTCCTATCTTGTGTGTCGCGCTGAGAAGCACTTACTTGGTCGCATATAAATAACATATCTTGAGTATGCTGGTGTTCGATATGCATATCAGTCGTTCTTCTGGGGTTGATGTCATCACTTATCCGAAAAATTTATAGTACTTTTGGATTGGCGAGGTCCAAATTGTGTAAGCTATGCTTCCAAGTTTCATCACGAGGTTCGGATCAAGGCACTTCTCCCATTTTTCCATAACCCTTGGGAAATCATTTCCCAAGCTCTGCAGAGCCACAGTCGACTGTTATAATTATCTATTATGGGTAAATACCTCGCGACATGTTCTTTGAGGCCAACGTCAACACCTCTTTTCGCTTTTCGCCCGTGACCCTTTAACACTTACCTGACAGGACTTGAGGAGGTGTCGTGTTACCAACTTTCCCGTTTGTATTCTCCTGCTATGTCTGTGTTAGGTCGCGTAGGTCAGTTTTGTAGGCACGGAGGGTCGTACACTCCTCGTTCTTTGTGCCTCTCTTGTCTTGCTGGTTTTAATCGGCGTTCAGGGCAGTGTGGGTATCCGCAGTCGATGTATATTAGGGAGACTATCTGTTTCTTCGTCATCTACGTTCGATTTCGACTTAGGGTCTCCCATTATGTCTAATGGATGATGCGTTCGAGGAGCACCTACAGCGGCTCAGGGAGAAGAGGGAGGAAGCCAAACACAAGTCAAGGCTCTGGGCTTTAAGGGCGGCCATGTATGGTGGTGCGATTACGAGAATTGAGAGGAGCGGGACGAAGCCAACCTCCGAAACAAGCAACTGAAGCAGAAATCTAGCCGAAGCCATCAGAAGAGTGTGTAAGCTCGAGAGAGACGTTGCTGGGGCTTCTGAGCAAACTAAGAAGTATCAGCAAGAATTGGCCGGCGCCGTCCAAGATAATAGCTAGGATTCTTATATACATCCCAACATAATGATCGAATAGCGACATATTTTTTTCATCGCTATTTTTTCGATCGTTGATGTCACTTTAGCGACGAAATTAGGATTCTGTCGCAATTTAACGACGAACTTTAAATTTCTATCACCATTATTAGCGACGGCAAATATATTCCATCGCTACTTTTTAGCGACGCGAATTTATATTCCGTCGCTATTTTTAGCGATGGAAAGATATATTCCGTCGCTAAAAATGTAAACGGAAACACTGTTCCTTCAGTGTTTTAGTGATAGAAAATTATAATTTCGTCACTAATTAATGATGAATTAATAATTTTTCGTTGCTAAATAAAAAAATATTTTTTAAAAAAATAGAATATTAGCGACGGAATTATAATTTTCCGTCTCTAATATTCTATTTTTAAAATATTTTTTATTTATCTGAATTCCTTATTTATATTTTCATCAACAATATACAATCCAATCCAATTGTAAATTACCACACTACTACAACATTCCAATCCAACTATCAATCACAAAACATCTAAAAAAAATCATAATCACAACAATCAAATCCAACTGAATACAAAAACATAAATACAAATATCTGAATACAATGATATTGTATCAAATGTTTAAATACAATAAAATCTAAGAAAAATATCTAAACTAACCGAGCCAAAATATTCAATCATATAAAAAATACAATAAGATAGGTTAGTAATAAATTAATGATATGTATTTATTTTGAAAATGCATGTTTACAAGCCATAATTATTAAAAAAAAGAAATATATACAAATGTTAATATACCTCGCAAGCAGCTACTTATCAAGGTCATTAGGGTCCTGAGTCTTTGCATCTTGGGTCCAACCAGGTGGGCGCTGCGACATCGCACTCATGCCATCCATGAAGGCCTACATCTGCTGCGCAATCTGATCGTATCGCATCTGCTGCGCCTCTAATGTGGAGAGTCGATTCTTTAATTCTTGATTTTCTTATTTTAGAACTTCTATCGTAGAAGATGATCCACTGGGATGACCCCTAGCTCTAGGGGTCATCACACGATCATATACAACTCTCGTCTGGGATCCTAGATCGTAGATGGTGGAGTTCTTCTTCATCCCACCGACCACATCATAATATATCTCATTTAACTAGTCGGTTGAGAGAGTTTGCCTCTCACCTCCCTCTCTATCAGGCTGAGACGCCTGTGCAACTCTAGCAGACATTTCAGCCTGTATAAAAATAAATTAATATAAAATATAGAATTAGAAAAAAATTACTAGGTTGAATTGTTAAATAAATTTAAAATCTTACGTCTAATGTCTGCGAGCGAGGATCGATAAATATGTCATCCTTTGACTTGTGTGTCTTAGTAAAAATCTCCCAACAAGTAGGAGACCGCTATAACTCATGCTCTTGAAAATTAAAAATATAATTAAATCAAAATTAAATCATTACTAATTAAATAATTCTAATATAAATATATTAATTGTAAACTTACCAAGTCCAAGGTATGCCCGACAATGAAACGAGATCCAGCTGTATACTTTGTGGATCTAGTGCTAGGGCCAGCTAGCTTGGTGTTTCTGTTCACTCGAACTGTCATTGAATTTGACTGCCATCTTTCTGCAGCCCAGATGGCTTGTCATACATCCCAAATCTCAGCTGGGATGAAAGATGGTCTGATACCCTTTTTTCTGCATTTATAGAGCAGATCTTTGTATAATTTGGCACAAGCATTATTCCAAATTTTTTTAAATTCCTGCTTGTGCCTTGGCTCCCAAGTATACTTTTTCTGTAAAAAAATGTATTCAATTAGTATAAATAAATACAATTGCATTGTTGATTAAAATGACTTACCAAAAATTCATCGTAGTAAAAGCTTCGCATGCCCTCGTCGACATGCCTCCAAGTATAACCTGAAAGACATACTCTCTCATGAAACTTACTAGATATGTACACTGTAACTTGGTGACCCTCTGGAGTAAAACTGCATTAAAAAAAGTATAAATATTAGACATTTGTCATAAAATTTTTTATAAATTTAAAAATATTAATAACACCAATACTTACCACCCTCAAACAACTCATGAAACAATCTGTGTTAGATTTGAGAGGTGTCCTAAGGCAATCGCCTTAGGGTTACACTATTTATTAGATAAATAGCAATTCACTATTTGAGTGCACATTCCATGTGTGTTTGATTGGATCTTAAACTCGAATACTGAATATCCGCAATACAATTCATAACATGAGAGAATTTGTGATTGGATCACAACTCGTGAGCATCTCTACATGTGCAATTATGAATGTATTGAAATCATCCCTAGTCGAGGAATTGATGAGCACGGACATCATCGATTCTGTCGAGACTAGCACGTTTAGACTTCTTGGTTATCCAAGCAGCTGATCTCACTGCTGGAGACATTGGATGTCGAGAGTTAAACGTGGATGCTGGTTAAAGGTAACCAGTTCATCGGAGTGACCTGTCTTGAGACTTCGTATGGTTCTATGCAAATAGATACATGTCAACGAAGATCTCAATGCAGCTTAAGTGCGAGTTTCCTTTGACTTGCGGTATTCAAGTCACCTTGGTCATGGAGACTTATACTTTGACATCTTAAGTAAGCATCTCCAAGGAGGTGTGGATCCGAGATGATTGGGTATAAGTCGAAGTGCCCGAAGGTGTTTGAATAGCCCACAGAGGATTCACCACTCCTTTAAACGGGAGACGTATACCCTACGGCCACTTGTCGGATTGTTACTAAAAGTCTTTGGCCAAAGCAACACATGTCAAGAGTATGAGACTCTTGGACACATGTATAAGTAACTTGAATCCACAGGACAAGAAAGTTAGCTTGGGCTAGGTGTGACGTAGTCAGCCTAGTGGGGACCGACACATAGACCATGTCCTGAACCAAGCGGGTATAAGATGGTGAAAGGAACGAGGCACGATTCAGTGTAGCTGCTGAAGGGTTTAGAAGACATTCTGGAATCAATCGTTGATTTTTCGATCAATTGGGGATCATGATATACTACTAGGTGTCACTCATGATCGTTCCATAATTAATTCATTAATTACGGACGGCCAACATAGCCGGGAACCTATTGGGTCACACGCACTACAAGTTCTCCAAAGGACTTAAAATGAGTTTGAGAATTGGATTCTCAGAATGAGAGAAATAAAGTCTGGTTAGACCAGACAATGGACAAATGATGGAACTCGTCTTACGAAGACAAAACGAATGAAACTGATTTCGTTCAAATCAGAGGTCGTTTGGTTAGTGAACCGAACGATTCGGTTTTGAACCAAATTGAACCAACTTGGTTTGATTCATGATGGAAGATATTTTGACTAAACCGAAGAGATGAGGAGCTTCGTCTTGAGAAGACAAAACGAATAAAACTGGTTTGGGTCAAATCAGAATTCGTTTGATTAATGAACCGAGTGAATCAGAGATGAACTCGGTTTGCTACAGTACTAGTCCAGCTGAACCCGGTTCAAGTTCTAAAACCTAATGTAACCGGTTCACTCATCTAAAAGCCTCGCCGACTTCTCCCTAACCTAAGGCTCGCGCGACATCACAAAACAGGGGTTCCCTGTTTTGGTCGATTGATAGCGCCGCTGCCCTCCTTCTTCATGAGAGAGCGCCGCTGCCCTCCTTCTTCGTGAGAGAGAGTTGCTGCCCTCCTTCGCGAGAGAGTGCCGCCGGACCAAAGAGAGCATCGCCGGACCACAAACGGCACCGCCAGATTTGAGGGTGTTGCTAGACCGGATGGCTTGCTTCCCTTGGACGCCGGCTGCCGCGAGTGGAGAAGGAGCACCGGCTGCTGCAAATCGCGAAGGAAGAAGCAACCGCACGAGGAGGAAGAAAGTGTTCTGCCGATTGTGTTAGTGCCCCTGTTAGTTTTGATGTGATCAACCAGGTTAAGTTAGGTCCTGTGTTGTTCTAATCCCTCTGCTAAGTGTGCAGGAACTTAGGTACGGAGGAAGTCGAGAATAAGACGTAGCAGACGAGAAGGGTTGCACGGGAAAGTGAGCCGACGGGCTCGGTGCAATTCGAGGGACGCAGAAGCTACGGAAGAGTACACCGGTGGAGCGAGAAGGACATGCGCGAAGTCCGAAGGACGAGAAGCCGGGAGGAAGCATGCTCGAGGGGCAAAAGGCCGGAGTTGGGTTCGGGTGAGCCTAACTCCGATTGGCCAGAAATCACCCAACCAAAGATTCTACAAAAAGTCAATGAAAGTCAAACTGTTGACTTTGGCCGTTGACTTTGACTTTGACCGTTGACTTGATCGGAGAAGACGACGTAGACTTGGACCGTTTGAACGTGGCGGTTGAAAAAAAAGAAGAAAAATAATAATAATAAGATTTATCTTTTAAAAGATAAATGCTTATTTTTTATTAAGGATAATTCTCTTTATCTTTTATTAAAGATAAAGTTTATCCTTATTTACTCAACGGCTACGATCAAGCTTATCTCTGATCAACGGTTAAGATCGCATCAACGGATCAACGACCAAGAGAAAGTTTATCTACGATCAACGATCTAGATCTATTCTCTTGTGCTATAAATAGACTTAGAGTTTTAGAGTTAAATCATCAATTACTTTTGTAATCTTCTCTCTAAGTCTGTGTGCTACAATTGTAAAGGCTTCTCCGCCTAAAGGAGTTTTTTTATTGAGCGTTAATTGCCTTGGAAGCAACGATCCAGTTGCAACCAAGTTTTTCTTAAAGACGAGTGCTAATTCTCTTAACCGTCTATTCACCCCTTGATGAGTTAGGGTTTTTATGATTTTAATCGATT
>NC_133861.1:359541-362503 GCF_044706935.1 Curcuma longa
ATTAGTGCCCCTGTTAGTTTTGATGTTTTTCTTAAAGACGAGTGCTAATTCTCTTAACCGTCTATTCACCCCCTCTAGCCGGTCCAACCCGATCCTACAGATTGCTGCCTAGACGTTTGGCTGGCGGCCGGAATCTCTCGTCGCCGCCCTTAGGCTGGTGGCAGATTCTTGCGTTGCCGCCCGACCAGTTGGTGGCTGATCCTCTGTGCTGCTCGCCGGGGAAGAACAGGAGCCACAAGCCTGAGTTGCTGCCGGAACAGACTTGTGATACCACAAGCTTCCTTGTTGAGGTTTGTGCTGTATTCTGTGTTGATACCAGATTGGCTTGTTTCGTGTTGCTTGCATTGCTTCGTGTGGCTTGTATTGTTCTGTGTTACTGCCGGAACAGAGTGAGGTCGAGGTCGGCCGAATGAGGTTGTTGCTTACCTTATTCGGCCGAATGAGGTCAAGGTCGGCCGAATGAGGTAAGCGGCCGAGTGAGGTCGAGGTCGGCCGAATGAGGTCGAGGTCGGCCGAATGAGGTAAGCGACCAAATGAGGTCGAGGTCAGCCGAATGAGGTTGAACGGCCGAATAAGGTCGAGGTCGGCCGAATGAGGTCAAGGTCGGCCGAATGAGGAAAGCGGCCGAGTAAGGTCGAGGCCGAACGAGGTACGCGGCCGAATAAGGTCGAGGCCGAACGAGGTAAGCGGCCGAATAAGGTCGAGGCCGAGTAAGACGAGCGGCCAAATGAGGTCGAGGTCGGCCGAATGAGGTCGAGGTCGGCCGAATGAGGTAAGCGACCAAATGAGGTCGAGGTCGGCCGAATGAGGTTGAGCGGTCGAATAAGGTCGAGGTCGGCCGAATGAGGTCAAGGTCGGCCGAATGAGGTAAGCGGCCGAGTAAGGTCGAGGCCGAACGAGGTACGTGAACCGAATAAGGTCGAGGTCGGCCGAATGAGGTCGAGACCGAGTGAAGTAAACGGCCGAATGAGGTCAAGGTCGGCCGAATGAGGTAAGCGGCCGAGTGAGGTCGAGGTCGGCCGAGGTCGAGGTCGGCCGAATGAGGTCGAGGTCGGTCGAATGAGGTCGAGGTCGGCCGAATGAGGTCGAAGCCGAATAAGGTAAGCGGCCGAGTGAGGTTGAGGTCGGCCGAATGAGGTCGAGGTCGGCCGAATACGGTCGAGTGAATCCCGGGATCCATCGAGTGCGAAATCTTGGGATGGAGTTGAGCGTGGAGCTCGAGGTGCCTGTAGAAAGGCTGAGGGAACGGATCCCTACCTCCATTGAGTGCGGAATCTCAAGATGGAGTTGATCATGCTGAGGGAGCGGGTCCCGACCTCCATTGAGTGCGGAATCTCAGGATGGAGCTAAGCATAGAGCTCGAGGTGCCTGTAGAAAGGCTGAGGGAGCGGATCCCTACCTCCATTGAGTGCGGAATCTCAAGATGGAGTTGAGCATGCTGAGGGAGCGGGTCCCTACCTCCATTGAGCGCGGAATCTCATGATGGAGTTAAGCATGGAGCTCGGGGGCCTGTAGAAAGGCATAGCGGGAACGGATCCCAACCTCCATTGAGTGCGGAATCTCAAGATGGAGTTGAGCATGCTGAGGGAGCGGGTCCCGACCTCCATTGAGTGCGGAATCTCAGGATGGAGTTAAGCATGGAGCTCGGGGGCATGTAGAAAGGCATAGCGGGAACGGATCCCGACCTCCATTGAGTGCGGAATCTCAAGATGGAGTTGAACATGCCTAGGGAGCAGGTCTCTACCTCCATTGAGTGCAGAATCTCAGGATGGAGTTAAGCATGAAGCTCGGGGGCCTGTAGAAAGGCATAGCGGGAACGGATCCCGACCTCCATTGAGTGAGGAATCTCAAGATGGAGTTGAGCATACCTAGGGAGCAGGTCCCTACCTCCATTGAGTGCGAAATCTCAGGATGGAGTTAAGCATGGAGCTCAGGGGCTTGTAGAAAGACATAGCGGGAACGGATCTCGACCTCCATTGAGTGCGGAATCTCAAGATGGAGTTGAGCATGCCTAGGGAGCCGGTCCCTACCTCCATTGAGTGCGGAATCTCAGGATGGAGTTAAGCATGGAGCTCGGGGGTCTGTAGAAAGGCATAGCGGGAACGGATCCCGACCTCCATTGAGTGCGGAATCTCAAGATGGAGTTGAGCATGCCTAGGGAGCCGGTCCCTACCTTTATTGAGTACGGAATCTCAGGATGGAGTTAAGCATGGAGCTCGGGAATGAGTGAAGCCTGAGTTGCCTCGACCTCACTCTGTCGCTTACCTTATTCGGCCGAATGAGGTCAAGGTCGGCCGAATGAGGTAAGCGGCCGAGTGAGGTCGTGGTCGGCCGAATGAGGTCGAGGTCGACCGAATGAGGTAAGCGACCAAATGAGGTCGAGGTTGGCCGAATGAGGTTGAGCGGCCGAATAAGGTCGAGGTCGGCCGAATGAGGTCAAGGTCGACCGAATGAGGTAAGCGGCCGAGTAAGGTCGAGGCCGAACGTGGTACGCGGCCGAATAAGGTCGAGGCCGAACGAGGTAAGCGACCGAATAAGGTCGAGGCCGAGTAAGACGAGCGGCCGAATGAGGTCGAGGTCGGCCGAATGAGGTCGAGGTCGGTCGAATGAGGTAAGCGACCAAATGAGGTCGAGGTCGGCCGAATGAGGTTGAGCGACCGAATAAGGTCGAGGTCGGCCGAATGAGGTCAAGGTCAGCCGAATGAGGTAAGCGGCCGAGTAAGGTCGAGGCCGAACGAGGTACGCGACCGAATAAGGTCGAGATCGGTCGAATGAGATCGAGACCGAGTGAAGTAAGCGGCCGAATGAGGTCAAGGTCGGTCGAATGAGGTAAGCGGCCGAGTGAGGACGAGGTCGGCCGAATGAGGTCAAGGTCGGCCGAATCAAGGTCGAGGCCGAATAAGGTAAGCGGCCGAGTGAGGTTGAGGTCGGTCGAATGAGGTCGAGGTCGGCCGAATGCGGT
>NC_133861.1:362603-391792 GCF_044706935.1 Curcuma longa
GTCACTAGGCAACCTAAAGTACTTTACCACATTTAGATAGAAAAGTTCAATAGCAACCTCTAAGGGGAAAGTCAAAGGAGCAACAATAAATACAACATACTTTGAGAATCTATCCACTGTTGGTGTAATCGACCTCTAGAGTTTTGCTATTTTATCATATATTTGAGTCTAGTCAAGGTTGATCTCAAGAAATCAATCACTAAACAATCACAAGAAGAGTGGAGAGATCACGTAATTTGGATTGAAATGGGGAAAGTGAGAGTGTAGTAGAGCTCCTAAACCTCAATCGAAGTAAAATCAACTAGTGACAGGATTGTGAAAACGATCCTAGGACTTCGGATTCCTCGAGATTATGTTTGATTGACTATGGACTCCTTACCATTCCTCAATGTTTACACATTTGCAGAGATTCTAACCAAAATATCCAATTAGACCTCGTCAGATTTCCTCGGAATAAAATCAATAATCCTCTAACGTTACGATTGTTAGTTCGAGATGACCCCAGATAGCCTGGTTATAGCTCTCCCGCTGTCACCGGGCACTCCAGCATACTACTAGTGTCCTACCCCCTGTCACCGGGTATCCAATTAAGGACCTCTCCCTAACAATCAATAACCATTAGCTATCTCTCATCAAAGATTCATTGCAACCTAAGAATTTCCTCGGAAAGTCCGGTTAAAGGTTCACCTTCTGTCACAAGGCACCCCGGTCATACGATCCTAAGATTTTCTTAAACCACAACTCATCCTCATCCTTATAGATTCATACCATTCACATTCATATCATCAAATAAGCATAAGGCATAATATCCATAAAGCAAATGCACAAATATATCATAGAACATGGTAAACACAAATCCATAGTTACAATCATCCATAATACACCTCGATTCCTCCTACATCCTAGAATCTAAGGTTCTACTCCATGATGGAGGGGATACAATGCAAAGAAGATGTAAAGAAATACATTTTAGATCCTAGAAAAAGGAAATAAAACTTATCAATGGATGTCTTCTTCTTCGCCTTGCAATCTCCTCGTCGACGGTGGATGGATGCGACGGAGTAGCCCCAAAAGGATGGACGGATCGTCGATTTTTGCTCCGGATGGCGTCTACGGTGGCTCACTATCACTCCCAAGGTCTCTCCCCTTTTTTAGGGCAAATGAGGGGGGTATTTATATGCCCCCGCTATCAAACCCTCGCCACACGACCGTGTCTAGTCACACGGCCCAGGGCACACGGCTGGCACGCCTCCGTCACACGGTCGTGCCTGGTAGGCACGACCATGTGTTGCTAGTCCCCTGGAAACAAGGCACGGCCATGCCTGGTAGGCACGGTCGTGTGCTGTTGAGCTTCTGGAATCAAGGCAATCGTGCCTGGTAGGCACGGCCAGAGCCTATTGCTCTTCTGGAATGAAGGCACGGCCGTGCCTGTGAGGCACGACCAGAAACTCTTGCTCCTCTGGATAAAGGCATGGTCGTGCCTGGTGGGCACGGCCAGGCCTTGGCTCAAGGCTGAATTGGAGACACGGCCGTGCCTGGTAGGCACGACCGTGGGCAGCTGGCTTCCTGGATGGTGAGGCACGGTCGTGCCTGGTAGGCACGGCCAGGGGTAGGTGCTTCTCTGGTGGTGAGGCACGGCCATGCCCTGGTAGGGGTGGAGTTTGAGACACGGTCGTGCCTTGGAGGCACAACCCTGTCTTGCCTTGTCTTCTGTTAATTCTCTGTTTCACCTTCTTTCGCTCCATTTCCATCCTGCAAAAGTATAAACACAAGAGCAGACCTCCGAAATAGGAAATGGAGAAAACATGCCTAATGCATAGATAAAGGATGTGATAAACGTATGAAAATGACATGAAATATAGAAAGATGTGCAATGAAAACCTCAGAAACACATATATTCCCTACGCACATCACACCCCCAAACTTAAACCTTTGCTTGTCCTCAAGTAAAAACCTGCGTCTAGATTCAGATAGAAATACAAAGTAGTATAGATATCCCAAGCACATCAGTCTAGTCTTATCAAACAAAAGCAATGGTAAGCATGATACTCAAAATCATTAAAACAGGGCCTAGAAGAAGTTCTTCGTGCTCAGTGCAAAAGTGGCCTTAGTCTATCAAATCCTTACAAGTCAAGTCGTCATGCTATCATGTTCCTAAATGTTCCTGGCCTTAGACACTTATTTGCCATAGGCTTGGTTCATCTCTTCCATTGCATAAGGTCTCAAAGGATTGACTCAAGATCAAGAGAATCAAATCATTTATTTTCCAGTAACCTATACCGATCTCAAAGAGGTAAATGAAATATTTCCACCCTCGAAACTATTTTTCATCCCTTTTATTTCTTTTATTTATATTTATTTATTTTTATTTTAAAATCAAAGCAAAGAACTTGATTCAAGATTTTTTTTTAGGGATTCAAGATTTTTTCAAAAGAGTTTACATGACTTGAGCTGGTCCAGTAACCAAAATGCAATGGAAGATCACCATGGAAACACTAGTACTAAGCAAGTCTCATGAATCATGACTAATTTCAGAGATAAATCAACCTCCTAGATTAGGCAACAGTGGAAGAGATCCTTAAACAAGGCTAAGTCTCAAATTTCTCAAGATATACTATTTTACTTCCTACTATTGAAGATAAGAAAAGACCTAGTTCTAGGGATATTAACTACTAGTATCAAAATCATCATCCAAACAAGGAATATGCTAGTATTTTTACAAGAGAACAAACACCTAAGGTAATGATGGTGATTCTTGACATGTTATTTACCATGCATTCTTAAAGTAAATTTCAAAACAAATTACAGAAAATAAATTTCAAAGTAAATTTCAAAGCAAAATTCAAAATAAATGCATAAACAAAGTTCAAAATAAATTGTAAATTATTTTATTCACACTATACACAATTATTATTTTCCCCGAGACTTAAACCTTTTTATCTTCTTTCCTGATCTGGAGGAGATGGATACCTAGGAGGAAATCTAGGAAGTCAAAAACATGCTTTCAAAAATATTTTCAAGTTAAAGACTTTAACCAAGATATTTCTCAAAAAACTTGAATAACTTATTTTGAAAGTTAATAATTTTTGAACTTAATTTTAAATTTTAAATTCTTTGAAAAAGTTTAAATATTTAAAGAAGTTCTCAAAACTTAAAAGTTTTACTTTAAAGGACTTGAAAGTTTTTGCTAAGTTTTTTTTTAACTAAGCAATATCCAATTCAGGGGGAGAGAACTAAAAAACTCCATTTTCAAAAACCTGTTTGTTTTTTTAACTAAGTATAAATTCAGGGGGAGTCCTGAAGCAGGGGCAGTTTTGAGTGATACACTGCACGTTCATGCATAACATTATTCTGATATCTGTTTTATCTATTTTATGTTAACTTAATGTTTTAAGTTAATTATTTTTTAACTTAACTTAAAACTTTAGTTGCCATAGTCAAAAAGGAGAGATTGTTGGTATAGGAAGTATCAGACGATCGAACCTTAGTTTTGATAATGATACTAGGTTAAGTTAAATGTGTGTTGAGCTAACATTGTTAATCTAAGTGTGCAGGGAGCACAGGTTTGAACTAAGTCCTAGTTAAGGTTTGGCAAAGGACTAAGCCCTAGTTGCGGCTAGGCATAGGCAAGTCCTGATCTGGAGGATCAAGCGGAAGACTTGGCAAAGTCAAGAGCACCAGGTGAAAGTCCATGCATGGTCAGGAGGATCGGGGAGCATGGCACAATCCAGTCGTGTACGGTCAGGATGACCAGAGGACGTGGTGAAGTCTGGGCTGGTCTGGAGGACTGAGACGCAATAGCAAATCCTGAGGGTCAAGGACAGAGCTGAGCAAAAGTCCAACAAGTCTGGAGGACTTGGTTAACACAAGGTAATCTCTCCTTAGAGGAGTGGGTCAGGATGCATTCCCAAGGGGAACATTAGGCGTCGATCTAACCCAGGGTCTCACTGGAGACCTAAAGTTAAGACCAAGAGACAGTTTTAGAAATTGACTCTCCAACCTTTATTTTGCATGTTTTTTGGACTAACCTTCAATGCAGGTTGGAGAGGTTGAGTACTTAGACTCCGAGCTAAGTTTCTAGAGTTCAGTGTTGGAGTCGACCTGAGCCTAGTTAACCGCAATAGAAGTTGACGTGTATCAAAAACCTTCCACGTTGGATTAAAGTCGATCTAAGTGGGTACTCGAGTCGACCTGAGCACTGGATAACACAGCGGGAAGGCAAAGCTTATTGACAAGCTCTACGTCGAACTAGAGTCAACCTGAGTAGGGACTTGAGTCAACCTGAAGGCAAAGTCAACACGGAGAAGAGGATCACTGCCTCGTTGGGGTCGACCTGAGATCGAGTCAAGTCGACCTGAGCATCTTATATAAGCAACCTCGATTAGAGCTCGAGACACAACTTTCCAATACTTCCACGAGCAAACTCTATTGAGACGACGACGTCCTGAGCAATCAGCAACAACCCTAAAGCCGCTATAACGCCGGAATCGCACGCAATCAAAGATCAAGCACATCCGACTATTGAGTAACTTTTATTGAAGTTCATATTGTAAATTCGATAAGGTTTATCAAGATTCTTTGTATCGCTCGACTTGTTTCCGTAAGGAACAAGTTTTTTCTAGTGGATTGCTTGTCGGAAATGATCAAAGACCGTGGACCTTGGAGTAGCAGCCTTCGATTGTGAACCAAGTAAAAAAACTTGTGTCCCATTTAATTTTTCTGTACTATTCTCTATTTCATTCTTCCACTATCGTACTCGTAATTTACGCTTTCCCACGTTTTCGCAATCGAGCATTGAAAATCAATTGAAACGCTAAAGCGCTATTCACCCCTCTAGCGCTTTACACGCTCCTACAATCAATTATTATATATATATATATATATCTATCTATATATTTTGAGAGAATAAAAATTATTAAAATATTTTTATTAGATTTTGTAGAGATTTGATATGACCATTGGATTTCGTAAAGATTTTGACATGATTCCAATATATTTAATATTTTTAAATTCTCAAAATTCTAATTTATTAGTTTCTTTATATTCCTTTTCTTCCTTCTTTATTAACCTAATAGCCTATTTTGCCCAATTTCAAACAGTTTACTCATTTGATAGCTTGTTTTCTCTCCTCAAGACATTTTTGAGGTCATCACAAGGGGTGCAAGGAGAAAAACGATCAAAATTAAGATCCTTTGTTACAGATTTTTTGATGATCTTAAGACCTAAAGGTATCACCTTTCTCATTTCCCTGTTAAATCTTCTTTTTTATGCTTCTGTTAATTTCTTATTTTCTTATCAATGATTCCTGTTGTAAACTTATAATCTTGATAGTTCATATTAAAAAAATTAAAAATTTCAAACTTGTTATGCCACATGTGATTTATCTTCATATTTCATCTTTATTCTGAATATTTCATCTTTATTCTAAAAAATTCAGATTTTTTAATTCTGAATATTTCATCTTTATTTACTAAATTATTCTCATATTTTAATTACGATGAAATTTCATCAATATAATAATTCTAATTTCAAATTTTGCAGGTCATTTATCGAATTGAACTTTGAAATATCATCAAATTAAAATTATAAGACATAAATTAGATATTATTATTTAATTTTAAAATATTTTTTATTTCCATAAAATAATAAGGATTTATATTATTATTATTATTTGAATATAAATATGTCGGTTAAAAAATATGATTTTGGATATATAAAATGCATGAAAAAATAAAAATAGAAGAATTTAATCAATCTTAAAAAGGTACACTTGATAAATTTGTTATTAATATTAAAAATCAAAACTTAGAAAATAATATATTAAAAATTTAAATAAAAAATTAATAAAAATTTAAATAAAAAATTAATTGAATTAAAAGACATTAGTATAAGACAAAAAGAAATTTATCTTAATTTAAATGAAGAATATAATACTAATTTAGAAGAAAATAAATCAATAGATATCAAAAATAAATATTTTAATAATGCTGATGAAACTATTATTTAAAATATTTAAATCCATCATTGTCGGTCTCAAATCCGAATAAAAAAGGACGAGAGAAAATTTTTTAAAATAATAACAATCATTTAAAAAAAAATTTCGCTTAAGGCTTCCATGAGGCTTGAGGCGCCCCTGAAAAAATCACAATTTAAATTTTAAAATTTCAATTTGATCCTTTTAAAGTGTAATCTAAATTTTAAAATTTTTTATATTTTTATATTTTTTAATCTGTTTTGGATTGAATTGAAGATTTTTTAATTTATTAAATTGATATGATGAGTTTTGGTGGGTTAATCCGTTTCATTCTATTGATTCAATCATTTAACAACTCTAACGGACGGTGCCCTGAGTTCAATTTTTAATTATGGTGCATTATAAACTGGCTGACTGGATCACCCGTCCCGTCATAAATACTGTCGAATTTATCGGGAGCCAGTTGAAAAAAAAAAAAAAAAACGAAAGCCAGATTACTTATGCCCCGGTTCAACATTTTAATTTTATGGCCTGGTTCAACGTTAACTAGATATTCACGGACGGATGCGCGCGGATTAATTTCCTTCGCTTGGGGAGAGAGAGACGCGCCGTTCGGACGGAGACGGAAAAAAAGAACAGATTATTTTTCTGCTGAGAAAATCTTACGGCGACTGATTTCAAAGCCGTTTTGTTGTTCCTCGTGATCTGCTGATTGTCTCAATTGTTTCCGGGTTCCGAAGCCTGATCTTCCGCCAGGTACACTAAATCGATCGTTGTTCTGTATCTGCAAGGAGAGATTTGAGATCGCTTGTTGTTTTTGATATTGTATTATCTCTAACCCCATGTTAGGGCTTCGTCTTTCTATTGAACAAGTTTTTCTGAATCGACGGGATCAGAGGCTTTATTCTTCTTTAGCTGGTTTCTGGTGGTTACTATTCTATGTTTACTACTTCGATGAAATAGTCGATATTAAATTTGGGGGTTCGTCGTTTATTGTTGCGAAATGGAGAGATTTTATTAGTTGAAAATTTCTTTCTCTTGGTTCATCTGCCAAGGTATTTTCTTTAGATTTCTGTATGATGCTCCATGTTCCTCTTCCGGACTACTCACCGGGAACAAAGTTGTATTATTATTTATACACCATGATGATATGTTTAACTTACTTTTCTCATGCTTCACATGGCTTTCATAATTACATATCATTCAAAAGCAAAAATGTTTAAGTGCTTTATTTGTGGAGGGAATGCATGGATTTTGGGAAATGAAATGCTCATCGTTTTCTTGTTTGATTACCATCTCAACTCTCTTAGTTCTTGTGATCATGCTAATATGTTTTACTTATCTATTGGAAATGAAATGATTATTTTTTACTCGTTTGACAACTGTGATTAATTCTTCATACTTATCTATTACTTGTTTATTTTTTCTTGTGATCATACTAATAAGTTAGATCCTTTTCCATTTGAAAACAAAGTCATCATCTCAAAGTAGCTTGAATCAAGAGCATGGGGTTCCGCAAGATACCTTGATTGAGAGGAGTTAAGGTTGAGGGGAACTTTAGAGAGATTGATGGGACAATGGTTCCCTCCTTGTGACTAGGTTTGAACACAATATTTTGATGGTTTAACAATACAATTTAAGTCAAATGTGTATTCGATGAGTTAAATAAAGTGTGAAAATATGATGTGAAGTGGAGATTGAAGTGATTAACTTTGGATGAAAGGTTTCATGGATCAAGTGTGAAGTTGTGAGGTGCTTCAACCTTGTGGATAGTTAATCATCAAGCTTGAAAATTGACTCAAATATTGTATGCCCATGTATTGCATTGATCAACATTATAATGTTATGTTTATTTTAGCCATAAGTTAATTGCATTTATAGAATTTAGCTAGTATCTAGAGTTTGCTATCTAGGGAGCTTCAGCCTAGGGCCTATAATGTGTTTGGTAGGTTGCTATGAAGTTTGAGGTTGTCCCTTAATGGTGCGAGGGTTAAAAAAGCTAAGATCGACCTTAAAACACACTTGGGCCCATGTTTGGTTTAGAGGTATCATAGTGGAACTAAGCTTTCCTAGACCCCAATCGATTGGAACATTAATTTGATAGAGTTGTAGAGCATGCCAAGTTGTGATATTGGTAGACCCAAAAAGCTTATGTTTACAAGTATCTCGACCAAGTTAGAGTTGTGTTAACCCTGTTGATCCAAAAGTGACCATTGTGGTTTCTAATAGTCATATTTGGTTTGGCATAAGTTTAAAATTGATTAACACAAGTGTCTAAATAGAGACGTCAAGGCTTCATTTAAAGTCTTTTTTAGTGGCTTTTTAATGCCTAAGGCTTATATGAAAATAGTAGTCATCATCCTTATTTCTCTTAAGTGCCAAAGGAAATACCTAGAGAATTTGGAAGCAAAACATGGCCTCAACCTTGGGTTTGAAGCTCTCTTTGGATTGGGAAAAATAATGCACCATCTATTCACCTTGAATCTCTCTTAGGATTGATAAAAATCATGCACCGTCTATTCACCACTCTTCTAGCTGGACCATCAATGTTCCGACACTCAACACTCCACCTTTAAACTTATCCCCATTAGGATTCATAAAATTTAGCCTCTTGGAAAGGTTTATTAACCTATATCCACATGCTTTTGATTGTAAGACCACATGATTTGAGCTAGCTTTTAAAATTTTGTTAATGGTACTAGCTTCAATCTACAATTGGAACAAGTATGTTATTAATTGGCTCGTATTGACACACTATTTAAGTTGACATGATTTAAACTGTTCCTTGAATTGGTTTAACACGTATGGTTTGAACCTTGAATTGGTATCACTTCTATGATCTCATTCCACTTGGCTTATTTGCCTAAAAAACATAAAAATATTATCCCATGATTTGATGAGTTAATATTATGTCGACACAACTAGAGAAAGTATGATACTACTCATTGTAATACTTGGATATGAAGTTACATGCATGTATCATATAGTTATATTTTCTCAAAATTCACGTGATATTTAGTGAGAGAGAGAGAAAGAGAGAGCAACCACATGGTGTTCATGAGATAAATTTGATTTCATTCCATGGGTATAACTATATAGTTCACCGTGTCTATTGGAACGGAAAAAGATTTGAAATCATGATCTGAAAAGATCATGATTAACAAGTACAAGTTCTTTAAGTTATTTTTGTCATTAACAACTACAAGTGTTGGTTTTTAATATGGAAATATCTTGATTATCTTGACAAGAATGGGTATTTCAAAATTTCTCAATAATACCTGCTAAATTTTGTTTTGATTGCAACGAAAAATGATAATGAACTATAACCATGAGAGATGAAATTAACATGTTAATGCGTTGAATGATCAGAATGAGAAGCTAATAAATTGTAGGAAATATGAAAAGCCAAATTAGCACATACAAAGCTACAAATAACTTAATTGAATAGAGTTACTTTGTGATTGGCAAAACTTGTCAAATTCGTTGCCTTCTTTTGAAGACTACACCAGTAAAAGTTATTTGCTTGTCATCCTGTTGGTTCTATGTTTTTTTAATATCATGCAACATTGTTATGGGAAGTATAGTTTCTAACAAAATCGGCAATCCTAATTGGTTTCTCTGTTAAATTGATTCAGTTCTTTATGTGGCTGGCTATTGTTTTGTCCTTTTACTAATTATTGGATGCACAACTCTAAAGACTACAAATATAATATTTAGGTACAAGTTGTTAAATCAACTGGTGGTTTATTTTCAGCAGGGAATAGTTATGAGCTTCAATTTGCCCAGGTTTGAATGAACATTCCCAGCATCTCCGATGAGGTTCAGCAGAGATACTTGGCGTTGGGCTTTAGGTCTCATATACATTGTTGCAGTGGCAACAATATGGATTGCTGCTAGTTATATAGTCCAGTCTGTTGTAGATTCTGGTGTTTCTCCTTTTCTGATTACCTATATTTGTAATTCGTTGTTTGTGGTTCTTATTCCAATTGTTGAGATCTCTCAGTATCTTGAAGTTGTATTAAAGGGTTCTTGGCACTGGCTTCAGAGTAGGAATGGTCCAGACACACAATTGTCTGTTAATTCAGAGGAAGTTAATCTTCTAGTGCAGACTGGTCAACATACTGGCCCATATGTGCTGAGTAATAATCAACAAGAAAACATTTCTTTGATTCACTCTAGAATTCAAGATTCTGAGAGCTTATTATCCAGTCATGCTATCGTGTTCAGTGGTGGAGAATCTTGCATGATGACTGACGATAACACTAAACAAATGAATACGGAGGAGCATTGGACTCGTTATCAAGTTGCTAAAGTTAGCTTGTTGATATGTCCTTTTTGGTTCTTTGCTCAATTGACATTCAATCTCTCTCTTAAATACACAACTGTTATGGTTGGTGTTCTTATCTGTTCCTTTTTTTGTTCTTTTTTCTGTTAGCATTCTAATGATTTTGCTACTTTCTGCAGTCAAATACTATTTTAAGCAGCTTGTCTAGCCTCTTCACTTTCTTGGTTGCTGTAGCATATTTAGGAGAAAAGTTCACATGGGTCAAGCTAGTCAGTGTTCTTCTTTGCATGGGCGGGACAATAATGGTCAGCCTATCTGATTCAAGTACTGGGTTAAATGCAATTGCTACAAATCCTCTTCTTGGAGATATTCTTGCTCTCATCTCAGCAGGGATATATGCTGTTTATATCACCCTTATTCGACAAAAGTTGACTGATGAGAAAAAAAATTGTCAAGCAAGCACTGCTCAGTTCCTTGGATTTCTTGGTCTATTTAATCTACTTATATTTTTCCCTGTTTTGCTAGTTTTGAATTTCACAAAGTTGGAGCCCTTTCACAAACTTAGTTGGAACCAACTTGGACTTATTGTGGGAAAAGGTTAGTTATCATTTGAAGTTCAATTTTTATATCAAAGTGGATTTTGATCTGTTGTTTATTTAGACTTTTATACACATTTCTTCACACTCTTTGCTAACACATATAAATCATATTAGGATACCTTTGGGTTGAAACTATGTTTTGGTTATTTATCCAATTTCAATTGGTTGAATCTTTCTAGTAGGTAGACCTGCTTACATGCTATTCTAATCTTGAATTTGTTGGTGTAATTGTACCTTACGTGATCGGGTTCGATCTTGAATTTTGATGTTTGTGCAAAGGATTTAAATCAGGGATTGAAATTTCGAGCCGTATCGCGCGATACGACCGAAATTTTTCGTTCCGCCAATAGGATCGGCACCGACACAACACCGACACCGCGATTCCAGTCGGAAAACGCCTCGAGAGGCATCACCCGGGCTTGACGACGCCATCGGAGGCACCGCCGGGGCTTGGCGATGTCTGGGCTCGGCGACGCCTCTGCGCGCGAGCAGTGCGTGATCTGTCATATTTTTTATTTTTTAACTTAGGGTTTAATTAAGTTTTAATAATCAATTCCTAGCTATAGTTCGAGATAATTTAAATAAATTTTAATAAAATCCATAAAATTAACTTATTATTTTTTAAAAATATTTTATTTTTTGTTTTTAAATATTTAGATTAAATTTTTTATTTTAGTTAATATATTTTATATTTTAAAAATATCGAAACTATACCGGTACGGTACGGCACGGTACCGAAACTGTATTGTTCCGGTCCGGGATCGAAACCTCGGCACGACTTGATATTTTAAACCTTGATTTAAATTAGGCCTTACATTGTGATTTGATATGTGTTTATGTTGTGTAGAGACTTGACATGACACACAGAGATTGGAGATCTCATGACTCGACAAGGTCGATTAATGTTGATGATGAGTTGGCATGACTAAGGTAATACGTTTAGTGACTCCGAGGTCCATTGGAGATCGGGGAAAGTTGCATGAGATAATTGAGAGACCATAGGGTGAGAAGCACTGAAGTGGTGTTGGAGTAACTCATGGAGCATGACTTGGTGTGATCAAGTTAGTATCTCGATGACTCGAGGGGTGTAGGATGGTATGGCATACTAGAGGGAGTAGGAGCATTAAAGCACAATGTTGACGACAATAGGAGGCAAAGTATGTACGTGAAGTGTGAAAGATGACACGTGTAGTGAGCGAGCTTAGCGCATCTGAAGGATGAGTAATCTGATGGGAGATAGTCGTGGTGCCGAATTAAGCTACAAAAGATAAACTCTGGTTTAAAACTGTGAGAGTTGAGAAACTTATACTATTAGGAGAGGATAGTTTCAATTTAGATGAGACTCGATTATTAGAATGAGTTGAGTTGGAGTTCCAGTCGAGTTGAGTCGGAGTTCCAGTGCTATATAACTATTATATCAGTGTTATATAATTTTTTTATAAAGCTATAACAGTATTATATTAATTATATATATATATATATATTTATTATATGTTATAAATTATATATCTGAATATATAAACTGTGATATTTAATATATATATATATATATATATTATAAAAATATAAATTGTAACTATATAATATATATTATATAAAGTAATAATTAATTAAATAAACTATTAATTAACTAATATAATTATGATATATAAATTTATGTTATTATTATTATAGACAAAAGGGAATTGAAGGTCTAAATTAGAAGCATTACAATTCCTACAGAAATATGTATTTTACATTTTAGTTGGAAGATATGATCATATGGAAATAAGAAGCAACTCTGCCTATGCAACAAGGAAAAAAATATGCAATTATGCATAACTTGGAGAGGCTAAACAAGGTTAGGGCCAAGTTGTAACTCGGAACATTCAAACTTACTACTATGGAAGGTGTCACAGGGTTAATTTTTCGCCTTCAAAAATTCCCTGCACGGTGATCAAGTCCCACACTTGATTAAGCCTTCAAAAGCGCACCAACGCACAAGCGAATATTTTCTGCGAATGTTAGGAACAAAAACCACAAACAAGCACCACAAGCAATGTATAGGAAACTCCCAACCTTTATTATTCCGTATAACAAAGGAATACAAGGACCTTACAATTGCTCTCACCAATTCCTCAAGAATTGCACACAAAAGTGGCCCTCAGAATAGCACACGAGAATAGCCCTTGCTATTGCTCATGCACACACCATAATGGCTCACGTTGGCACCCCTTGGCACCTTTTCCCAATTGCACCCAAGAAGAGCACGTTGACACCCTTGTCACACTCTTAGGCACACACTTTGGCACTCTCACAAGAAGAGCACGTTGACACTCTTGGCACCCCTTGGCACACTTCCCAATGCCTCCCCCTCTTGCCTATTTATCATGAATAGGTAGAGGTTACAATGGAAGTTAGGATGGTTACAAAGTAGGTACACCAACCACCTTGCTTACATGGCAAAACCACTTTGTCCATGTCACTTGCTTATTTGGCACCATTGCCAAATGTCAGCTTGCACACCATGTGCATGGCCCATGTCCTGCACTGCGTACATAGGCGAAATAGCCCGCTTGCCGCTCCGTCGTCGTGCCGCATGGCATGCGCCCCGTCGCATGTCCTGGCTCGCGTCTTTCCCACGGACTTAGGCAAAACAACCCTTGCTGCTCCATTTGTTGTTCCGCATGGCATGCGCCCCATCGCATGTCCCGGCTCGCATCTTTACACAAGTCCGCTTGGCTAGATGCTCGGACCTGGCATGCTCCATCCACTGCATCCGCTAGCCATACTCCATGTTTGCCTCCTTGGTTTCGACAGCCCCTGCGCGCTGCCGCAATCCCTCGTGCCACTTGGCGCCCCTGCGCACTGTCGCAACTCTTTGTCGTGCCACATGACATGCGCACCATCACATGTCTTGGCTCGCGTCCCTGCAAGCCTGCTTAGCCAAATGCTCGGACTTGGCACGATCCGTCCTTGCATCTGTTCGCCATAATCCAAGTTTGCTTCCTGCTTGACTTGGCTTCGACAGCACCCCGCGCACTGCCGTATCATCGCTGCTTGGTGCCCCGCGCACCTTGCCGCTGCTTGGCGCCCCGCGCGCCTTGCCGTTGCTTGGCATGTCTTGCGCACATGCCTAACTTTTGCCTCTGCTTGGCGCCCCGTGCGCCTTGCTGCTGCTTGGCATGCCTTGCGCACATGCCTTGCATGAATGTCAAGTCTGCCTCCTGCATGACTTGTTCTTGGACAACACCCCTGCGTTGCTGCCAGTTTCGCTGCTTGGCATGTCTTGCACACATGCCCATTAGGCTGGATCATAGGAGCAGCGCCCAAATCCTTGTGACCAGCCGTGCCACCGAGTTAAGGGTCTTACAGAAGGGAAGAAGACCCCCTAACCCTAAACATGGCATGTAGCCAAATTACTGAAAGTTTTATTTGAAGTTCAATATGCAATGTTTCTTATTTCCATTACTAAATGGGTATCTTTAGGCATTATGATGCCATTCATAATAAAATTCTAACATTTAAAAATAATTATTAGACTTTAAAATTTACTCAGCAAAGCAATCGAGCCAAGATGATGGTGAAATTATCACATCTCAGACAAATTGAATGCAACAAGGATGATTTTCGGAACGAGTTTCCAATAAAGAATGCCCTTTGGTTTAACTGAAATAAGGTAAAGACTATAGGTTAAACTATTGATGGACATATCACATCAGAAGACGGGTGAGTCTTAAGGTTTCAAAAGACAACCTTATCTATCATCAAGTAAAGAGGCGAACCATACAAGTAATAAAAAGCAAACTTAAAATACAAGGCCCCAAGTTCTTATCTATCAAGAAAAGAGGTTAGCCTTAAAGACTATAAACAAAGGTAAGAAGAAAAACACTCTCTCGCTTATTTTATTAATGAACCAAAGACCTCCTTTTATAATTACAATGAGAAATAATAAATAAAGAAGGAATAAATAAAAAAAGGAAATTATTTTATCTAAAATATATTATTCTAGCAAATCATCCTAATTGATTATATCCTATTTACACCCATGATTGGCTCTATACAAGGATAGATAAAATATAAGATATTTGATTATTTCCTATATTCCCCTTCAAGCTTAGCTGTAAATATTGATGAGATCAAGCTTGCCTTTAAAAAATTTATGAGCTTGTTTAGATAATCCTTTTGTAAAAAGATCAGTTAGTGAGATGTAGCAATATACTCAATACTAATAATGTCTTCATCCACCTTTTCTCTAATGAAATGACGATCAACCTCTACATATGTAGTTCAGTCGTGATGAACAGAGTTGTGAGCTATATTGATGGCTGACTTATTATCACAATGGAGTATCATAGTATTTTCAAATTGAATTTTTAGGTTTTTCAATTCCATGAGCCATATCTCTGTATTCCGCTTTAATACTACTTGTAACTACAAATTACTTTTTGTTATGTCACGTCACTAAATTCTCTCATACTATCGTGTAATGCCCAAAAGTTGACTTTCTATCATTAATTGATATGCCCAATCACTCTTCTATCCTCAGTCTTTGCAAAGAACAAGCCCTTTTTAGGAGTTTATTTCAGGTATCTCAGGATTCTGTATATTGTTTTCAGATGACCTTGATATGGTGAATGCATATATTGACTTACTATGTTAATTGCAAAGGCAATATCTGGCCTTTATCAACCAGTTTTTCTTCAAACATTTTCCCCTTATTCTCTAGTTCAATTGGTGTGTTACTTGGCTTGCATCCCAACACACTAGTTTCCTTCAACAGATCTAAAGTGTATCTCTTTTGAGAGACTGAAATACCCTTCATAAAATATCTCAGTGTTTCAAGATCTTTGACTTCAAATTCTCATGTCATTATTTTTTTGATTTCTTCTAATTCTTTATTATCATTCTCAGTGATGATGATATCATCAACATACACTATAAGAATGGTGATCTGCCCTTTATCAATGTTTCACAAATAGTGTATGATATGCTTGTCCTTAAATATATCTAAAGTTTTTGATTACTTTAGAGAATCGATCAAATCAGGCACGAGGTAACTGTTTTAACCTATAGAGAGTTTTGTTGAGCTTGCATACAGTTTTACCACCTAAATTTTCTTCAAATCTAGAGGTTGATTCATATAAACCTCCTCTTCTAGCTCTCCATTGAGAAAGACTTTTTATATCAAGTTGATGTGGCGGTCAATCTCGATTAGCTGCCAATGATAGAAGAATTTTGATAGTATTAAATTTGACAACAGGAGCAAAAGTCTCGGTGTAATCAATCCCATAGGTTTGAATAAAGCCTTTGGCCACTGGACAAACTTTCCTTTTAATTGAACCATTAGCCTTGTACTGAATCGTGAAAATCCATTGCAATCAACATTATTTTTCCCTTATGGTAATTCCACCAAATTCTAAATTTTATTTTGTTTGAGAATATGTATTTTCTTAAGAATAGTAGTCTTCTATTCAGGAATAGCTAGTGATTCTATGACAGACCTGAAAATCAATTCACTATATAATTTTGAAGTGAAAGTACCAAATGTGGAGGATAAATTAGAATAGGCGATAAAGTTTGAAATGAGATGTTTGGCACAGGATCGAATACCCTTTCTGAATGCAATTGGTATATCAAGATCAAGAAATGTACTTGACTCATTATAGGATTCTATCATCAGTTCATCTTTTTGCCTGTGGTTAGAATTCATAATTTCTTTATTAACATGAGAATTTTTCCTCCTTGAATAAACCAACATATCCTATTTTTGACTTGATACTCCCCTGTTTTACTAGTGTGAAGCCAACTTGTATAGGATCACATGGAGATAGGTGTGATGTCCAAATTAACACTAAGCACGAGAAGAGCATCTTCATTATCCTTTGAGGACGCCCTATGATTGTGGAATATGCCACGGTCAAACCGTGGCACATTCTAGAGAGCATGACCATCACCATGGCTGTGGGGCGTGCCAACTGTGGCGTATTATGGAGAGTATGACCGTCACCATGGCCGTGGAACATGCCACGCTTAGGTCATGGAACGTTCTGGTTCTCCACTTCCTCTAATTTTTTTGACGCCTGAGAGAAATAAGGGATACCTTCAAAGAAGGTGACATCACAAATAACATATGTTTTTCTTATATTTGGACAATAACAACAATAACCCTTTTAAGTAGGAGAATACTCGATAAAGACAGTTTTAAGAGCTCGAGAGTTAAGTTTGCTGTGCTTATAGGCATGGACATGTATAAAGGTCATACATTCAAATGCCTTTAAAGATAGATTATTAAAGTTGGAAACTTATGGATTTGTTTGGGTGAGAAGAGACAAAGGTGTAGCAAAGTTTATGGAGCGACTAGGGAGACGATTGATAAAATGCATAGTTATAAAGATTGCATCCTTCATAAATATTTTAAAACATGCATAGTAAACATAAGGGCACGGGTTACCTCCAACAAATTATGGTTTTTATGTTTAGAAACTCTATTTTGTTGTGGAGTATCGACACATAAACTTTAATGAATAATTCTATTTTCTAATAAATAGTCATTTAAATAACATTGTAATATTCTTTGTCATTATTGGTTCTAAAAACTTAGATATTTGTTTGAAATTGGGTTCAAATCATTTTGTGGAAAACTTTGAAGATGTTTGGTTTCAGATTTGTCATTAAGAAGATAAACCCAAGTAACCCGTATATGATCATAATAAAAGAAATACACCATTTTTTCCCATGAGATGTGAATTTGTGAGAGACCCTAAATATCATTATTAATTAATGAAAATAGAGTAGATGGTTTATATTATTTGGAAGAGAAATGGATGCGAGTATGTTTAACTAGTTGACACATTTCATAATGGAAAGACAAAGGATCTTTATTATTAAATAATGTTGAAAACAAATGCTTCAAATAACCAAACCTAGGATAGTCAAGATAATAGTGCCAAGATATTATTTCTTTATTATTAGAAATATAATTACAAATCACATGAGACACGAAAGACTGACTATTTTTATCCTTAAAGTAATAAAGACCTTCGTGGATTCTAGTACTACTAATTGTCTTCCCCGATCATAGATATTGAAATTGACGCGACAAAGGTAAGAATTTAGCACAACATTGATTATCAAGAATGACTTTTCTAATAGAAATCAGATTACATTTTAGAGTAGATACATAAAAAATAGATTTCAGAATAATGTGCTCAGATAATCAAATATTACCTATGCCAGCAATCAACAATCCTAATTATGGTTTGATGAGAACATGTATAATAGGAGGGAAAAAAAGACTTGAGTCACCTGTCATATGGTCAGAGACCCCGGAATTAATGATCCAAGGGGTTGTTGAATGATTAAAAAAGATGAAATGAGTTTACTAGATTGAGTCATGGAGCAAGAGCCAATATTAAAGTTAGAAGAAGCATTGAGGGTTATTGAGTTGAGGAGTTTACAATATTATTCAATCTGTTCTTTAGTGAAAGGAGCAGAAACATTAAAGACAATAGGTTTTTCTTGGCTTGACCTTCAATTCTTTTTCGTAGTTGCTAATTTGCTCGCTTCCTATATATTTCCCAACATTTTGGTGTGGCCTGGTCAGTTGTAGTGTTCACACTAAGGATGTTTATTTTGATGCTGACTTGGTGCGGGACTTTTAGTGGAAATCAATGTTGAAACCTCTGCTGTAATGGATTATGGTGCAATAATCTTATCAGTAAGCATGACCTTATGACGAGCTTTTTCACGTCAGACTTCCACGAAAGCTTCTTCAAGAGATGGAAATGAGTCACATGAAACAATATAACCACGTACCTCATCCAAATTATGATTAAGACCGACCAAAATATTACACGCTCCTTTTCAATATTGAGTGAATTTTGATGTTGCAATCACGCACGTTGAATGTTCTTTAAGAAATATATCAAATTCTTGCCAAAGATCTTGAAGATCAAAGAAGTATTGTGTCATAGAATTTGAACCTTATTTTAATTCTTTCAGCTTCGATTGTAGTTTAAAAATCTGGGATTGGAATACATCTTCCGAGTTGCCTCCCACACCTCCTTGGCCATCTTGAATCAGAGATAACGATGACTAATGTTGGGCTCCATGGAGTTAATCAACATGGTAAGCACTATTGAATCTCAGCCAGTTAGATTTGGTACAATGCATCGCTTGATGTGGGTCAAGAAGAATCACCCATAAGATAACCTAACTTCCCTCTGATGTAATTAACTATCTTCACGGACTAAGTCCATTGTAAATAATTATGGTCATTTAACTTATGAGCCGTAATTTGCAAGATGAAGCGTCGCTTCCGAAAAGAGAAAGGACGGTGATAGAAGTTTTTTCAACCTTGGATTGAGTGGAAGAATCGATGGACATTGTTTGTCTTCGAAGGAAAAGAATTGTACACATTTGTTTACATAGAGGAATCTCTCTGATACTATATAAACAATGGTAAGAAGAAAAAACTCTCACTTATTTTATTAATGAACCAAAGGCCTCCTTTTATAATTATAATAAGAATTAATAAATAAATAAAGAAAGAAAAAAACTATTCTACCTAAAATAAATTATTCTATCAAAATCACTCTAATTGAGTATATTCTATTTACATCAATGATTGACTCTATACAAGGAAAGATAAAATATAAGATATTTGATTATTTCCAACAAAAACAATAAAAGATAAGTTCTTACCCTATTATGAAGTAAAAAGTGTTGGATTTCTACATACGTAATTTAAAATTTTGATTTCATAAATCATGGCAACGGAAGCGTGATAAATAAATTTATTATTAATTATGTAAAAACTCATTCAAGGAAATATACGCATGCAAACATAATCGTAAATAAGACAAACAATTTTATACTTTTTGAATAACGTGGAGCAGAAATGACATTAACTAGCAACCTTGAGCAAGATTGTTTCTACTCGTTTCTACGTTGAGATCTCCTCGAGACGACTTCTCTAAGTCACGTGTCGTGTTTCCGCTGCGATACTAGTCGAAGGGAGGAGATAAGCGATCTGAGAGAAGACCTACGGTCTAATTCCGTATCCGACAGCTCAAAGCAACTCGGCGATATGAATCGGATTAAACAGAGGGGATCACGCCTCCATTCGAAGGTCGTATGGTTCACTGTCAAGAAGGGGTAGCGAACCAATATGGTGTGAATGTTTCAGTGTCAATAATTGCCCCAACATAAAAACTAAATCGAAAGGAAGAAATGAAATCTTTCAGTGGAGAAACAACCATTGCTTCTTGCGTTTCTTGCTTCCATCATTGGTTTGCAACTTCCATTGGTTCCGGAATGGCCGACCTTTGGGAGGTACTGATCCTTTGAGGATTAGAAATCGGCAGTGAACTTTGGAGGTGGTTTTTTAGCCGACGACAACAAGAAGCCCTAATAAAAGTGGGCGGCATTAATTTGAGAAGGGGTTTGCTTGGGCAGTGGCAAGAGGAAAAGAGGGAAGTTTGTTTTGGATTTTAAAACCTAACAATTAGGTTTTTAATCCCCGTTCATAACTCTTCATAAGATATCTATTTATAAATGTTTAACAAAAAAAAATTTCGTTAAGAAATATTAACCGAATCTATTAAACCAAATTCCTATATTTTAGCTTCAAGTTTGGTTCAAAACCGAACCGGATTGGTTCAAAATCAAACCACTTTTAATTAAAATCAAACCAATTTGGTTTTTAATTAAATCAAAGTGGGTCTACTTTGTCTTCAAAAGACATAGCCTATTCGCATTTCCTTTCCGACGAAATATCTTCCATATTTGTCCTTTGTCTAGTCCAATTAGACTCAATCTTTTTCGATTTGAGAATCTAATTCTTAAACTCATTTTATGTCTCTTAGAGAAACTCGTAGTGTATGTGAGTTTATAGGTTCCTAATTTATGTTGGTCGTCCATAATTAACCATTAATTACAGATCGATCATGAATGATATCTAATAGTACATTATGACCTCCAATTAATTGAAAAATTATAGTTGATTCCAGAACCACTTCTGAACCCTTTAACAGTTACGGTTGATCGTGCCTCTGTTCCTTGCACCATCTTATACCCGCTCAGTTCAGGACATAGTCTACATATCAGTTCCCATTAGGCTAATTATATCACCTAGCCCTAGCTGTAGTTCCTTGTCCTGTGGATTATTTAAGTTACTTAAAACAACTGTCTAAGAGGATCATCCTCTTGACATGTTATTGCTTTGACTAAAGACTTACAAGAACAATCCTGATAAGTGGCCATAGGGTATACGTCTCTTAATTAAAGGAGTGGTGAATCCTCTGTTGGCCACTCAAACACTTTCGGCATTTTGACTTATACCAAATCATCTCGGGTCTACACCTCCGTAGAGATGTTTGCTTGAGATGTTAAAGTATAAGTTTCTATGACCAAGATGACTTGAATACCTCAAGTCAGAGAAAACTTGCACTCAAGCTGTAATGAGATCTTTATAGACATTCATAGAATCATAAGAAATTTCATAGCAGGTCACTCCCAATGAACTAGTTACCCTTAACTAGTATTCATGTGTTAACTCTCAACATCCCAATATTTCTAGTCAGTGAGGATCGGCTGCTTGGCAAAAATCAACGAGTCTAACATTTGCTAGTCTCACAGAATGACGATGTTCAATCTCATCAATTCATCGACTAGGGAATATTTCAATACGTATATAATTGCACATGGTTACCCACTAATTGTGATCCAATCACAATTTCTTTCATACTATGCATTGTATTGTGGACATCAGTAATTGAGTTTAAGATCAAATCAAATATGTAGAGAATGTATACTCAAATAGTGATTTTATTTATTTAATAAATAACACCATATCTAAGACGGTTGCCTTAGGACACCTCTCAAATATAACAAAAAGGTAAACCCTAAAGGCAGTGCACGAAGCTTCCACCAATGTGGAGTCTCGCGGAAGGATTTATTTTACACAACTTTATCTTACTTTGTAAGAGCCTGTTTCCGAACCCTAATGGTCATAAAAAGGCAGATTTGAAAAAAAAAACTTTAAGTCCTTAACCACAAAAAGGAAAGAAGTGAGCCCTATTAGTTGTACAAGGCAGACTGGAATTTTGATCAATTTCAATACTGATTTAAAATTACATTCAATTATATGCCTAGCCAAATAACAGAAATTCAAAATACACAGTCACTCTAGCTGACAACTAGAAATTGAGCTTTGTGAGCTTTTCTATGCAATCTTCCTTTTCTTTTGTTTTTCGTTCCAGGAATGGGGTGAAGCTCCATATTGTCATCAAATAGATCTTCCCTTCCTTGAGTTGTTCATCACCCTTATCCTTTTTGTACTTTATGGGAAAGGTTGATTCCAAGGAAGGTATGACTTGAGTAGCTTGATGGCAGAAAAGTTAGTAGCTCAGGTGGAAGAAGATTCTAACATATTTAAGTAGATCCGCTGTGAAATGATTAGAGCCCTTGTAGGCCTGAATTGCCAAATCGAGCTCTTGGATATACATGATTTCACGTTAAGTTCCTAGAGGTGAGCTTCTATAAGCTTTTTTACCACCTTTGCTGAGTATGTTTACTGCTACTTTTAAGTAAGGTGTTGAGGCCAAAGATGTTCATTGCTTGAGTCTTGTATTATGGAGTAGAGCTTGATGGGATGAGGTGACCTAACTGTGCTCTAGAACTAACTGTTTGTGTTTCCCAGCCAGTTATTCTTCTTTGCTTTTTGATTAGGCAGGGAAATTCACAAGTTTTTTATTTTCTTCAGCTGGCTGATATCAAATTGAGATCCTTTCTTGAGTAAATCTTTATTCTCTATATGGAACTTCTTGGCCTTCTCAAGCAGCCAATTAATATAAACTCCAACATCTTGTGCATAGTTTTTGAGAGCCATGTGTTCGTGGAAGAAGTAGTTTATGTCTTTGACAGAAAAGGAGTTTATTTTGGAGGTGCCTATACTGTGAAGCTTGATAGAGAATGGGCAGCAGCATAGCGTGGAGGTTTCTGGTTTGTTTCAAGCTTCTTCAGGACTTATTAGTGTCTTTAGTTTCCTATTGGGTTTGGAATAGTGCCCTTAGGTTATGGAAAGTGATTTTGAAGACGACGTTGATTATGTAGTTGTATGCAACTCAACAAAGTTTAATGTTGTATCTATCTGGGCCTTTGAACTCAATTTGAGAGGACCCTTCACTTGAATCCTTAAAAGCTTCAAAATCTAACAAAGTTGGGGTGTTGAGAGCTGTTCTTGTGTGCTGAATACCTCGGCCTAAAAGTTTATAGGCTATATATGCTTCTGGCAACTCCTAGAGGGTGTTGACCACTTCCAGTTAAACAGTGTCTCGGAAGCAGTGGTTCCTCAAAAGGTTAAATAGGATCTTTGACAACATTACTTTCTTGTGGAGGGAGCTCGGGCGTTGGGGTTGGAGCAAGAGTTTTTGTTTTCACACTTTGTGAGGGCAGTAGGTTTTGGATTGTGAGAGAGGTGCTTTCCTTATGTTTTTTATGAGTTTCAAGATGTCTGGAGAAATGATTGAAAAAAATCTGCCTTAAAGTCCACCAAGTTGATGTCTATATCTGAAAAATGAGAGGAATATTAAGAGGACAGAGCTAAAGTGGTAAAATTGTTCCTCGGTATGAGAGTCATACCTTTACGATCCTAGGTCTATAATTTAAAATTGACTTTGCATAAATTTTCAAGGAAGATTGAGTTGCCGATGCTCTTAGAGAGGATTTTGGCATCACTAGTGGGTGCTGGCTAGGAAGGGTATGAGGTGAAGAATTTCCTCTTTGATGTAAGAGGAGACCCGCTTGGTTTTCCATCTATTCTAGAGGGCTTGTTGTAGCTTCCTTTCAAAAACCAGGTCAATTCTTTGTGGAATAGCTTGACATTCGCCTCGAAACCTAGAGCATAACATTCAGCAATGAAGACTTTTAAATGATGCCAACATGTTAAAGAAAATTGAGTGATGCACACCTTCCATTTTCTTTGTAGTTGAAGTATGAGAGGGTGAAGTGGAAGTTGGAGTCCGACATTTAAATACTAATACAATTAAATGGGACGTGTATATTTTATCTGTATTGGAGGGAGCATGGAGGAGGAAGGACCACCAAATGCAGTTATCTTCTCAAGCCTAACTTCAATTATGGTAGGAGGGGTTGGATTAGAATCCTTTCCAATTGCTCAGGTTGCATTAGTGATGTGCCCAAAAGATAAAAGAAACATTAACATCCTTGTTTGGTAAAAAAGTTTGCTACACACAAGAGAGATTAGCTTCTATTCACCACACTCTAAGATAGAAGAATGATAAGAATCACCAGTAGCCTTGTTTGATAAGAAAAGTTCATCACAAACAAGAGTGACTAGTTTCAATTCGCTACACTCTAAGGAAGAGTGATAAAAATCTATGTAATTTGCCACTAAACAAGTAAATTGCTTAAATAAGAACTTAGGGTAAAAATGCAATCAACACTTTAATTTTAAAATTCAAGCTCTTTCAAGGGCAGTCTGGTGCACGAAGTTTCTGCTAATGCGGGGCTCCTGGAAAAGGTCTATTGTATGCAATCTTATCCTGCTTTACAAGAGACTGTTTTTGAGACTCAAACCTGTGTCCTCTAGGTCACATGACAACTCTTTCATTACATTAAACCTTTTAATTTAAATAATACTCTTAGAACAAACGTCTCCAAGTATGAAAACTAAATAAAATAAATAAACATCAACTTGCTCTAGAAGACTTCAAAATAGACATTTCAATAAACAAAATTAAAGCCATTTGATTCCACTTCAATCAAAAGTTATGTCTCCAAAGTTTGCCTCGTGCTCAGCTTGTTACTGCTTTGCGAAGCACTTGTGAGATTTTTATAGGCTTCAACTCTCCCAACTCTTTAACCTTGGACTCTAAATCATCAAGTAGGTTGGGCTTTCTTCTAGAAGTCCAAGTTCCCGTTCCTGGTCTTTGAATGAGTAATTGGCTCAAGACTAGGAACTTCATGAATTTGGGCAACCTTTATATCTTTTTGATTGTGGGTCACATCAATTAGGGATGACACGAATAGGTGAATAGGTTTTGGTTGCTCTGCTTGAAATTGGAAAGCCTTGACAAGAGCAATTTTTCTAAGTTATGCTTCTGTTGAGTCAAGAGTTGAGAAGGAAAGAGTAAGCATTCAGGTTAAGGGAGATGCAAATCAGTTGAGGTGTTTGACATTAAGTTCAGGAAAAAGATTATGGAGATGGCAAAGGTTGAGAAAACCCATGCATGGCTCATATTAAGTGCAAAATGATTCTATTTAGGATGCTAACAGAGTTGGACTAGCAAAAAAAATGTAAAAGTGTGAATTAACCTAGAGTAGAAATGCTTTCTGGCAAAAAGGGTAAACCGATTTGGAGAAAGAATTTAGCAGACTGCAACAATAGGTAGGCAAAAGAAAAAATATATATATAACCAGCCGCATTATTAATATAGTAGGAGTGTTATGAGAGGAGAGAGATTAAGTGTGAGTGTGGCTCAAGGTAGATAATAATTAGTGATGATCAAGAGTTATACTAGGATAATGATAGAGAAAGATCAAGTGCGATGTTGCATAAAATTTCACCCAAATGCTTGGTTACATGATGGACTGTAATTAGGTGTTGTTCACTTTGAGGCCTATCAAAGGGGACCAGGGACCAGGGTCACGTGGAATGAGTAGTTTGGAGACCGGCTACACTGATTGGCTATGCTCTGGGCAAGTCCCAGGCAACGAATAATGGCAACCTCACATTAATCTCTTCAATATTTGCCACTTTGGCACATTAATCCGTATCACACACCCCACAATCTAGCTTCCTCTTAATCCTAAATACCTAATGCAATTCAATACCCCAGCTCACCTTGGTTAAGATGTCTTTAACTTGATCAAACCTTATTATTACTATGCTCCTACCAGTCAGCTGTACTAGACCTAATTCACAATCCAACTCAGTTGAACTCTTTTCAACTTGGTCTTCTTTAGCTCACTTCCTAACCAAGGTCCAAACTAGATCCAGAGACAAATAATGGGCTTCCATTTGCTGTTTCACCCGTGTCATCCATCTACATTTACTTGAGAAAAATATTGTGCAAAAAGCACATTATATTTAAAATCTCAAATTCACTTTCATTTGGTCACACATTTTTTTTTTCTTTTACGAGCATAAGCATTTCTGCTGTGTAAATTTGTTTAAGGTAGGGAAATAATGCAATATTAACTCATTTGTTCAATACAGGTTTACTGGACAATGTGCTAAGTGATTACTTGTGGGCAGAAGCAATCCATCTAACTACTACAACCGTGGCAACAGCTGGTCTCACAATTCAGGTTCCGATCGCTGCAGTTGTGGACTCTCTGACTGGGCATGCTCCTCACCTGTTGGATTACCTTGGAGCTGTTGCTGTTATGGTTGGTTTTACTGGAATCAATATACCATCTGACGATTCAGTTAGGTGTTTGGTTATGGAAGAAGAGCAGGAGACTACTAGCATTGATGCTTCTTCTGAGAGATGACAAATTTTTGATTCCTTCAGTGACTTGAGCAATATGTAGTTTTCACTGCCCATAGGTAACTTAGTTAAATTTATCGCATCAGCCAGCGGCCCAGCATATAGCTGTGTCATATAAGTAGAAGATCCCATTGCAGTAACCAACATATATATGGGGTATGCTATGGAGCTCTGTCTGAATTCTCTAAGTGGGATGTGAAGATAGGAACACTTTGACTCTCACCGGAGGAAGGAAAGAAGGATACTTGAATGTCAGGAAGTGGTGTACCTAGCTAGCTATATTCTTGATCGAAATGCAAAGATTAAGTGGCGCAAGTGTAGTAAAAGAAAGTGGGATTCAATTGCGAGATGTTGCAGAACAGTGGAACAAACTGAAGACCTTCACCAGTTTGTGTAAAGTATATTTGTTGGGATTATAACTATGTTGAAATTTTATCTCATGAATTGTATTTCATGTCTGCACATTGATGTTTATGAAATGAGATTGTTAGCAAGTATACGATAAATAATTTCGTTTACATGTCATAATTCTCTGCATAATTTTCATTTTAATGTTTAGTTTAACTGATATATTTTATTTATGCCAGCCATTTCTTTTAAATTACTATGATTGTGGGTTGGATGTTAATAATGAAATGGTTTAATTATGTGAGTGTTCATTAGAATGAATGATGTCATGACTTACACATGAAACTGGACCTGCTCATGAAAGAATTGTGATTCAAAAGAATCTAGAATTATTCGAGGACAGATTTATATTGAGCTAGCAATTATTTTATAATGCCAAAATAACATGCACCTTTTCTTTTGTATTAGATAAAAAAAAAATACCTCTCCATATTTTATAATGCCAAAATAAGTTATTTCGTCGAATAACTAAAGTGATTATTTTTGTTTTTTTTTAAAAAATAAAAATAAAATTTTAGTATAGTGATGCATCCAAAATCAGTTGTTTTGCTGAACGTACGTCGGTTACAATTAAAGCTTTCTCCAATGACATAGATGAATCTTTGTAGAGTAACATTAATATGTATCAGAATTCAGAGGGTGTCGACAAAGTATCTTAGTACTGTAAGAGAAGTCCTTAACCTTCTTAATAAATGGATAAGCGATGAGTTAGTTGTTTAAGGTATCACTTTCAAAAAGTGCCTAGCTTCTTCTGTGTGCAAGAGTTGGTACGTCAGTCGTCTTTGTGGGTTTAGCAGGGGTGTACATGTGTTTGTACGTCAAGTGAGAAGTTCTAATTTTACTTCCTTTCATGTAAAGTTTTTTGAAAGAAGAAGCTCATGATAAGCAGCTTAATTGTCTCGGAGATCGATAGAAAATAAAAAATGAAGAGATTACAAACTGCTGACCAATAATGGTCTAGGAGGGACTTGGATGGCTAAGCCATGCACGTGAATGGTCTTGGAAAGTTGGGTTAAATGGGGACATGGGAAGTTGAATCACTTGGAGCACTCGAATAAATGTGGTGATTTAGGATGTCGAGTCATGGGAATGACTCGAGATGCTGAGTCATATTAGGGACATGGGATATCAAGTTGGATAAGATACTTGGGAATCTGAGTGCTCAAGTTGTCAGGCACTATGGAGATTAAGATAGGTGCTCAAGTTGATGAAAACTTCGGAGACTGTGGAAGGTGCTCGAGTTGCCAAGCATTATGGATGTTGGGTGGAAATCTGTTGGAGTATACTGAAAAGACTAGCTCTTTTGTATATAAACATTTCATGAAATAAAGGAATCATGTTTTGGTCAAATGGTTGCAATAGATTAGACTTGTAACATGTCCCCTTAATTTACATTGTAGATAACATGGTGTCTGTGAGACACAGAAGATCATGATTATCAGCTCCTTGTAAATTATAAATTAAGGCTCACAACCAAGATGACTTTGGACAAACCATCGGGAACGGTTGTAGTGTAATTCAGTAACTGTCTATCTTGACTGTAGAATTACACTAGTACACTTTGTGTGTATTGAGTAGGACCATTGAGGTTGTTCAATTTACGCTGACTCATAAATTGAACAAGACCTCTGTTATTATACTTATGCACTCTTAATCCCGATATAATAAACGGGCGCATATATTTAGTAACTATCACTTTGATTTACCAAAGGGTGAGATCTTTCCGTCAGATCAAATATTCTCGGTAAGTTGGGTGATGTTACTATTTATATGGTGTGCCGTTAATTATAGAAGGAATCCGTGTCCCAGTAGGGCTGATGATGTCCCCTTGAAGAGCTCATAAGGATTGTCATGTCAAATCTTGCAAGTGGACTTAGTCCGACTGACAATAAGGATGAGTGGTACTATTCAAGGACATAGATGTCGATTATTGAGTTGTCAGTGAACTCAGATAATTGATGGACATACGATATCTTAAACACGGGGAGCAATGCATAAAATAATTCCTATAATGTTTTATACTTGATGCTTTCCGCTGCATAGTCTTAGGATTTTATAGTTGTGGTATATGTATGAATGTAAGGAAGAAAAAAAACTGTAGCGTCCGTCAAGGCTCTGGTAAGGGCGGGCGTTACACGCGCCCGACAGCAGGCGACTGAAAACCTAGGTTTCAGTCGCCGGCTCTGCTCTTCTCCGATCTCCAGCTCCTCTCCGGCCATCTCGAAGCTTCTAGAGTCTTCCTAGGTCAAAACCTAAGTCTCCACTCCACTCCTCCTCCTCTGTTACAAACCCTAGAGCCCTTCTTCTCTCAATGGAGCAACAAAAAGGTAAAATCTTTTTCCAACATTCATTTCCTCTAAATATTCATGATTCTACTCATAAACTAACTTGTTTCTATCTTGTTTGTATATTTATGTCATTGCATT
>NC_133861.1:391818-480009 GCF_044706935.1 Curcuma longa
TCGGTGGCTTCTTTATTAGGGATCAAAAGAAAATCCCCCCAGCTATCCTCGTAGCTAAAGCACTTGTCAAAACATCTTAGGGTGTTGACGGCACTTCACATGCTTCTTGATTAAAACGACGAAGATATTCCCGTAAAGTTTTTTGGGGCTTTTGCTTCATCGTAAAGAGATTCAACGGGGTCTTCTGATGCTTCCGGCTACTGGGCGAACTGGTGCAAGAAGGCCTCCTTGAAGTCCTTGAAGGATTGTATGATGGAGTTCGGCAACTTACTAAACCAGCGGTGGGCTGACCGGGACAGCGTGCAAGGAACAACCTGCACTTAATGTCATCTGTATATTGATGCAACAAGGAGGCGTTCTCAAAGCGGCACAAATGATCTTCAGGGTCGGCGAAACCATCATACTCTCCCACTTGGGGAGGTCAGAATTGTCGGGGCAACTCCTGCTCCAAGATTTCTTGCACAAATGGGGTTTATGTTCTGGCTCGATGCCGACGACAGTCAAGCCACCAGTCAATAAAATGTCATGTCAACCTTCGGTTACCTGTCGACGAGAAGGACCTGAAGAAGCAAGAACTGAACGCATGGATTAGCAAGGCGCCGACGATTCCCGACGTGGCCACTCCGACGCTCAAGTCAGAATAGAGAAAAGTGAAGTAGTGTGTATAGAGAATTCAAGATGATTGATTGTCATACCTGCGGGGTTTATATAGAGGTATTGAGAGCGGTATCCTCGGATCTCCTTGTTTGCGATTGGCCATGAAGGCGTGATCAGCGGACCGATCTCTGACAGGTTCCAATCATCTAACGGCTTAGCAGCGTTATTTATCCTCCTTCGACGGCTAAGATTGTCCGGGACCAAGTACGGGCACTTGGTCCCTATCCTGATCCTTATAGATAAGTTGCTAAGCCCGACGAAAAGGTCAGCGTGGTGGCCCGTTGACATCTGTCCAGCTACCTGAGGTCGGTAATGGTCGTTTTTGTATGAGTGACCGGGATGTGCAGGTATGTCGTGAGCTTATATGGGTGGATGAGCTGAACTAAGTATGCATCCGAGCTCTTTACGTATGTCATAGCTGAACGAAGTGACTTGCCGAACTCTTGGCGTGTATCTGTTCATTAAACCAAGCGTTTGGTCGAGCTCTCACCTGAATTACCAAGCTGTCTGAAGCGGATGACTGAGCTTATGGTGCGGTACTAGGATCCAGTCTCGAGGTCTGTTCATGAGGTAAGGACCACTTCATGAGGTCAGTATGTGATACCATGACCAAGTCATGAGGTCGGTTCATGAGGTAAGGCCCGATTCATGAGGTCGGTATGTGATACCGGGACCAGGTCATGAGGTTGGTTCATGATGTTTGTACTTTGCTGGGCTCGTTGCAAGAAGACAGAGTTTATATACCATCGTTCTAAGTATCGTGGCCCGTGACGACCTTATAATGAGGTTGGTATATGAAGTCAGCTTGATGCTACGGTAATCGTAGGAGATCGGGTTATATAGACCGAGGTTAGGAAGAGCTCGGTCTATATCTTAAATCCTGTGCTGACCTCATAGTGTGGTCGGCGATTGATGTCTGTATTCTGCTGAGGTTACTGTAAAAGATCGGATTTTGTAGATAGAGATGAGGAAGAGGTTCGACTTTTTAGTGAGGTCGGCCGATACAGTTCGTACCCTATTAAGATTACTATAGAGAATCGTAGTCTATAGATCGAAGCTACGAAGAGCTCATTCTAAATGCTAAGACACATGCCAACCTCATGATGAGGTCGGTGGTTTGAGAGTATTGAAACCGAGAAGTGGAGAGATAGAGGCTTATATACCGGGGTGAGGAAGAGCTCGTGCCAGGTGTCAGGACATGCGCCGACCTTATAGTGAGGTCGGTGGTTTTTCTAGGATGTGAATAGTTGGAGCCAGAAAAGGGAGAGACCGAGACTTTCTGCATGAGTGTTTTATTGATCCCCCCTTATTCCCCTCTTCCTCGTTATCCAAGTTATCACTAAGTGTACATAGCGGGTTGGTGGTCTTTTGCTAGGATCATGGTAGGAGCTTGGTGTTCCTTGTCTAGAGAGGTAGTATTGGAAGAATGTGCCGCCTCTCCAACTGAGGTCATCACCTTGGGCATGCCAGACGCATGATCCCTAAGTAGAGGTTGAGGTTTTCTAAATAGGATCATATATACCTATTTTCCCTTACCTCTTTTCCTACCATTGTCCACGTCATCCCTGCATATTTCTATCGGATCAGACTTGTAACAAATTTGACAGCAATTTTCAAATGATCGATCAAACCGACCGTTTATTTCTGTCCGCCCTATTCTTAGTAACATTCTAAGTTGACGCTGCAGCAGTTTCTTGTTCACAATCACACAACTCCCTTCTATAAGGTTTTGATACAACTGTTTAGACGAATAAATACACCTAAATAAGCATGAATAAATTCTTAATTTAGACAATTTATAAATTTATAGGAACGAAATCAAACTAAAAATGACAACTAAATCAAATCAAATCTATCTAAATCTTCACAAATATACCTGTATCTAATCTAATACCTTCTTCCTCCCTCCACTATATGAAGGCGCTTTCCATGTCTTCACCGGCGACAACTTCCAATTGGAAGGGGAAGGGAACGACAACCTTTGCTTAAATTGATTGATATTATTGTCAATTTAGTTGTTAACCACCTCAAATCAGCATGGGGAAGGCTGCCATCCTCGTCGTCTCCGCCGTCATGCTCGTGGCCATCGTCGCCACCGTCGGACAGTGGCGGAGCCACAGGGGGGGCGCGTGGGGGCGGTCGCCCCCCCTGGCCCCTGTGTAACATACCAATTTTAATTGGGATTGGGATTTAGGGAGTAATGGGTTATAAGGTTTAGGCTTAAATCGGACCCAATCCGTTAAGGATTATTCACCCTTTCGGCCTCTCCTCTGGTTTCCTTCGCAATCGCGCGCCTGCCTCCCGAGTCCCGACCCTTCGCCTTCGCAGTTCGCTATGGTTCTGCTCTAGCCTCTAGTCCGCCGCAACTCCGCGTCTCCGCCCCTCCGTGGTGCCCCCAGCGCTCCTACATCTCCTCCGCCGATAAACCCCCTCCCCCTCTCCCCTCCTCGAATCCCCTCGAGGTTTCCCCTAAATTGACTATTTCCCCGCTCGATAGACGACAGGCAGGACAATTTTTCCTAAATCTTGATTTTTTTTTTTTAAATTAGCGTAGAGCAGTTGCTAAGCTTGTTTTGGGCCTCACGTTGTTTGAGCATTCTATTTCAACGATTTGAGTACGAAAATCTAGGTCTTTCTTGTTGATTAATTAATTGATAAAGCAAACATATAAATCTAATTTCGCCCATTTAAGCAACTACCAACTAGTTCCTGATAGCGAATTACCTCATTTTTCCAGAAAGGAAACTTATTTGCTAAGTCATTCATATTTGGAGAGGGAACTATACATAAATAAAACATTATAGGTTTTTTTTACCATTGAATTATATAAGCTATCTCTATAAAGCTGATAGAACAAATGTTGAAAATCGATTGCATTTAATTGAATGGAAAAGTTCAAGATAAAGTGCTGATTTCCTTCCGAGATTGCGTTGAATGTAACTTATTTTTTAATTGGGATTGAGAAAGATATTGCTCGCAGTTTTGATATCAATTCTGTCATAGATGAATTTGAATCTATGAAAAAGCGAAGAGTTAGCGCAACTTAGATTGCGTTGAATGTAACTTATTTCTTAGTTAATTCAAAATTTATTTTATTAGTGTGATAATGCGATGTTAGAAAATGGCCCCCCCTCGATAATCCTGGCTCCGCCCCTGCCGTCGGATTCGTAACCATTTCCAGCCACCACAGCGGCTCCGAGTCAACACAACCACAAATGGCCGAGATGTCCACCTCGCAGAAGAACATCCAAGAATTCTGCCGCCCCACCGACTACCAGCAGACATGTGAGACCACGTTGGGCTCTGTCGCCGCCGACGACACCCAGCCCAAGGATCTCCTCAACTTGGCCTTCAACATCACTCTTGACTACATCAAGCAGGCCTTGGACCATTCTTCGGTGCTGCGGGAAGCCGCCAGGGATCCTCGCACCTCCGAGGCGCTCGAGAACTGCCACGAGCTCCTCGACTACGGAATCGACGACCTCCGAAGCTCCGTCGATCGCTTCGACAGCTTCTCCTTGGAGAAGATGGACAAATTCATCGACGACCTCAAGGTGTGGATTAGCGCCGCCATCACTTACCAGGAGACATGCCTCGACGGGTTTGAGGGTACCAACACGGACGCCGCGGCGTCCATGCGCAAGGCGCTCAACTGCTCCGCCGAGCTGACGAGCAACATCCTAGCCGTCGTCACCAACTTCGGAGACACTTTAGACAAACTCGACCTCAGTGGCTTCAGCCGAAAGCTCCTGGCCGACGACGGCGAGTTTTACCCTTCGTGGGTCTCTTCTGGCAAGCGGAGGCTCCTCCAGCTGAGCCCAGCAGAGCTCAACCCCGACGTTACGGTGGCCCAGGACGGCTCAGGCGACTTCAAGACCATAGGCGAGGCACTCCTCCATGTCCGGAAGAACAGCGACAAGAATGTCGTCATCTACATAAAGGAAGGTGTTTACCAGGAGCAGGTCCATGTCAACCGGAGCCACACCAACCTGATGATGGTTGGGGATGGGCCGACCAAGACAAAGATCACCGGAAGCCTCAACCACGTCGATGGCGTCTCGACGTTCAAAACCGCTACAGTCGGTGAGTAAGATTACCGATTTCAGAGATCAGAAAATAAGTGATCGACTATTAATATTTTATGAAATTGCGGACGATGATGATATCTATCTATATCCATATATAAATACAGCCGTTGTCGGAAATGGATTCATCGCAAAGGACCTGTGGATCGAGAATTCGGCGGGGCCGGAGAAGCACCAGGCGGTGGCGCTGCGGGTGCAGTCCGACAAGGCAGTGTTTTTCAACGTGCGGTTTGACGGGTACCAGGACACTCTCTACGTCCACACCCATCGGCAGTTTTACCGGCCTACCGGGACTGCACCATCACCGGCACCATCGACTTTATCTTCGGCGACTCAGCCTCCATTTTCCAGAACTGCTTGATCCTGGCGCGGAAGCCGTTGGACAACCAGAAAAACATCGTGACGGCACAGGGACGCAAGGACAGGCGGTCCACCGGCGCCATCATCCTCCACAACTGCACCATCAGCGCCGATCCCGTCTACTTCCCCTTCCGCAATCAGATCCCCACCTTCTTGGGACGGCCATGGAAGGAATACTCCCGGACCTTGGTGATGCAGTCGCAGCTAGATGACCTGATCAACCCCAAGGGGTGGCTGCCATGGTCAGGCGACTTCGGCCTCAACACCTGCTTCTACGCCGAGATTGACAACCGTGGTCCGGGCTCCGATAAGAGCCAGAGGGTCAAGTGGAGAGGGATCAAGAACATCGATCTCAACCACGCGCAGAAGTTCACCGTCGAGCGGTTCATTAAGGGAAACACATGGCTTCCCCAAACCGGTGTGCCCTTCATCCCCGGCCTTCTCCCTCCCGCGGAACCAGGCAGGATCCATTAGTTAATCATATATCACTTCTCTAGAATAATAATAATAATAATTTAACTTTTATTTCACTAATAATTTATCATTCCTTATTTAATTATTATTTATATTTCTATATATTTTATTTTATGCCTGATGGCGATGTAATTGTCAATGAATCCATTTATGAATTGAGAAGGACATTTTATTTGCTGGATTCTATATGGTTGATCCAATGATTATTTATAAAAAAAAAAAGTAAATTAAAAAAATATGATTGATCACGATGGATTAATCTACATTCTCTTCTGTAAAAGATGGATCCACCACCTTAGCGGTCCCACACGGTCGTTCTCACAATCATCTGTGAGGAGGTAAATCGAGAACTGCGTCGTAATCAACTCACCTATGCCCCAGGGGCAATTAATCTGCATTCTCAATCTTTGACATCTTCGCCTCATCCTTTTGTGTATTTGCAATGATATTGGTTCAAAATTCAAAATTTTGCATTCTAACTTAATTTTTTTTCAAACTTAAAATATTTTCAAAATTCAAAATTTTATTTTATAACTTAGTTTATTTCCAGAATTTTAAATCATGCTTTCTTTGTTTTTCAAACTTAAATTTTTTTTATTTTTCAAAATTCAAGATTTTTCTTTTTAACTTAAATTTTTTTAAAAAAAATTCAAAATCATGTTTTCTTTGTCTTTCAAATCTAAATTTTTGATCAAAACTCTGTTATTTTAGGTTCTTAACAACTTTTAGCTTTCAAATCTTAACCAAAACTCAACCTAACTTGATAAACTCTGACTTCTCCTATTTAACTATAGGAAAATAAATAGATTATTGACAGTGGATGCTCCAAACACATGATTGGGGATCCCACCAAATTTATAGAACTCAAGTACAAAAGACTAGGGACCGTTGCTTTTGGAAACAACGATAAACTTAAGGTAATTGGCCTAGGTAATATTGAACTTGAGTCTGATTTTATAATTAAAAATGTCTTACTTGTTGAGAATTTTCACTTTAATTTACTAAGTATCAGTCAATTGTGTGATACTAGTTATAAGTGATGGGAAAGTCTTGAAAAATTGTTCCGGTGAATTCTTGCAAAACAAAAAATTTTTGAAAACGATTTTAAGTTGCCCTCATAGTTAATCAAACCAAGGTTTGATCAACGCATTTAAATCATTGGGCTCTTGTGTTTGGTTTACAGGATCCGGGATAAAAGGGATAACTTAATTATAGCGGAAACATTAAATTATACCTCTTCTTTACGGGATGTCTAGAAGGAGTTGAAGACCTCTCGATCTTCTGTTGTATTCCTCTCCTCTTCTCGAACGTTGTGTGGGCAACGATCCTTCGAGATGATTCCACCAAGTCTCTTTACTCCGATGGCAAACAAGCAATGAACCAACCCTTCCTTTCTTTCTCTTTTGCTTCTCCTTCTTCCTTCTCCTTGGCCGCCGACCCTAAGGGGAAAATAGGACCAAGGGTGCCGCCCCTAGAAGAGCTAGAAGAGGAGAAGAGGAGCCGGCCCTAAGGGAATAAGGGAAGAAGAACTCCTATGAGCCGCCGGCCCTAAAGAGAATAAAAATAAAAGAGGAGGAGGGAAGCCGGCCCTTCACAAGGAGGGAAGGTATGTGGCCGGCCCTAGCACAAGGAGGGGAGAAAATTTTGCTCAGTTGTAATTTTTCCTTTTCAAGCCTCCTCTTTTATAGCTTAGCCATCTCACAAAATTTGGTATGATTATAATCAAATCAAATCTTCTTATCCAGATTTGATTAGAAAAATCATAACCAATTTTGTCTACGGAAGAGATAAAATTATGATTCTAATCAAATCAAATTTCATCCAGATTTGATTAAAAAAATCATAATTAATTTTGTCTGTGAAAAAAATAAAATTATGATTCAAATCAAATCAAATCTCATCCAGATTTGATTAGAAAAATCATAATTAATTTTCTCTACAGAAGAAAATTAATAATTTCGTAACGGAAATTTTAATCAAAATTTCATAACAGAATTTTTCTTCGAAAAAATAATTTTAGAAATTCTTAAAATTTTCTATCCGAAATTTCATATAATTTTCTTAGTTGGATACAAGGTTTTATCCAGAGGCTACAGCAGGAACCTAGAGGAGATATTGATTTTGGCCTCCTGATGGACTTGGGCTTCCTGTGTTCTCCTTGAACACCCAACTCAAGTCCATCAATAATAACTCATTCCACTAGAGAGTTATTATTGCACTACCGCACCAATCTCATATAGTATAGGCTCCTTCTTACTATAAGTACATTAATCTCCCTATGTTTAAGATATCGTATGTCCGTTAATTAAATGAGTTACTGACAACTCGAATTTAATTAACTTCTGATTCCGAGAGTAATACCACTCATCCTTTGTTATCATGCGAATTTGAGTCCACCTGCAGGGTTTACATGATAATCCTTTATGAGCTCCTCAAGGGGACATCATCAGCCTAGATTATAGGACACAGTTTCCTTCTATAATCAGCAACACGCCATGTACATAATACTACTTCCCAACTCATCGGGCCTTTTGATCTATCGCTCTAAATCTCACCCTTTGATGAATCAAGAAAATATATACTAAGTACATGTGCTTGTTATTATATAGGAATTAAAAGCATGTACATTCATAGCAACAGAGATTTAGTTCGATTATATAGTCAGTATAAATCGAACAATCCTCAGATAGTCCTGCTCAATACACACTGAGTGTACTAATGTAATTCTATAGTCAAGACAGACTAAGACCAAATTACACTACAACCAATCCAATGGTTTGTCCAATTAATCTTGGTTGTGAACACTGTTTGTAATCTATAAGGAACTGATAACATGATCTTCTGTGTGTGACTTCGCACACCATGTTTATCTACAATATAAATTAATTGCACACTTGCATAAAAACTAAATGCAAATATTGACCAAATGTGATTCTTATTTCAAAATATTTATGTACATAGATAGCTAGGATTCTAGTATACATCCCAACAATAAGGTTAGATTCTTGTCCAATGAATGTATGATCAAACACACTGACAACCCAGGCATCACACTTAGAGGACATAGGCACAATAACATTTATGAAATTAGGCTAATCCGTCCCTTAGTAAACAGCCTTTTAACCCATAAGGATGAGACTTGGCTCTGGCATAGGAGACTTTCACACACTCACTTCAGAAAACTACCTAAACTAAATGGTTTAGTTAGAGGACTACCAAAATTACCTAACCTTGAGTCAACCTTATGTAATGCTTGCCAACAAAGAAAACAAACTAGGTCAACTCACAAGTCAACTAATCAAACTCAAACTAAGTCAATTCTTGAATTAATTTACCTAGACCTATTTGACTCACACAGAGTTAAATCGATTGGTGGAAACTTATATTGTTTAGTAATCATCGATGACTATTCAAGATTCACAAAATTCTTAAAAAATAATGATGAAACCTTTAAAACTTTTAACCACTTTTGTAAACAAATAGAAAATAAAAAAGGAGTTAAAATTAAAAGACTTAAGAGCGATAATGGTGGAGAATTCAAAAATAAAAAATTCAACCAATTCTATTTAGAAAATGGCTATCATCACTAATTCTCCTGCCCTAAAACACCTCAACAAAATGGAATTATAGAAAGAAAAAATAGAACACTACAAGAAGCAACCAAAACAATGCTTAACGAATACAACTTACCTAAATACCTTTAGGCTGAGGCTGTTAGTACAGCTTATTATGTACAAAATAGAATAACTATAAATAAAAATCTAGGAAAAATTTCTTTTGAAATCTATTATAACAAACAACATAATATTAAGTATTTAAAAGTATTTGGATGTCAAGTATATATATTTAATACTAGAGAACACTTAGGAAAATTTACATCTAAGGTTGAGGAATGTATCTTTGTAGGTTATTCCCTTACCAATAGAACCTATAGAGTTTATAACAAAACTACCCTAAGAATTGAAGAAACTACAAATGTAAAATTTGATGAAAAGTCTAGCCCAAATGACTCTAATCAAAACACTTACCAACCAATTGATTTTGTTAGGTCCAACACTAACCCAGATGAAAACCCAACTGAGGACCAAGACCATGATCTAATTGAACCTGAACCTGAACCTGAACCTGACCAAACTAGGACTGTCCGTGTTAGCTCAGCCCACCCAACTGATCAAATCATAGGTGATCCAGAACTAAGGGTTCAGACTAGGTCAGCCTTTAGAAACCTTAGCCAGATTGCTTTGATTTCCAAAATCGAACCCAAGTCTATAGAAGAATCTTTACTTAACCCTAATTGGATCATAGCTATGCAAGAGGAGTTAGCCCAATTTAAACGTAGTCAAGTTTGGGACTTAGTACCCTTACCTAAAGACAAAAAGAGTATTGAAACCAAATGGGTCTTTAGGAATAAGCTTAACGAACAAGGTGAAATAGTTAGGAATAAGGCTAGGTTAGTTGCTAAGGGGGTTTAGCCAAGTAGAAGGACTTGATTATGATGAAACATATGCCCCTGTAGCTAGACTTGAGTCCATTAGAATGCTTTTAGGTTATGCAGCCCATAAGGGATTCAAGTTGTATCAAATGGATGTTAAGTCAGCCTTCCTAAATGGACTAATTAAGGAAGAGGTTTATGTAGGTCAACCCCCTGGTTTTGAAAGCTTAGAACACCCTGATTATGTTTTTAAACTTAAGAAAGCCCTATATGGACTTAAGCAAAAGCCCCTAGAGCTTGGTATGAAAGACTGTCGAACTACTTAGTATCTAAAGGTTTTAATCAAGGTAAAATTGACCCAACACTATTTGTTAAGACCCTAAAAACTGATATTTTTATAACCCAGGTATATGTAGATAATATAGTATTTGGCTCAACTAACTTAAATTTCTTGCAAGAATTTATAACATTAATGGAAAATGAATTTGAAATGAGTCTAGTAGGTCAATTAACCTTCTTCTTAGGGCTACAAATAAAACAAACTAGTGATGGTACTTTTGTCTATCAACAAAAATACACTAAAGAATTACTTAAAAATTTTAGAATGGATATGATGGGAAACATTAGAAAATCTGTTCCAGTGAATTCTTGTAGGAAAAAAAAGCATTTAAATGTTCTGATGAATCAACTGCACAAAAAAGGCATTTTTTGTGTGAATAGGATCATTAATTTTGTCGAATGCATAGAATGAATGAAAGTAAGTTCTTAACTTTATTTTCTACCATGGCATGTCATGGATACGTATTAGTTTAGCTTCGTAATTAGAATAATTTAGTTGATTACCTTTTATTAATTTTATCAAATTACTAATTTATGTTACTTCTTCAGTGAAGAAGGATTGCCACGTTGAACTGACAAGGCAACAAAACTGAAGGAGCAATGTACCTCTTCCCGCGTCTACACCTACCTGACAGGGCAATTCAAACAGCCAAGGCAGTGAACGCAGCACCAGACGTGTTCTATGTTAGGCGCCTTCTCGATGCCACAGGCATTGTAGTGGTTCCCTGGATCAGACTTCGGGCAGGCAAGCTAGTTTCCAATTCAATCTGTATGTAAACCATATTTCTTCGTGGTGTAAATTTTTATGTAGCTAGGCTATACTGATGTAGTCATTCTTGTCTCTTTTATTTCGAAAAGGTACCTGGGACATGGCATATAAGATGCACGATCCTCCCGCAGGAGGATAATATTCCAGCCATCATCTCCAGGCTCAATACATTCCATGAGGCTTTTATGGGAGAATACCGCGATTAGAACTCGCAAAATCATTCTGTTTTTCCTATCAAAGTTTCGAGTCTTAAAAGTCATTGGAATAAAGCAAAAAAAGACTAGTCCATTCATGTTTTATTGTTGGCTATTGACTTCAATTTTTGTTGCATTTTATCAATTCATCTATGGCATTGTAATAGCTATGTTTAATATGTTACTATAGTTTTTAACAAATATTCTACATTTCTCAATGAGTTAAAGGTAAGTAACATACTATTATTATTATTATTATTATTATTATTATTATTATTATTATTATTATTATATGATAATCTAGATATTGAATTCTTATAAAATCAAATTTCTAAAAAACACAATAAAAATGTGAACTATCCTGAGCCCAAAATTCTGAGCTCACCACATAGACACTAGAACTAGTCAAAGACCAAGTAAAATTCAAACAAAACTTCAGCTATTTTTTGTGAGCAATTATTTATTCCACTGTAAATGTGAAAAATGAGAAACGACCTATTATCATTTCACAAGATAGATGACATTACTAAACTTCTTTGAATCATTTAAAAACGAATAAATCGGATTGGTTCAGTGGATAAGCAACCAGAACACAATAAAGTCACAGCATCCAGCACAATTACACAGCAATTGAGCAAGTGGTATAAAGTACGAAGAAACGCAGATAACAAGATAAATGGCCTTGCCGATCAGAGGCGAGAAATGACAACTTTAAACTCAACAGGTGTATTCTTCTTCACTTGTTTTTGTTTAGGCCCTTCTTCTTGCTTGCTTTGCAAAATCTTCTGTCTTTGCTTCTATCTGGCTTTACTCCTATTGATTGTATGCAAAACACAAGCAATTGAATCATTCAAACGTCAATAGGCAAGAATAAATGTTGCACCACATTTGACTTTAAAAAAAGTACGTGAATGTAGCATAGTTCAGTGAACTAGGAAAAAAAATATATCCACCTGAAGAGAATTGCCAAAAAGAACAAGCTGTGATACATTTGATACCTCCCTTAATGTGTCTCATGTTCCAATAATCATATGCTAAAAAAATTAAATTCTAATGACAGAGAATCTAGCAAAGATTGATGCAAACCTTAATTTCCCCTCAGGTAATTGATCAGCATTATAATTAGCAGACAGAAGCTCAGCCATATCACCAAGTGCAACCTGTGGGAAAAGGTAGTCTGAATCAACAAAAGCTAAATATTGAAAATTAAATGTTGTTAGTTACCGTATGACATTTACCTCACAAAGGAGCAACACCCCTTCTCTGGACTGTGTTGATGCATAATAATAATTTGCACTCTTTGAAAACATATCGGCAAAATAAACTCCCTTGCCAAACATGTAACCAGTAACGGGTGCTTCTGGAGGTGCAATCCTCAGCACTGATGTTCAAGGATCACGAATAAATTCATCAAGAAACTATTAACATCTTTTCAGTTTAATAAAATAATCGAACCTCAAGAAATTCAACAATGAATAGAACCTTCCTAAATGAGAAAATAATTAAAATAAACTTCCATGAAACACATATCAGTAATCATGAAATGTCAATGACAAACAACATTCAATCGACAAAGGGACACCTTGAGAAAGGATTCCGGTCCAGTTTGTGAGTCGAGAGCCATGCCACAGAAGCATCCTATTCTTGGTGTTAGAGTACTGTAACAGAGTAATAATCATTTTAATGAGAAGAAATCAGTAAGAATTTCTGGCATAACTATGTTATAATTTTAACTCTGTATAGGCACACAGTATAGTAAACAAATAGATAAAACATAAAAAATGTGAGACAAATGGATCCATTTTAACCTTTTTGAATCGTTCAAGTTCAGCTTTCCTGAAAACCTTAAATATCTACACGATATCAACAGCATAGCCTGAATGTGTTTTGGCATGTGTATTCAACAAGTACTTCTTTATTTGGTAAAAAAATATCCAATGTTACAATTGACATATGGGGAGATAGCTTATCATAACAAATCTGACAAGAAGAATATCAAGGCTACTATAACAAAACTTTATTGTATAAATTAAAAATCAATATCCTATTTCAAATTTGTAGCTTTTGTAGAATCATTTAGCATCAATCAGTTTTAACATGTAAAAGGAAAACAGAGATTACCATAGAGAATTCCTTGGTATCAACATCGATAGGTGATAGTTCACATTGCAGTTGCTTGTACCGAGAATTTAGAGGGTCATCCGTCAAAGTTAAAAGAAATTGCAGTCATATATGTCAAAAAAGAAAGCCTGCACTGCACTTCGTTTTGTTACTGTTCCAGCTCCTTGCCGACGATAGTCACGCCACCAGACAATATAAGACCGCGTCAACCGACAATTTCACGTCAACGAGAAGGACCTGGCGAAGCAAACACTGAACGAACGAATTAGCAAGGAACCGGGAGATCCTGGCGTGGCCACTCCGACGCTCAAGTTAGGAGATAGAGAAAAATGAAGTGGTAATACATGTCAAGAGAATTCAAGCCCCTTGATTGTCATACCTGCGAGGTTTATATAGGGGTGGAGGGAGCGATATCTTCGGATCTCAACGTTGGTAATTGGTGATAAGGGCGGGAACATCGGACTGACTCCGTGACAGGTTTCGCATATCGGATGGTTTCACAGCGTAAGGTATCTTCTTTGGATGGTTAGGATCCTGCGGGACCAAGTAAGAAGATTTGGTCTATAATCCAACTCTTGCAGATAAATTGCTAAGCTTGCTGAAAAGGTCAGTATGTTGATCCGTTGATATCTACTCCGTAACCTGAGATCGGGAGTGGCTGATTTGTATGTGCGGCTGAGATGCGCAAGTATATGATAATATCAACCAGGATGATGAGATGAACTAGGAATGTCCCGAGCTCCTTGTAGGAGTCGTAGCTGATGTAAATGATGCCCGGACTAGATCATGAGGGAGCATGTGAGGCCAGGACCAAGTCATGAGGTCGGTATATGATACCAGGACCAGGTCATGAGGTCGGCCTGTGAGGCCAGGACCAAGCCATGAGATCGGTATATGATACCAGGACTAGGTCATGTGGTAGACGGGTGATGCCGGGACCATGTCATGGGGTCGGCTTGTGATATTAGAACCATATCATGAGGTAGGCATGTGATGTCCGGACGGGGTCATGAAGTCGGCGTGCGATGCCAGGACTATATCCTGAGGTCGGTGCTTCTAAGCTTATTGTGAGAGGACGGGGTTTATTCGTCGTTGCTCTAAGTGTTGTGGCCCGTGGTAAACTCCTGATGAGGTTTATCCGAGATCAACGTGGGGCTTGTGGGTATCGTGAGGAATTGGGTTATGAGTGTCGAGGTCCAAGGGAACTCGATTTGTATTTTAAACCTAGCGTCGACCTCCCAGTGAGGTCGGCTTTGGAGTTTTGTAGAGGATCAAACTTGGTGTAGGGGTTTGAGGAGATCCAACCTGATAATGAGGTTGGATTCTAAGGGGCGTATTATTATTGAAAAATTATAATTTATAAATATGAGCCAAGAGGAGCTCCCTTTGGATATCAATGCATATGCCGACCTCTTGATGAGATCGGTGTTTTGCTAGATCATTAGTTGGCTTAGGGCTGAAGTACCGAAATTGGTGGGAGAGGAGGTCTGGGTATTTTGTAAGAGATCTTCATGCATTGTACAGAAGGAGGAGCTCTTCCCCTAGGGAAGTCAGTTTCTCCTACCTTCATCATGACTTCGAGGGATCGAGATTTCTTTATCCCTGTCCCATGTCATTGCTCCGTGTTTACCCCGTGTTTCACTCCTTCCCCACGTCACCATGCCACGTGTTTCCACGTCCCCAGGAATTATCTTCGCCGGATTTGTTACCAAAACCAAATGAAATACACATGCACGAACTGTTTCAATTCCAGTTGCTTGTGCTTTGGGTTTAGTGAGTTATCCTTCAACATGAAAAGAACCTCCAGTGGAATATTCTATACAACAAAGCTTGCACTGAATTGGTTAAGCACAACAAATTATGACATATATCTTTGTTGAAAATGTGAATGGAAATAAAGAATTAGAAGGATGGAGAAGACCCTCATATAGAAGAGTCTTAGTCCCCCATTGGTAGTTGAGAGGCAACTTAATTGGTTTATATTGTATCACAAGCATTGATGTTATGAACAAATGCATGGGGAGAGGCTCTCTCTCACGCGTGGGTGCGCAGGGGGTGCAAATCCAGGGCCCGGATTGCACTATCCGCAAGGCAACTTGTGTGCGAGCGCGACCTGCACGCGTCGAATGTCGGACCGGTCAGGGCATAATTTGCCCAAGCAGATCAACCAACATTTTGTCATCCCGTTCAATTTTTATAACGTATAAATTAATGGACGAGTTAATTACTTGATGTTGAAACGATCGAGTATTATTACTAACGTTTCAAATCAAGCCACTAATCATACCATTAATCTCCAATTAATTAGAGATATATTGCGAGGTTATAAAAGAGGAAGTGATGGGAGACTACAGACAGAGCATTCTCGATCCCTCGCTTCCCTTTCCTCTTTTCTTCTGCTTTCCCCAGTGATAGCCTTTGGGTGTAATCAGATCGCCAGAAACGATTAGTGCTTCATCGTTTCTCCGGTCTTATCATTATATCCTGAGAAACAGACATCCGTCTTGACCTGTAAGCACCGCCGGAGAAGACAAATTTGTTTTAAGAAAACTGCGTTAAACGCAGACCTCAGCAACTTGGGTCAGCTCAGCAACTTGGGTCGGCTCGACAACTCAACTCGGCTGAGCAACTTGGGTCGGCTCAGCAACTCAGTGATGGGTTAGGATTTTAATGCATTTTATGGATTCAATTTGAATTTCTACATGAAAATAAAATGCTAAATGATATGAATTGATTGCAATTAAGAAATATTATATTTTTGGGCAATTAATTATAATTTCTGTGATTTTATGGTAAATTTTGCATTAATTAAGCTTGATTGTTTATAGGGTCTAAATTGAACCATGATCGAGCCAAATTGAGCCGAGTCAAGTAAAAATTGGTGATTCGATGGATTCCAAAAGTTCATGATCAAGATTTAAGTTGAATGGGTCGAACCGGAGCTGAATTGGAGCTGAATTGGGCTTGATTTGGAGCTGAACCAGATCAAATTGGAGCTGAACCGGCGCTAAACCACAATTAAACCCGGTTCAAACAGTAACGAACCGGCCGATTTTCAAATCATAGTTATAACGAGAAGAAACACTGTAGCAACAGAGTCGCGATTTTTCCACTGTAGCAGCTTCGTCCCGCGATTTCTTCTTTATTTTTCTCCGCATTTTCTTTGGCGATCTTCGGGTTTTCTTCTTTCAAAATCATTCTCCAACTATTAGAGACGACTACGAGTTTAGATTTGTGATCAATTGGGGGCGACAGTGTCTGTTGAGGGTTTCTTCAGATTGTCTTTGCCGCTGCAATGACCAGCTGAAATTTTCAGATCTAAGTTGATCGAAGTTATCAAGGGCAATCCGAGGGATTCTTTGAATGTTCTTGATAGTTTTCGAGCACTGCATCGCAAGCGTCTTGAAGAATCTTTGGCTGGACTTTCAGATTGGACAAAGTTCTGTTCAGCGCAAGCAAGGAGGGTTTCCGAAGCTGTGTTAAATCGAATTCAATCAAATCAAATCAAGCTGGGTTTGATAGGAGTTTTTCTGGTAGTTTTGATCTTTGATCAAACTTGTGTGACGGCAAGGAGGAGATTGATCATTGAAGGGAAGATCTGAGATCGGTTTTGGAATTTTTGTTTCTGTATTGTTTCTGAAATGCTGTTCCGATTCGTGATCTGATCAAAAACCATGAATTCGTGTTATTGGTTAATGCTTTAGCTTTTAGTTGGATTCTAATTTCTTTAAAGTTTCTTTAGCTTCAATTACTCAACATTTCTCAAACTGAATTTCATTGAATCTCGAATTCTGAAACTCTATTGTTCCTGTTCAGTATCAGATAATTGGTTGTGAATCAGCTAGTGATCGGTTAGTTTAAGCAGTTACAATTTTTAGTGAGTTTAGGAGATTGCATTTTCCATTTAGCTAAATTTTCTACACATGTTTGTTCTTTGCTTGAATGGATCATGAAGTTATGAATTGTTTCATTAGTTAAAGTGTTTGGTGAGCTCTATTTCTTGGTTTAAAGTGTTTAGGTTGCAATTGCTTGTCAGACTTTATATTGATTCATAATTTTGCTTTTAATTGTTGCTTTTGCTTCTTTCTTCAATTACTACATAGGTTCTTGTTTTCAATTTCATGTTTCTTTACATTACCTTTGAAAAACACCAAAACCCCCCATTTTATATAAAAACCCCAAAAAGAACGACATCTTAGCTCGATTCATACAATTCTTTATTAATCCTTGAAAAATACGACTCGTGGCCCATGTATTACATTTACTTGTGAGTTAAGGGTTTTCGATTATAAATTCTAATTTGAAGCTCATTCGTGACATCATTTGTGGGCTTATCACTCAGCTCGGCTCGGCTCAACAACTTGGGTCGGCTCGGCAAGTTGGGTCGGTTCGGCAACTTGGGTCGATTCGATAACTCGGCTCGGCTCGGCAACTTAGGTCGGCTCGGCAAATTGGGTCGATTCAGCAACTTGGGTCGGCTTGACAACTTGGATCGGTTCGATAACTCGGCTCGGCTCGGCTCGGCTCGGCTCGGCACCTCAACTCGGCTCGACAACTTGGGTCAGTTCGACAATTTGGGTCGGCTCGGCAACTTGGGTTGGTTCGACAACTCGGCTCGGCTCGGCTCAGCACCTCGGCTCGGCTTAGCAACTTGGGTCGGCTCGGCAACTTAGGTCGGTTCGGCAACTTGGCTCGGCTCGGCAACTCGAATTAGCTCGTCACTCAACTTTCTCCGATAAAAAGATTGTCAACAATCTTTTACCTGATATTGCTATTGTTAGGACAGCATAATGTCGGCTCGGCTACTCTGTTTCAAATGAGAAATGTTGATGAGGTATAAGCCAAAAATAAATAAAATCAATATGAGAAAGTGGTGAGCTAGTCCTAAATTGTTAATCAATGTTCTTTTAGTCGGTTGCACCTTGCAAGTTTCAAGTTCTATTCTTCAAAATAATAAAAATAAGGATCATAGCTACATAACAGTAACAAACTGTTGGTGCCCCGGTTAGTTTTGATGTGATCAACCAGGTTAAGTTAGGTCCTGTGTTGTTCTAATCCCTCTGCTAAGTGTGCAGGAACTTAGCTACGGAGGAAGTCGAGCATAAGACGTAGTAGACGAGAAGGGTTGCACGGGAAAGTGAGCCGACGGGCTCGATGCAATCCGAGGGACGCGAAAACTACGGAAGAGTACACCGGTGGAGCGAGAAGGATGTGCGCGAAGTCCGAGGGACGAGAAGCCGGGAGGAAGCATGCTCAAGGGGCAAAATGTCGGAGTCGAGTTCGGGTGAGCCTAACTCCGGTTGGCTAAAAATCACCCAACCAAAGATTCTACAAAAATCAACAAAAGTCAAACTATTGACTTTGACCATTGACTTTGACTTTGACCATTGACTTGACCGTTGACTTTGATCGGAGAAGACGACGTAGACAGGCTAGAAACACTTACCACCTTAGCCAACTCACTAGCCTTATGATCATTAAAGCCTAGGGAGGCCAAAATCTTATGACCCTGTTCTTGTTTCTCAGACCAAATACCAAGAAGCATATGGATCGTGGTACCTCTCCCTCCTCACCTATTACCAACATAACAAAAGACCAATCAACCAAGGCTGATGAGATTTAAATTTAGTGGAAAACAAACTTTAAAAAGAGAATTGTTAACAAATTGAAACCCACAATTAGTAATTGTTCGGTAGCAACATATTGCACCTAATAAATAAGGATAAAATCCAAGTTATAATTTTGAAGTTTTTTAAAGATAATTACGTGGTTATGCATGATAATGAGTAAAGAAATTTGTCACAAGTGGAATAATGTGTGTAAACCACAAATGCATAATTGTGTCAAGTAATAAAAATATCATCCTCTGGCATTAATAGTTAAGTACTATGTGCAAAATAGACTATCTACAAGAATCAAATGAGAAAATTTATTGCGAAAAGGAACTAAGTAAAACTGAATGAAAGGTGAAAGGTGATGGAAAAATCAAATCTTGAGACAATTTTATAATTTTGGTTTCATCACGATGAATCATTGACAATTCTCAATGATAGATTACTCGAAAGAGGTTGTCCTAAGATAATCGATCTGTCTATGGGAAGAAAATAAAGAAACTATTCAGAAATATCGATCGTCGATATCGTAGTTCCTTATCTTCTTTGTGGCCTCCCCTTCTCGATCCCTTATCAAGGGATCCTTAGGGTCTCTTTTGAAAAATTCCTCGATGTCTCTAACCATTGTCCCTTGCCTCCTTTTATAGCTTTAGAATCTTGACAAAGTTTCCTAAATAGTAGCAAACCTTGATATAATTTCTTAGAAAGTACGTACAGCTAATAGAATTTCCTAAAATGTATAGGTGGTTTAAAAGATTTTTCCTAAAGAACAAGAGCCAATGAATTTCCTAAAAACAAGGGGGATGCGGCCACATGCCACGATCGTGCTAGGCGACACGACCTAGTCATGTTGTGCACTAAAAGCTCTTTTCTGTCAAAGGGCAGCATGGAACACGGCCATGTTGGCCAACACGGTCTAGTCGTGTTCCATTCTAAATGCTCTAATTTGATACTTTCAGTTGCCTCTTCTTCTTGGATGAACCATAACTATGGCAAGCAACATAGGTTGGTCATGGATTCCCTTGGCTTTTCGTCCCCAAATTTGCTTCAAACGTCAAGATTTCACATCCTAACAATGTAAAGCACAAACCGTAGTCATCCGAACAAATATATAAAACGAATGCAAAAGCAAGAAGGCAACCTAAATAATGCTCATTAAATGGAAAAAAATACATGTTAAATAAGATCCAAAACATATACATGAATTACACATATCATAGAACATTCTAGAGCTTAAAAGATGCATCGAGGAGCATGTCAAGACCATTGAACTTGTAAAGAACAAGCTTCTTTTCTTGGGCAAAGCTTTTGTTGGTGTAGAAAGAGTAAAGGAAGATTGAAAGGTCTTTTGTACAAGCTGTGAATGACGATTTATCTAGTTTTTCATTATTTTTGCTCTCATATTATATAGATTTAAATTATATAGGTGCAACCTTGATTTATTCAATTTTCATTACACTTTTGCTATATATTATATTAGAATGAGATTCTTTTCAAATCAAGATATCAGTCAAAGGAAGATTGAGAAATATCTTGTACAAGGTGCTGACATTGATTTATCCCGTTGTTGTTGTACTTTTATTCTCATATTATATATGCTTGGATACTTTTATATTATAATAAGAGTTAAGAGGATAGAGAAATCCCTCTAGGAGTGGAATTTTGAATCCACTATATTTTTGCTTAATTATTAGATACACTTAGATTCTCTCCATGAACACAGCTTACATAGAACAACATAAAATTGATTTATGTTATGGTACAGCGGTTAGGCCGCGGTTAGGCCCTCCAACGGATAATTAAGCATCTCAAGTTCAAATGTAAATTACAACATATTGTAGGGGATTTTCCCTCTAGTGAGAAGTGAACCTAAGAATGTTGGCCACCTGGATGGGCCTCCACTGTTGCTCGATTTACCATGATAATTAATGGAAAACTTCCATGGGGTCGATCATCCTCAGGATTAATCCATTCTGAGAATTGGATACCTAGTGTTAATTAAAAAAATACATAAATTTGATTTGTGTTATTGCACATAGGTTTACCAAAATTCTACTATGATATTGATGGAAATTATTCCACATTCTAGAGACACTAATTTATGATCTACAAGTGCATGATTTTAGGAAGTGAATTCTAGCGAGTGGAGTAGAGTGGTCGTTAAAGGCATACGTGATAGTAACTGTTAAAATATTTATGGATAATAGCTTACAAAAATATATATTTTAAAATAGGGAATAAATCCCTAAAATTTATATATAAATAAAATCTTTATTTCTTGTAATAAAATAAAATTTCTTATGTTATTTTACATGGTATCAGAGCTAGATTAAGTTTTTTAGGATTTTCTTCTATTCCGCCGCGCGCCTCTTTCTCGTGCGCAAGCCTTAAGCCCGTCGTGCTCTCCAACCCAACCGCGAACCTGACGGTGGTCTTCCTCCCTGTCACACGAGAACTTGACAGCATCCCGTTGCAGCCGCCCCATCTCAAGTTAGGTTCTTTCGAACCTAAATCATCTTCTTCCAAATCGCGTAATTCCTTCGGATCAGCATCCGAATTGCGAATCGAAGCTCTTCTCTCACGACAAACGGTGAGCGATCAGCCACCAGCACCTGCACAGCTCCGAATCGCCTAATTCCTTCCTCTTTACTTGCTGCCTGCGATTGCTTCTGTTCCTCATCGCGCTCCCTTTCGTCCTTCTTGCCCTCACCTTCTCCCTCCTCGGCGTCGTCATCTGCAACGCAGCTTTCCTCTCCCGTGAGAAATCACGGTGCCACAGCGGAACGATTCCATTCCTCTTGGCATCGACGGCCGCCTCCTCCACCGCATCCAAGGCGGATTTTTTAGAAAAACAAATAGGGACACTTAGCAGCGGAATATTAGAAAAACAAACAGGGACACACAAATTTTTTACTTGATTCCTAATCCCCCAGGGATATGATTTTTCTAATCAAATCTGGATGAGATTTGATTTAATTAGAATCATAATTTTATTTCTTCCGCAGACAAAATTAATTATGATTTTTCTAATCAAATTTGGATAAGATTTGATTTGATTAGAATCATAATTTTATCTCTTCCGCAGACAAAATTGGTTATGATTTTTCTAATCAAATCTAGATAAGAAGATTTGATTTGATTATAATCATACCAAATTTTGTGAGATGACTAAGCTATAAAAGATGAGACTTGCAAAGGGAAAATTACAACTAAGCGAATTTTTTTCCCCTCCTTGTGCTAGGACCGACCACATACCTTCCCTCCTTGTGAAGGGTTGGCTTCCCTCCTCCTCTTCTATTCTTATTCTCTTTAGGGTCGGCGGCCCCTAAGAGTGCTTCTCCCCTTGCTCCCCTAGGGCTGCCTCCTCTTCTAGCTCTTCTAGAGCCGAGGCCTTTGGTGCTATTTTCCCCTTAGGGCTGGCGACCAAGAAGAAGGAAGAAGGAAAAGCAAAAGAGAAAGAAAGGAAGGATTAGTTCATTGCTTGCTTGCCATCGGAGTAAAGAGACTTGATGGAATCATCTCAAAGGATCGTTGTCCACACAACGTTCGAGAAGAGGAGAGAAATACAACAGAACATCGAGAGGCATTCAACTCCTTTTAAATATCCCGTAAAGAAGAAGTATAATTTAATGTTTCCGCTATAATTAAGTTATCCCTTTTATCACAGATTCTGTAAACTAAACACAAGAGCCCAATGATCTAAATGTGTTAATCAAACCTTGGTTTGATTAACTATGAGGGCAACTTAAAATCGTTTTTGAAAAAAAAAAATCTGAATTCACCGGAACGATTTTTCAAGATTTTTCCATCACTTGTAATTGATGTTTTTGGTTGGATTACAATAACTAAAGAAGACTTATTTGATCAAGGATAACATAGCTAATGTTATGGAGTCAAATTACAATAACAACTAAAGAAGACTTATTTGGACATGCTATTGCTAATCTTAATACGAGATATTCTTCGAATGGATATTATTTTTTATGCATTGATTATGCTTGTTAATCCAATATTATATAGTTAAATGTTATGAGTTTATAACTACATATAAGATTTGGTTTTTTTTTCATGTTCACATGTAAATTTGATGAAGGGGAGCCTTGGCGCAACGGTAAGGTTGTTGCCATGTGACCTAGAGGTCACGGGTTCAAATCCTGGAAACAGCCTCTTGCCAAAGGCAAGGTAAGGCTGCGTACAATGGATCCTTTCCCCGGACCCCGCATAGCGAGAGCTTCGTGCACCGGGCTGCCCTTTTAGTGTAAATTTGATGTAAGTGTTGAGTATAATGAGTTCTACGATCGAATAAGTCAAGAAGGATATGATTAAGTGGACTGATGAAATAGATAATATTTTTATAGATATTATATTGACAATAAGTTAATGGTAACTGAGTAGGTAGCACTTTCACATCACATCTACTGCATACAAAGAAATGGTAATCATTTACTATGAGAAGACTAAAATTCCATTGACAAAGGATCATTTGAAGAATAGAATGAAAACATTGAAGAGTTACTTTAATTCGTGTTATAATTTGTTTAAGGCTAAGGAAGAAGTTTGGAAGTAAATTATTGATGTAAGTATTGATGGTAGATATTAGTTTGTAATTTATCATTTATATAACTATTATATTTATGATAAAATTAATTTTTATCTAAGTTAATCCATCAAATTAAGAAGTGGAGATATACCCTTGCACCTCATTATGAGAAGTTGTTTGAGTTGTTTGCGCATAACAATGGAAATGGCCAAGGAGCTTCCACTACCACTGAAAGAAATATTAAAATATTTCATGAAGAAGATCAAAGGGATGATGTGCATATGAGTTATGAAGTGGACCTTCATAGTTCACCATTAGTTGAGGGATTAAAAAAGAGAAATTTATATTTGTTGATGCATATGGCAGTAAAAAAAAGTTCAATCATCAATTTAAGTATTAAGTAGGTGTTGTTGCAATTGATAGTTCAAGTTCAATTATCGAGAATGAGTCATTTCGTCAATAAAAGCTAAAAGAGAAACACTACAGATTTAGTTTGTACTAGTACCTATTCCTAGGAGAGAATAAGGAGAAGATGATGCTTGTTATGGGATGTCCATCGGAAAAGAGACTTGTTCTTTTAAGGACGTTTTCTTTCTAATTTTAAATTGTGTTGATTTGAATAATCACAATTTGCAAAGTTTAGATAGGCATTCAAAGTATAGGGTTATAGGTTTATTAGTATTATTAGCATATGAAAGTTAGTTTAATTTTCTAGTTGGCAATAATTTTGTAATAATTGTGGATTATTTTTTAGAATTGTTTATTTTTGAAAAGTTTTTATTTTAATATATGACAGTGGTGTAAGTAATTTGATTTTAATATATAATGACATTCTCAATTTCATTCTTCTAATGACATCTAGTTTTACTATTGAAAAGACCAGTACTTTATTCCACTTCTATGCAGTGTAAGTATATTGTTTGAAAGTTCACAAACAAAAAGGATGGCTACACAAATAAATACTTTTAAATTTTGGATTAAAAACATTAATGTATTGTATGGTAACATATAACATAGTAAAGTATTCACTTTGATGTTATACTTTGAGTTACTGTGAAAAAGTTATGAGGTTGAATAGTGTTTTCTCATTTCTTTTCTGGAAATTCTTGTACCGTGTGAATGCTAAAATGCATGTGCTATGTGTGTTCTCTTACAAATATATATAAACATTTTTTAAAAATAAAATAAAGACATTGGATATTGAAGAACACAATTATAAATATTTTTAATATTTTTTAATTCAATAAAGAATATTGAATTTTTAGTCTAAAAAATTAAAAAGGGTATTTTGGATAATATATTATTTAGTTTTATTTCCTTTGTTCTAAGTAAACAGTGCAATGGATTGATTTCATTCGCCTTCCTCAATTGAAGTAAATAAGCACGGCAAATAAAAGATTCCTTTTCTTTTTCCTAGAGATTTTATTCCATTTTGAATTCTTTTATTTCCTCCGTCTTTACCTCGAAGTAAACAGAGAGACATGTTAGTAGAAGGGAAAATTTTATCATTTCTTATCAAAGTTACTACACTAGTTACTTAGAGTGAGGATAGAAAGAAATAATGAGAGGGGGTGAGGCAAAGATCTAAATAGTACAAATCTAGATTCAATCCCAAATCTTCAAGAGATGTTTAGAGTTATAGATGCAAAGCATATAGCCATCAGATGAAACAACCTAGAGAAGAAAATAGAACTTAAGTAGTGGGTATATAATCAAGGTTGAGAATGTTGTTGCTCTTTATTGTCAAAGGACAAAAAAAAAACAATTCACCATCTATAGCATGATATTTGGATTCAGTTCATGCAATAAACCATCTCTCTAGGTGTGAGTTGTTTTATATTTTGATATGGTGGTGACTAGGATCCTGAGTGTAGAAGAGGGCTCAACGTGGAAGTTTAGGGCTTGGTAAGGCCAAACTTAGTTTGTGGGTAGTTGACCTTTCTCCTAAAGACAGATTTGATTTCACTAAACCACTTAGAATTTAAATAGAAATAACTAAAGAGTAGTTAATGGTTGTTTTAAGTGTGGTTAGTAGTATAATTTCTAAGACAATAAATTATAGGAAGTTTGTATTGTTTGGGGATATCCCCGAGGCATATAAGTGTAAGGAATTGAGAGAAGAACCATCTCTATGGTTGAGTGACACCACATTGGCTAAATCGGCTGCACAAGGGCTCTACCAAGGAGTTAGGTACATGGACCAAATGACTTTGCAATGTGTGATGTAGACAAGGCTAAGAGAAACAAAGCACCTTTTAAACATCACATCACTTTGGAGTTTCAAGTCAATGAACAAAGCAATATGTCACCAACGTGAAGATTGGTGAATTTCGTATATATTGGTCCCAAAAGGCCTAAACACCAAATAACCCCTCTTTTAGGTTATTTTATTGTTTATTGCATGATTTCAAAATGTGATTGCTAGAGATGTGAACTTCTTGTCGGTGGAACATTCTAGAGCCTAAGAGATGCCTCAGGAGCATGTAAAAGTTGTACATGACTGAGAGTCTTAAAGATAAAAATGGTTTGCTTGTTCAAGAGAGATTTTGAATGTTTAGAAAGTGCTTAGATGTAATGTTTTTCCAAAGATGTTAAGAGAGGAGTTCAGAGATGAAATGTGAACTTCAATTTATCAAGTTTTCATTCCTTTTGGATTTATATTATATAGACTTGGAAGTTCTCTTTAGATATGATTATGTCAACCCATGTTAAATTATTCTCATAATTATGTAAACGAAAATTTGACTGTGTCCTTATAGTGAAGGTTGTTATGTATTCTAGAATAACGGGTTTTGGTTTTATAAGTTTTGGGTTTAAAAGAGTGAATAGTAAGTGGTGCTAAAGTGGTCTCCAAGTCAATTGAAAAGTATTAGAGGTACTTGTGATCCAATCATCATGAATTTATTAGAAAATTGAAACATTAGTAATTCCACAAGACACTATTAATAAAAAAAAGTGGACCATGAAAAGTATCTGAAAGTGTCTAATCCAATATAAACTTACTTACCAAAGATAATGGTCAAGCTATCAAAAGGAATCAAATGATTAAGTTTTGCAGAATTGAGTTAGGTTAAATTTAGGTCTTACAAAATAAGAATCAATTTCGGATTTTAGGCTATGGTCATGTTCAGGTAGATAGAAAAAGAAGGTAGCTCACACAGCTACCACAAGAAAATAGAGCATAAGAAAAAATTAAGCATCACTAAAATATCATAGTTACCTACTAACCTGATTTCAATTTTTCATCTATGGTCTTATCAAGAGCCCTTTGTGCTGATTCAATCAAGGGAATGTCACAAACCATTTTTGCCCCCAAAACATTAGTAGTAGTAGAAGGAACCCAAATATCATCGTGAATGAAATAAAAGGAAAAAAAAACTTCTTTTATTAGTTACTAGAAAAGACACACATCTATGTTTGACAACTTCACACACTTCACAATGAAAACTCTAAAACATGGGTGTCCAAGTCGGTGGTGGCAAAGCCAAATCTTATCATTATTAGATAGATAAATTTATAAAACTAAAAAGGAAGGTAATTTGTCTTTGGTAATGTTTGATTGCCTCAACGTTCCAAGATAGTCGAGTCCATTCTGTTCTTTAGCATGCCTAATCATCTTCCCCAAATCCTTATCATGAAATACACAATTATGATGGAAAATCTCAGCACAACATAAATCTCGAGAAACCTTTTGGATAGAGAGAAGGTTTATGGAGAATCTAGGGGCATAAAAAACATTTCTTAAGATTATTGATAAGGTTACCTATGCTAGCTATAGTAGTAAAGAACCATCAACTATTGCTATTTTCTTATTGCATGGAGAATCCATCGAAAAGACACTTGGTGAATGGGTTATAAGATCAGCAGCTCTTGATTCCATGATCCAATGGTTGAAAATAGTTGTATCTAACATATGTTATCCAATAGAGAATGGAAACATATCTAAGTGCACTAATGAACCAGTAGTTGGAATTTTGTCAAGGTTACCAATAAGATATCTCAGCCTAACAATCTATCCTTATTTGTTATCCTTTATGTCCCCACTCTTGACTAAGTGATTTTCCATGAAGCTTCCAACACCTCACGAGTACAACATGACTTTTTACAATAAGTGCACCATAAACTATACGATCAAGAGTTGGTACATTTTGTAATCCTCTAGATTGTTGAGATCAAATGACCTTCTTTGACTTTGTTATAGCAATTGTTTCTAGAACTTTTCATTTTATAAGTCAAACTTGTGTAAGTATTGATACGAGATAGGAAAAAATCAAAGAAAAGTCTTGCTATAAGAGATATAGTTAAAAAAAAAATCCAACTATGAAAACTGATGCATGGAAAAATCAACAATAAAGGTGGAGTGACAAAGAAAAATCCAACTATGGGTGGGTAAAAGGAATCTAGCTACAAAGGCTAATAAAACAAAAAATAGATAATGAAACCGGGTAAAAGGAATCTCACTACAAAGGCTAATAAAACAAAAAATAGGTAATGATAGCTGGTAAAAGGAATCTAGCTACAAAGGCTAATAAAACAAAAAAAAATAGGTAATGAAGGCTGAATAAAGGGAAAAATTCAACTATAAAGGTTGGTAAAAGGAATCCATATATGAATATTGGTAATAGGAAAAAACAGTAATGAAGGTCGATAGAAATCCAACTATAAAGGTTGATTTAGGGTTTTGATTGAAGGCATCACAAGGAAAAAGAAAAAAAATAATAACAGAGAGGAAAAAAATACAAAGCCTATAATTAGTCAACATAAAAGGAAAGAGATTTTAAAAGATAAAGATGATGGGGAGAGAAAGAAAAGAGATTATAACAGTAATACTTAACTCAAAAACTTATTCAATATATGGGATCCTAATCACTTTATTGATAACACTAATAGATTTTTCTAATAAAATCCCTAAAAACCTCTAATGGAATTATTAAACAAAAACTAATATTTACAATATCATGCTTTCCCACATCCTCATATAGAACTTTCCATTAGGAGGTGGAAGCCAAAGTCTCATATTGATAGATATTACATAGGGCCATGTAAGAGATGATAATGCAACTAAAATGAGGTTGAAAAGGCAATTCAATGAGATAGATTCAATATTATATTAACATATTTTTTGTTCAACCAGAAATTAAACCATAGCAATAAAAAGGTCAAATGTAGTTCAAAATATCATCAAGTATCATGATCAGCTATTCCGTGAAACGCATGAGCATACTTATTATATTGAAGTTTAACTTCTTTTAGATGCTATATTCATGATTTATATTTTCTATTGATAAAGGTGAAAGGGGTAAGGCAGATCAAATAACAAAAACACTTGACATGGTATTTCATAGAACCAATGGTAATAATTACATCCATCTAATGTCAAATAGTTGGAGACCCCAGTTTCATTTTGTCGTTTATATTAGATTTATTTCACACATGGTAAAACATAAGTAAAGATTGGGATCGTAGACAATCTCCTACTGCCTACTAATACTTGAGGAAATAGCTAATGAGTTGCAAAAGGAAAAATTCCTCCACATAGTTAGTAGAAGATTCTTCCATATCTAATCTCAATATCGTTTTCTTTTCTTTTATGGCACAAGGCTAATATTGTGTACATAAGACATGTTACATGGGATTAGAACCCAAGACCACCCGAACACAACGGAATGCCCTAGCCATCATAAACACGGGCACATGTAGAAAGCTTTCTAAATCTAAGCAACCATAAGGAAACAACCTTGATCAAAGAATGACAGAAAGAGTGCTACAATTATTAAGTATTGTAATAGTTAAACTAGAAATTTGGTTGAATGAATCAAAAATCATTAACAGTGTGGAAGAAATCCAACTGAGTGTGGAAGAGATCCAATTGACCATCTACCAAGATACTCATAAGAAGGGCGCTCAACGACCATCTGCATTCACAACTACTGCCAAGACCAAAACCACCCTAAACATCCAAACGAAAGCACAGAAGAAAGAGCAGGAGGGTTCTATAGCTTACTTGGGCATTTATTGGCAGCAGCCATCTCAGGTTTCCTAAACGAAACAAGGAAACGTATCAATAAATGAAAAATCACAAAAAGTGGATTGACGATCTAGAAGGAAGCTTACGCAGTAGGTAGAGAAAAGACGAGGGCGGAGGAACGGAGGTACGACTACGTGATAGGCAGCCGCGTGAGGGAAATGAAGCAGCCGCTGGGAGGGAGGACAAGTGAAGCAGCCGCTGGGAGGGAGGACGCCGCTGAGGAGGACGGAGACGGAGAGACGTGTGGCGCGGTTGGACGGCATGGAAGCGGGAATGGGAATTTGGGGGCTGGAATTTGGCGCGGTTGGACGAGACGTGTGGCGCGGTTGGACGGCATGGAAGCGGGAATGGGAATTTGGGGGCTGGAATTTGGCGCGGTTGGACGGCGTGGAAGCGGGAATGGGAATTTGGGGGGCGCGGTTTAGGTTTACTAACACAGGCGGGAATGTTGACGTGGTGGCATAATCGTAATTTGGGATAATTTAGGATTAAAATTATTAAAATTTTATTATCGACCTAGAATGAGACATGACTTTTAACTTAGGATTTCAACGAGGAATAACTTTTGACTGGAGAATCAGAACAAAGCACGGTCAGATACATTTAGAAGGTCTCTAAGAAAGAGAAATACTGGCCCAGTTTTGGACCCATCCGACATCGTTTAATGCTCCGTCCACACCTCCGAAGTGTTTTTCCACTAGTTATATGAATCGAACTAGAATAAGACATGATTTTTGACTGGGGCCTTCAACGAGGCATAACTTTTGACTGGAGAATCAGAATGAGGCACGGTTGAAAGTGTTTCGAAGCTCTAGGCGATAGCTACATATTTGCCTTCAGGTCCAAACCCATCCGGCATCATTTAATGCTCCGTCCGCACCTCCAAAGTGTTTTCCCACTTGTTATATGAATCGAACTAAAATGAGACATGACTTTTGATTGAGGCCTTCAACAAGGCATAACTTTTTACTGGGAAATCAGAATGAGGCACGGTCAGAAGCGTTTTGAAGCTCTCGATGAGAGCTACATATTTGCCTTCAGGTCCAAACCCATCCGACATCGTTTAATGCTCCATACGTATCTCAAAAGGTTTTTTCAACATGTAGACTGAACTTCAAATGGACATAACTTTTGACTGGGGAATCAGAACGAGGCACGGTCGGATCCGTTGGAAAGCTCTTTGAGAGAGGTACGATTTGGTATTGGGTTTACCCATACCCACCCACTTTTGGCCCCTTTTGGGATCGTTTAGTGCTCCATCCGCATCTCTAAAAATTTTTTCACTATCCATAATAAACTTTAATGGGGCATAACTTTTGACTGGGGAATCAAAATGAGTCACAGTCGGATGCATTTCGAAGCTCTCTGTGAGATCTACATACTGGTCCAGTTTCAGACCCATCTGATATCGTTTAATGCTCCGTCCGCACTTCCGAAGTGTTTTTTTAATTTTTTTTGGGTCATGCCAATGAATAATATAGGTTAGGGGTTGATTAAGGCCGTTGATGAGATGATGAGAGAGGGGGTTGATTAATGATGATGAGAGAGGGGGTTGATTAATGATTAAGGGGGGTGGTAGTGATATATGTTTAGTGTTGTTGAGTGATGTTGAGGAAAGTGTGTGAGTGATAGGTATGGGTATGTGTGAGGATGATATAAATTTTTTTTTATCATCACCACTATTATCACTATCATCACTATCACTATCACTATACCACTACCACTATCACTACCACTATTACTATAACCACCACCACTACCACTACATAATTACTATCACTACCACTATCACTATCACTATCACTACCACCACTACCACTACTACTATCACCACTACCACTATCACTATCACTATCACTATCACTACTACCACTACCACTACTACCACTATCACTATCACTATCACTACCACTACCACTACTACTACCACTACCTACTATCACTACCACTATCACCACTATCATGCTCTACTACTACTACCACTACCACTATCATCATCATCATCATCATCATCACTATACCACTCCTTCACCACCCCTCCTAATTATCACTCCTAGCTAAAGAATATATATAATGTTATTACTACCATCAACGTCATCACCATCATCATTACTACCACTACCATCACTCCATCATCATCACCATCACTATTATTACCACTACACTACATTAACACATTAACATCACCATTAATTCCTACCATTACACCACCACAATCCATCATCTCCTCAGCATTAGGAACACCACATTTCCCAGCACTAAGATCCTTTATATTATCTATTAAAATTGTATTCTCTCTTTATATAAAATTTCTAAAAACTTTTTTTTATTGTTTTAAAATTTTATATACATTTATGTTACATTTTAAAAAAAATAATTTATAATTGTTACTTTTTTATAGTGAAGAGACAAGTGTGATTTTTTTCCTTTTGATATGATAATGATATGGTACATGAAAAATATAAAAAAAACATTTTTGAGGTTCTTGCATTACATTGGAGATGCCCTTAATCAGTCATTCACACTATTAAGTTTTTTGAAAGTAGTAAAAAAAAAACGGTGTCAAAAACCTATCAACATTATTTGGTTTAAATATTTGGAACCTAAGAGGCCGTTTGGATTGATCAATTTTTATTTTTATTTTTTTATTTTTTAGAAATTACTATTTATTTTGTGTTTTCCAATTTCATCTTCTAAAAAATGAGAAGTCATTTTCTAAGAAAATAAAAAATAATAAAATATTAGTTTCTATAGAGAATGAAAATGTAGTTGAAAAATAGAAAATAAAAAAAGACGGCTACAATGTTGAACGCCTCCTCATCACACGATTATTTTATTAAAATAATTAATATAATTTGATAATTTTAGTTTAATAAAATAATTTATTAAAAATAATTATTTTAATAAAAGATTACCTTTTGTTGTTGTGGCTTGCTGCTTTTTCTTAATCATTAGGATGAAGGAGGATACATTGAAGACAATATTATTTGGCTTATATCCCTTCTGAATGCTTGCCTGGCTTAATGTTAATTTCAGGTTCACTAGACCTGCTGCTTAAGGATTTAGCCACGTTCCTATCTATATCTCCATTGGCTGAAAAACATTGATTCCCAATGTCTCCCATCTGATCCATATTGCTAGTATAAGAGCTTCCCATGGATGAATGAACATTAATTTCAGTAGCACAAGAGAATTTTTTATGTAAGGATTGAACACTTGTGCTTCCTGCAATAAACTTGGTAAGAGGACAGGAATTTTGTGCATTTCTATATCTTGAAGAGATATCTTTAAGTGGCTCTCGATTATCAAGAACTTTGAATTGTTTTGAGCAAGTCTAACAAGAAATGCCTAATTCATCTGAGCACTTATTGCCCTCTAAAGTGGTAGAATTCTCATCAATCCGGAAGCACACAAGTTCAGGATTAGTAGCCAGCCAATGTTTGTGAACTAGAAGCAGCACTTTTCCCTGAAACTCTTATTGAGCTCGACTTTCCAATTGGTGGTGTCAGAGGAGGTTTATTGGATGCCCAATCAAATGTATCACAAGATGACGGTGCACTATGAGAATAAGAACTCTCCATGAATGAAAAGTCAAAAGTAGATTCTGAACTACCATGTAGAGATGCTTTGGCATGTTCATTTGTCCTAAATTGCTCTCCATAATCATTATGAAGACAAAGGGGGTCATTTAATTTCACATACTCCAAGAATCCATCAGGCAATGATTGAAAAACATTAGGAAGCTTATTGATTTTATAGTTTCCTAATGCAGCGATTGTAGGTGTAATCAGACTTCTTAAACTACCTTTTTGAACATTTAAAGAGAGAAGTTGTAATATCCTAGATATAGGGTTTGAACTAACCAATTAAAGATCAAGTCCTAATTAGTTCGAATCAGGTGGATTGAAACATAAATTAGCCAAGCTCATTTAGCATTTAGGTTAACTAGGTCGAGTTGAATCTAGAATTAGGTTAAGATTAAGATAAAATAAAGTGAATGAGAAGATTCGTCTCGCAAAGACGAATCAAATAAATTTGGTTTAAGTTAAATCGAAAATCATTTAGTTAGTGAACCAAACGAATCAAGATTGAATTAAATCAAACCAAATTGATTTGATTCATATTGGAAGAGGTTTTGATAAAATAAAATAGATGAAAAGATTTATCTTGCAAAGATGAATACAACAAAATTGATTTTAGTTAAATCGGAGATCATTTGGTTAGTAAACCAATCGAACCAAGTTTGAATCCGGTTCTCTACAGTAATCGAGTTCAATCGTTATAATAAATCTTAGGTTTTAAATTGATTTAGCACAGTAAATCCTAAGTTAAGCCGGTTCAACCCAATACTCCTCCTCAATAAAACAGGGGAGCGCCCGACTCTTCTCCCCCGTCACCATGGCCGACACCGCCGCTCGCCGCTTCTCCTCTTTCCCTGCCCCGTGCCGCGACTTCTTCCCCGTGTGCCCCTGCGCTCCTCAGCCGGCGCCACTTGGAGCCTACGCCACCGACGCCGGAACGCCTCCCTCCTCCTTCGATTGACGTCACCTCCGCTGCCGTCCAACCGACGCCGCCCGAACTGGTACCGCCCGTCGCCCGTCGGCTGCCACTGTCCCTTGCCAACCGCAACCTCCTTGCCGGTAAGAAAAAGGGTTTCATCTTTTCTGCAACCGAGATAGGGTTTCATCTCTTAGTTCTTATGATAGTGGTTGTGGTGGGTGGCTGTGAGGATGCTAGAAGCTTACAAACTATACCATTTTATGAATTTTGAACATGATAAATTCTTTACGATTGGTTTGGGTAAATTGGTATGGTTCTGTCATTTTAGGAATCTTAACTTTGATGACTTTTCGTGTGAATTTGGTAACATACTTGGGCAATGATTCTAATCCCTTAGTTAGAAATAGTAACGGTGAATCATCATAAAAGGAATGCAATATGAGTTAGAAGAAGAATCATGTAGGACTTTTAGAATAAATCTGGTATTACGAGAAGAAGTTATAGTTGAACTAAATATTCACTAGTTTCAATGGAAGATTTGAAGGGGCCACCAATTTCATTGAAGGTTAAATTCTAGAAAGATTATTTAGAATGAATGAATGAGCTATTAACTAAGGTAATATCTAATTGATGGAGCATAAGGTGATGTCCACTGGTAACTCTGGTTAATCTCATAAAATGTATGTATCATTAGAAATTGTATACTTTTCTCAATTTCAATAGCCAAATTTTGTTATCTTTTAATGCCATTAAATCTAATGTCTAATGTTTAGAGAACAATGAGAAATTTGATCTTAGGTTTGAGTAGATCGTTGACTATAAATAGAATTTCATAAAATAAAAGTTTATGTAGGAGATGTGTGAAGGAACTTTTCTAAGAGGAAGAGGATCTTCCCTTGTGATATGTTCTCCGATTGCTATGTAGAAGACATTTATTAGATCCTATTATACGGAGAGATTTTGATTTTGACGTATGTCACACCAGGTGGGTACTCCTGTGCTTGGTCAACACAGGTTCTCCTTTCGTAGTGCACGATTACTTTATTACTATTCTTATCATAGTCGTTGCTTGATTCATGGCTTGATACTTACCTTTGACCTTAATATGATCTCTTGTATGTTGCTTTTATCTGTCTTGTCGATACTTTTGTTACTGATGATGCTTATCTTGTTGATACCTTGTGATACCTGTTGCTTGCTACTTGCTAGTTGACCCTTGATATGATCTAATAACTATCCTATTGCTTCTGCTGTTAACCTAGTTGACCTTTGACATGATCTAATGCTATTCTGTTGCTACTCCTGTTGACCTAGTTGATATCTTGAGTCACTTGTTGCTGGATACATAACCGTTCCTTGGATAGGATTAGTTGGCTATCTAATACAGTCTCCCAAGCCAGAGAGGCAATGAAGAGTTTCAAGCATGCAAAAGCTTTGGTAGATTAAGAAAACAATTCAAACAGATATTAATCATATGACATTATTCTTATAAGTGACGCTGGATCTCTCCCTAATTTCTCTTAAGCTACAAACTATTGCACAAATAAATTATAATTAGTATACCTGAAGTCTTGAGTTTTTCTAGTTTATGTATTATGGAAGGACATTTCAGTACCTCTCTCCCTCCCACACTGATTTTGCCTTTGATGAAATTCTTCTGAGTGACTGCCTGAGACAACCTTTGCTACTTCACAATTAAACTTGGATCTAGAGGGAGATATCTTCTGTATTTCTTCAAGTGAAGCAGAGGGAGATATCTTCTGTATTTCTTCAAGTGAAGCACTTTGTAAACTTCCATCCTGTGCAGGCATAAACTGACGAAGCCTTGTTTTTGGAGTAGTAGCCAGGCTCCTACTGTCTGAATAGAAATTCAATTTTCTCCTTTTTGGCCATGATATTTCACACACTTTTGCTGTCAAATTTCTTAATCTTTTTGAACTAGTTATGTTATTAGTCCCATCAGGGTCTGAATAAGAAAGTCCCTTGATGTTTCTACGCAAGCTTCTCAGTGAGTATTTAGATTCTAATGAATGATTTTTCAATTGAGCACCAGATTCTGGTTGAGTTGAACCAGAAGTTGCAGTCAACCTTCCTGCAGTAACATTTCCTGTATCATGCACAATATTAGGAGCGGATGCAGCAAAGTCTGTCTCTTATGATTCTGGGCAAGTATTTACAGCATTATCAATCTGAAGATCACGCTGTGCTGGATTAAGTCTGTCTTGTAATTTTCTTCTCTTGTGTGCTTCATTGAACTTCTAGCAGATTATTTCAAACCAGATCATGTGAAGTTTCACAAGATCTAGAATGAATCTTTTCCTCATGATCATGAGGATTTGCACTTAAATATTCTGAACGACTTGATAGTTGTAGTGTGTTCCTTAAGACAATCAAGTGATCTAGATGAAGACACTTCATCAGTAACTTTACTTTGAAGACCAGACGAGTTCCTATCACTAGTTATGGTATGCTACATGGATTATGTTCTGCAGATGATCCAGATGAAGCTGCTTTATCACCAACTTTACTATGAAGAGGAAGTGAGTTCCTAGTAAATGATTGATTGATGGCTTGATCAGGCATTACCTAGTTATTCTCCTGGAGTTGCATTTAACAGTAACCTCATCTGTTTTGTTCTGTTAAGATATTCCTCAGATCCCTTTTGCTTTGACCTAGTTATTCTATGTGGATTGCATTCTATAGGTAATCCAGGTGAAGCTTCTTTATAACCAACTTTATTATGAAGATCAAGTGAGTTTATAGCATGATCAGACATTAAAGGTGTAGCCACTGACATAGTTAATCTCCTAGCGTTTCCTTCAACAGTCACCTCATCTCCAAATTTAGCAGTCTGTTCTGCTCCAATAAAATACTCATCAGGGTCCTTTTGCATTGATTTGCCACATTGGATTCTTACAACAGAGTCAGACACTGGTGAGCCCTCAACAACTTCAGAGCATAGAGTGTTACAATCTCTTTGATCATCCTTTTTGTGACCCATAATTGGAGCCACATTAGTATGTTCTTTATGAATAAACTCTGTAGAAATGCAAATTTCACTTGCCAATGGAGTGGGAAGAGGACCTACCCCTCTCAAGTCATTTCACAAAGTCAGACTAGAGTCAAGCTAAACACCCAATCCTTTTCCCGAAGTTACAGATCCATTTGCCGACTTCCTTTGCCTACATTGTTCCGTGGGCCAGAGGCTGTTCACCTTGGAGACCTGATGCGGTTTATTTCCAGATATGTATCGCTCCCGAGGATCAGGAGAAGACCACCTTCACCTGCCCGTTCGGGACCTTCGCTTATCGACGGATGCCATTCGGACTCTGCAACGCCCCAGGAACCTTCCAGCGATGTATGGTAAGCATTTTTGGAGATTTATTAGAACATTGCATGGAGGTGTTTATGGACGATTTTTCGGTATATGGCACATCTTTCGATGCATGTTTGGATAACCTGTCACGAGTTTTGCGCAGATGTATTGAGACTGATTTGGTGCTGAATTTTGAAAAGTGTCATTTTATGGTTGAGCATGGCATTGTACTAGGTCATATTATTTCTAGTGATGGCATCAGAGTAGATCCTGCTAAAATTAGTGCTATATCTGCTTTATCTTACCCCGCATGCGTGCGGGAAGTGCGATCTTTCCTTGGACATGCAGGTTTCTACAGGCGCTTCATTAGGGATTTCAGTAAGATTGCTCTGCCATTGACAAAATTGCTGCAGAAAGAGGTGGTGTTCGACTTTGATCAGAAGTGCAAGGAAGCTTTTACCCAGCTGAAGGCAGCTCTTGTATCAGCACCCATTATCAGACCTCCAGATTGGACCCTCCCATTTGAGTTGATGTGCGACGCTTCGAACTATGCAGTGGGAGCAGTTTTGGCACAGAGGGTTGATGGAGCACCTCACGTCATTTCATATGCTTCGAGAACCCTGGATGCTGCACAAGCGAACTACACGACCACAGAAAAGGAGCTTCTTTCCATTGTGTTTGCTTTAGATAAATTCAGATCATATTTGCTATGCTCTCATGTGGTTATTTTCTCTGATCATGCAGCTTTGAAGTACCTCCTAAAGAAGCCTGATGCAAAGCCAAGACTTATCAGATGGATGCTTCTGCTCCAAGAATTCGACGTGGAGATACGCGATAGGAGCGGGAGGGAGAACCTGGTAGCAGACCACCTGAGCAGGATTGCGGGGGACGAGGAGCCTATACCGATTGACGATGCTTTTCCAGATGAGCAGCTTTTACAGCTGCAGGGTGAGTCCCCATGGTATGCTGATTTGGTTAATTTTCTGGTTGCACATATTTTTCCTGCACAATTTACAAAAGCACAGAAAGACAAATTCAAAAGTGAGGCGAAATATTATGTGTGGGACGAACCTTATTTATGGAAATTTTGTAGTGACCAGATTATTAGACGTTGCATTCCTGACTCTGAGTTTCAGTCTATTTTATCATTTTGTCATTCTTCTGCATGTGGTGGACATTTTAGCTCCAACAGAACTGCTAGGAAAGTGTTAGAGTCTGGATTGTATTGGCCTACCCTGTTTCGTGATGCATATATTTTTGTAAATCTTGTGATAGGTGTCAACGAACTGGGAACATAGGACGTAGGAATGAAATGCCTCAGCATAATATGTTATTTTGTGAGATTTTTGATGTATGGGGCATTGATTTCATGGGTCCATTTCCTGCATCTTTTGGATTCTTATATATTCTTGTTGGCAGTTGATTATGTTTCCAAATGGGTGGAGGTCATACCCACCAGGACTGACGATTCTAGAGTTGTTGTGGATTTTGTCAGGTCTCACATCTTTTGCAGGTTTGGGGTACCCAGGGCGATCATCAGCGATCAAGGGTCCCATTTTTGCAACCGACACATGAAGGCCATGTTATGCAAGTACGGGGTAATGCACAAGACTTCCACACCCTATCATCCCCAAACAAATGGTCAGGCTGAGGTGTCGAACAGAGAAGTCAAGCTGATTTTGGAAAAGACAGTGAGCCCAGACAGAAAAGATTGGAGCAAGCGACTGGAGGATGCATTGTGGGCGTATCGCACAGCTTACAAGACCCCGATAGGGATGTCCCCGTACAGGATTGTTTATGGCAAAGCTTGTCACCTGCCTGTGGAGATAGAGCACAGATCTTATTGGGCAGTGAAAGCTTGCAACTTGGACATGGACAAAGCTGGTAAGGAAAGAAAACTGCAACTTCAGGAGCTTGAGGAGATCAGACTAGAGGCATATGAGAACTCCCGCATTTACAAGGAAAAGACTAAAAGATTTCATGACAAGCACATTTTACCAAGGGAGTTTCACATTGGTGATAAAGTCCTCTTGTATAAGTCTCGACTTAGATTCTTGAAAGGTAAGTTGAGATCCAGATGGGAAGGTCCTTATATTGTGACTGACACTTTTTCTTATGGTGTTGTCGAGATACAGGAGATTTCCACAGGTAGGACTTTCAAAGTGAATGGACACCGTCTCAAAAAGTTTCATGAAGTGGAGAAGGAAAAGATTGTGGAAGAAGTGAACCTCTACGATGCCATCTACCCAGTTGATAGGGGAGTATTCGATTTCACCTCACTTTCTTTTTGTACATATTTCATTACTTGTCTATTTTGGGAGTTTGCTTTGGTTTGATTTAGGTTGTGTGAGTTGTTTTTGCTTGTTAGAATAATTTTCCCCTATGCATGATTTCACTCACCTTAGGAGTTGTGATGATGTAGTTAAATGGTTTATCGAATTTTTAGAGATAACAAAGCATGAAAGATTTTGTGGATTGCGTGAGGATATGACTTAGGGATGAATTTTGCTTTGATAAGTTGAGATGATGACCTACATTTACCTAGTGAGGACTGAGCCTGATTGATTTCTTTGATTGAGTGGCACTTATGGAGAATGTTAAGCTAGAACTTGCTCGGATTCTATTGAAATCACAATAACATGAAGTTACATTGATTATGAAGGCTATTTCATTGTTTCACATCATTTCTCTCTTCTTAGTATAGCTTTAAATAAATCCTTCCATCATATGTTTCATTCTTCCATACCATACCATGTTTTGTTTTTCTTTTCCCTTGGAATTGGAAACATTGATTGTTGAGATGAGTTTTTGCCCGGGACGGACAATAGTTTAAGTGTGGGGGATGTGTTTTAATGTTTCATCATTTATTATTTCACCATTGGCAAACTAGTAGGATTTAGTTGTTGATTGTGCTCATTAGATAGGTTTCATTTTTGTTGAGGTATTTTTTCTTTTCTAAAAAAAAAAAACCTTCTGTTGAAAAAAAAAAAAAAAAACAAAAAAAAAAAAATGAAAAAAAAAAAAAAAAATTGTGAAAAAAAAATCTTCTGTTCAAAAAAAAAAAAAAAAAAAAAAAAAAAAGAATGAACAGATTCTGTTCATGTAAAAAAAAAAAAAAAAAAGTTTGATTGTAAAAAAAAAGTTTTGTTTCATTGTTTTAAAAAAAAATTCATTGGCTTGTTGTTTGGTTGTTGTTTAGTTGATAGGGAAATAAAAGTTTGTAAATGGACGATAGTTAGTAGCAAGTTCTATTTGGGATTCTCCTACTATGAGCTTCATTAGATTGGTTTGAGTTTAGGAGAGGATGGAATGATATGTCTTGCTATTAGTTTTTCCCCTTGTTAGCTTGGATGATATGTTCTCTTGGGCATTGCTTACTATACTCATCTATGATACATGTTATGTGTTTTCAATTCTTCCACTTACTTTCTTCTTTGCATTGTTTCCATCTTTCATTGCACATTATTGTTGAGCTTCATTCCTCTTAGCATGTTTCCTTTGAAACTCTAATAAGCCTTCATGATTATGCAACTTTGTGTATATATAGTGGTGGAGATGAGAAGAAGAGCAAGCCTATGGTAAGGCATGATCCATGAGTAGCTTGAGAGCACTCCACTTGTCACTTGTTTATGAGGATGAGCCACTCTATTATTCTCCTGTGAGGTTATGGTCATCATTTTTAACTTATTCAGAGTATATTGAAATTTCTGGGTTGTTGATCCATGTATGAAATGAATTCTGGATTGTTTGTATCTCTAAGGTTTGGTACTTCTATTTAGCTCATTGTTATGAACTTCTAATTTGATGTATCATTGCTAGGGTGAAAAATTTGTTTGTTTAGGTTTACTTTCACGAGACGTGAAAGAATAAGTGTGGGGGATTTGATAATTCATTATTTGACAGGGTTAATTAGGGATTATTTTGGATTATTTTGATCATATTTTATGTCATAATTTGGGTTTTGAGCTTATTTCTTATCTTTAATGAATTTGTGGCTTCATTCTATATTTTTCATTAATTGAGTAATTTACAAGTATTAATTGTTTAAATTTGATTGTTTTGCAGGAAATTAGGATGAAGCCACAAATAAGCTCAATTTGGAGGAAATTAAATCCTGGTTTGAGTCTGATTCAAATCAGAGTTCAATTTGGCTCAATCCGGTGCAAAAATGGTTAATTCGGTTCAAAGGGTTCAGTTAGATTCAATTTGGGCTCAAATCTGGATCAAATCAACTCAAAGTTCAGTTAAATCAGTTCAATGTGGCTGATCAAGTCAAACTTGGGCTTGGTTCAAGCCCATTGATTAAAGTTTAGCCGGTCCGGTTCAAGTTATGGTCCGGCTGATGTCACTTGGGATTAAACAACAAAACGCGAAGGCACGCGTTCGGGCGAGGTAGCTCGGTGTCTAGGTTTTCCTTCGACTTCTCTCCGCCGCCGACGACGCTTTTCGCCGAGCTCCGTCGCGCGCCACCTCTCCCTCTTCACCCTTCCGATCACACAGATCAGCCTCGGCTCCGTTGGTTGTCACCGTCGCCTTCACCGGATCAGCGCCGAAGTGGTTCGGAGGCGCGGAGGTCCGACTTCCCCGTCGTCGCGGAACGGTGGGTTGTGAGTGGTTCTCCGGTTACCGGTGCTCGACGGTTCGCATAGCCCAGCGAGCTGGTGTGGGTGGTTCTCCATCTTCTTCTCTGGCGCTCCATTTTCGCTGAACCCTAGCTCCGTGCCCTAAGCCGAAGTGGTTCGGAGGCATTAGGAACGCGTGTGCTTGGCTTCAATCATCCCATCCACCGGAAGTGACCAAGGTAAAGGGTTTTGATTTCTTTCTCTAATATTCTGTTTGTTGGTTGCAGCTGGACGCAGGGCGAAGGAGGAATTCCGAGCAGTGGTTCTCCGTTCGTGCTCCACCTAGGGTGCCTTGCTCTGGTGCGACTCGCTTCCCCTTGGTGTGGCATCAACTGCACGGTGCTGAGCATGGTTGATTCTGTGCCGATCTGAAGGACACTATCCCTACTTTCCTTCCATTAATCAAATCAGTTTCCCTGAGTTTTAATTCCTTGTTTGTAGTTACATGAATCACAAATCCCCCATGTTGTGCTTGTTGATCTTGTTCAGTTTTTGTTGTGGGCTGAGCATTTTGAATTAGGTTATCTGTGTGTATTGAAGGATGGTTGAATAAGTTTGTTTGAAATTGTTTGTTTTGATTGAGGTTAATTCATGTGATGAATTCTGTAAATAACCAATGAACAGTGTGAATTGAATTTGATTTCTAATAAATGGTTTTGTTTATTGATAATACATGTTGTACTAGTGTAGTATGTTGTAATTATGTGTTGTATGCCTTGTACAATGTAGTGTATAGAATGTTTGTTTTGTTTTGTACAGCTTGTGTATGTTGATTTGTATAGCTTGTGTGGATTAGTTTGTAATGGGTGTTGGATGTTAGTTTGTTTTGTAATTATGTGTAAATCTATTGTGATTTAGGGTGTAGTGGATATGGGATGTAGATTCTTGTTGTATGATGCTTCATTGTAGTTGTTCATGATTTGGTTGTTGATGAGTTGTATGTTTGATTCATGTTGTGTATTTTAGAGTATGTTGAGTGAAATTATGTGTATGTATGATCCATGTATGTATGTTGTATTGTCTTGTATGTTGAATGTATGATGTGAAATTAGGGTTTAGGAATGTGTATGATGTTGTATGTTGGATGTGTAGAATTCATTTGTTCATTGCATTTTGTTAATAAATGTTCCTTTTGTATCATATCGGTTGAATAAAGGTATGATTAGGAATGTATATTATTGTATTTTGTATTCTTTGTTAATTGTAACTGTAAGTTAAATTATGAATAAATGAAATTGTAAATAATTAGGAATGAATAAAATATAATAAAACCCCTGTACCAACTGTCTAGGACTACTTACATCATTGAGTCCAAGAGAGACGACCCGGACCTCTCTATACTACTTTAGCGATAGTTAGGGGTTTGGTAAATAAATAATTAATTTTGATGGGTGTGAGTGACATTAAATAAGGGAAATGTATATAAATAAATTCCCATACAAAAACACCGCATCAAAATTTTGGCGCCGTTGCCGGGGATTTCATATGATGTTTGTTGTACTTGACTGTATATAGGTGTTGTATATATTGTTGGTGATTGTATATAGTTCATTTATTGTTATGTATATTCATGTGTGTTGTTGATTAGTGTTGATTATTGTATTCATGTTATTCACTTGATTCTTTGATTCTTTGATTCATTTATTCATTGTATATACTTATTCATTTATTCCTCTTATTTGTTTATTCATTTCAGTTTTATTTATTTATTATTTTATTCTTTATTCTTGTAGTTCTATTGTGAGGTGTATGACCAGGTCTTCAGGAGAGGAGCTACTTGAGCTAGATCCGGAGATTGACAGGACATTCCACGCTCTGCAACGTTTACAGAAGAAGTCATCAGGTGTTCTGGACTGCAGCTCATCATTTGAGGAGGTAGACATGGCAGATAAGAACCGAACTTTGAAGGAGCTTGCAGCGCCTGACGTGACCTATCAGTATTCGTGCATCAGTTACCCTGTCATGGAAGGTGATTTTGAACTGAAGTCTGGTATTATACATTTGCTCCCTAAATTTCATGGATTGGCAGGAGAGGATCCAAACAGGCACTTGCACGAGTTCCATGTGGTTTGCTCCACCATGAAACCACATGGCATTTCAGAGGAAGACATAAAGCTGCGGGCATTCCCTTTTTCCCTATCAGGAGCAGCTAAGGATTGGCTGTATTCTCTTCTACCGGGTTGCATCACATGCTGGCTCGATATGAAGAGGATGTTCTTAGAAAAGTTCTTCCCAGCCTCTAGAACCACAACCATCAGAAAGAGCATCTGTGGCATCCAGCAGATCGTGGGGGAGACCTTATACGACTACTGGGAGAGGTTCAAAAGATTGTGTGCAAGTTGCCCGCAACATCAAATCAGTGATCAGTTGCTCGTTCAGTACTTCTATGAGGGACTGCTTCCCATGGACAGGAGTATGATCGACGCAGCTAGTGGAGGAGCACTGGTGAACAAGACTCCTAGCCAAGCAAGGGAACTTATTGCAAACATGGCGGACAATTCACAGCAGTTTGGAAGTAGAGCTATTGTTACTCAGGGAGTCAGTGAGGCTCAGTTGGCTATCACAGAGCAGCAGGGTTTGAGAAACACTATACAGGAGTTGACATCTCTGGTGAGGCAGATGGCAATTAATCAGACAGGCCACCCTTCTGCTATTTCTGCACCTATTATGAAGGTTTGTGGTATCTGTTCTAGTCCTGAGCATTTTACTGATATATGTCCATCTCTTCGTCAGGATGAAGTTCTTGCAGTGGCAAATCAGTTTCCTGCCCGACCTCATACTATACTGGTAAACAATTTCTCTTATTTTATGTTTATTTTGTATCATTTTTTATTGAAAAACTTTGTGGGGCTTAGATAAAGCTTGATCTAATACATTGCTTTAGTTTGATTTGATATATTTCACTGTTTTGTTATACTAAAAGCTTCATCCTATGTTCAATCGCATTGTTTCTTTTCAGATGGTGGCTTGAGCAAACCTTCAAGAAAAAACATGAATTAATATGATACACTCCACTATTTTGTGACCCCTAAAGGCTTCAGCTTAAGTTGGACTACATTGTCAACACAATGGTCAATTTTATACATTAGAAAATGTGTTGTGTGGCATGAGCAATGGATGACTTTCCTTGCATGGAGGATGCATACATTTTCATGGAATGTAATTTGTGGATATTGACTTGATGTGTATCTCTATTAGCTTTTTTTCATGGAATGTGTAATATGTTGTAAGAAGAATATTTGTGTTGGTTACTTTTGGTTATTTATAAATATTGAGGTGATTAAATACATCGATGCTTTTCTATTTGTGATTTGTTATGAATTTATAATATTATGATAATTTTATATTATTGGAAATTAGATTTATGTCACTCTTGCTCGATCATAATTTACAAACAATATAAAAAAATAAGTGTTATTACAACAGTTTTAGATTCAATGACATCGGTTTGGAAGCGTTGTCGTTAAGTGTTATTACAACAGTTTTAGCATCAATGACATCGGTTTGGAAGCGTTGTTGTTAAGTGATATTACATCGGTCGAAAATCGTTGCTAAAATTGGTGTTAAATAGATATTACATCGGTTTTACACCGTTGCATAATCGATGTCGTTGAGTGATACTACATCGGTAAATAACCGATTCGAAAACTGATGTTGTTAATTGATACTACACCGGTTACAAACCGATGTCTAAAATGTCAGACCTTTTATAGCGCCTTCATAGACAGCGGTCGATTTTCTCATAGACACCGGTGGAAAACCGATGTCTATGACTGTTTTTCTTGTAGTGAAGGTAATGTCAGCGCAGTTGTTCTTCGGAGTGACAAAGTCATTGAAGACCCTACTATTTCAGTGCCAGTACCTGACCAAGGCAGTTCTGATCAGATCATAGACTTGGATTCACATCCACGCCGATCAGGGTCCAGCGTACCACTTCCCTTCCCTCTAAGGTCGGTGCAGCCTAGGAAGAGCGTTGAAGAAGAAAAGGCTAGGGAATTCCAGGAGTTGATAGATCTCTTCAGCAAAGTTGAGGTAAATGTTCCTTTGTTGATGATGATTAAACAGATTCCCAAGTATGCCAAATTTCTGAAGGACCTTTGCATTCATAAGAAGAAACTGAAAGGTAATGAGTTAGTCAGCATGGGGAAGACCGTATCTGCACTTATTCAGGCGCTACCGCAGACAACATGGTGCAGGATTTTATTTGTTGACTTTATTCATTCCTAGCTATCTACAATTCCATTTATTCACAATTTAATCCTACAAGTTTTACCAATTTACAAATTACTCTACAATCCATACACAACTAAACATGAATTATCTAATCTTCACAGAACATGGTACAACATTAATTTATTAATACACAATTACACTATACCATAACAAAGTCCACAATTTAATTCATCACAACAAGTTAATATACAACATAGATTTCATTATCTTGCAATATACATCAATTACAACATACAACATACAAATGCCATTCATACAACATGCAACAACAAACAACATAATAATACAACACTAATTCGACAAATCTTACAATTGGCCAACTTAATAAATGTAGGATCTAAAGAATGTCCACATCTCCACAATGGCATGATATTATCCACTTTGGGCCTAAGCCCTCATGGTTTTGTTCTTGGGCTCTCCCCAAAAGGCCTCATGCCAATGGAGATACTTTCCATCCTTTTAAACCCATGATCTTTCCTATGTGTTTTAGATGTGGGACTATGTTTGCACCCTTGTAACCCAACAATCCCCCCCTCAAACAAAGGCTCACTGGAAGCTCCGCTACCATTTCTCATGGTCCGACTGCCATTTCTCTTGGTCCGGCTGTCATTTCTCATGGTCCGGATGTCATGTCCCTCATGGTCCGGCTGCCATGTCCCTCATGGTCCGGCTGTCATGTCCCTCATGGTCCGAGCCTCCCCTACTTCCTTTGTTTTCCCCGAGGGTCTCCACATGGTTAGATCTGGATTATGGCTCATTCGACGGTTAGTCCGGTGAAGAGCGGCCTCGCTTTGATACCAATTGTAGGATCTAAAGAATGTCCACATCTCCACAATGACATGATATTGTCCACTTTGGGCCTAAGCCCTCATGGTTTTGTTCTTGGGCTCTCCTCAAAAGGGCTCATGCCAATGGAGATACTTTCCATCCTTTTAAACCCATGATCTTTCCCATGTGTTTTAGATGTGGGACTATGTTTGCACCCTTGTAACCCAACAATAAACTTGTTCTTATTTAAATATTACAACAACACAACTACATACTACATACAACACATACATACATCATACATTACTCAACCAACCAATCCATATACAATCATCAACATCTTATCATTCTACACAAACCTAAGCAATTGATACAATTGATTCATATTATCCCTAAACCAACACCACCTTACCATTCAAGCACAACAACATCAACAATAGATGAGAAATTTCATTACACATCCTACTCAACCAAACAAATTCCATTCTCATGTTCTTACCATTTCAGCAATCAAACTTACAACATACAACATTTTGCAACCAGTTACAACCCTTCCCAACAACTCAAGTTCACATTATGTACCATGGTTCATTACAATTCTTGATATAAATTCAATTCATTACATTCCAAAACTCAAAATACAATAGAGGTTACAAGTTGATACTCAAACTTAAACAATCACCAACATTTGAATTAGGGTTATGCTACAATTCAACAAAGACATTTCCAACACAAGTTCATTTAACCGTTCAATTCACAATAATTCACACATAAAGCCTTAACGAAATTCGTTCCAATCAACCATATCCTCAACAACTTCATGCTATTATAACCGAACCAAACAACAACAAAAATTTATCGAAAACCCATGATAAATACAAATAAATGAAGTATAGGGGCCTCGAGTCGTATTTTTCCAAGGACTAGTAGACAATTGTTTAATTCAAGCTTTCGTGTCGTTCTTTTTGGTATTTTCTTATAAAAATGAGGGTTTTGGTGTTTTGCAATGAAATATAAATTAAAATCAGCAAATAATTGAAGGATATGCAATTTACTAGCCCAATGATGAGCTGTTAAACCAAAGTATCAATTAAACCTAAGATGCAATTCAAAATTCAATAAAAACCCTAACTGTTTAAATCAAACCTAAACCTAATTGTCAATGCTGTTAATGCAAGTAAAATGAAACGAATCAATTGAAACTTATTGAAATTGGGTAGCTAAACTATAAAATGCAATCAAGACACTTACCTAATTGAAGCTTAATCCGTAATCATCCTAAAGCAATTGGCACGGAACAGTGCCAACCATTTCAGAATCCGGGTATCAGTTTAGAATTGCAAAGAAAAGCTCAACTAAGCTAAGAAAATCCTAAGGTAAATTGAATCTAAACAACAACAGCTAAACATGAACCGAATAACTAATTCAACAAGGTTGCTAGGAATTAAGAAACTTCAAATCTGAAAATTGCAGAAACAACAATGTGCAGAAACAGAAATCAGAAAATGATAAAATCCTCCTCTTCTCCTTCGAATCCCTTCGGCTGGTTGTCAATCAGTTGTTGAATCCATTTGGAAGCTTCAAACTTGTCGTCGGGTGGTTTGCGCGTTGCCAGCACCACGAATGCCAGAGAAACCCTCTCCGGCCAATAAACCATGATGTGCAGTTACGTATCAGATGACAAACTAGATTTCACAGCTTCAAACTTGCTTCGATTGATTTGATGATGATTCCGGAGTGTTCGTCGAACCTCAGAGAACCCCTCCAAAGATGCCCGGCGCCATATTGTGTTGTGGTTGGCCGGAACGAGCTGAAACAGGGAAGAATGCCGCCGGAAGAACCCCCGCCGGCACGCCTCATCCAGCTGCCGGAATATGCCCAATCGACCGGCTTCCACCTCCTCAGGGATCAGGGACGCGATGGAGTCGATTTGGGTGGAAGACGCTGCCCATGGAGTTACGTCGCCGAGCAGGGGCTGGCGTTCGCGGGACGAAGATGAACAGTGGCGCATCCACTATTCATCGGGTAAGGTTTTCTCATTTATACTGCTGATTAATCAAGTGATTTGAGCCCTTGATTTTGAATCTAGCGGTCAGAACTTGATTTAGGCTCTAGGGCAGCTTAGGGTTTCCAAAAATTTGAGGGATCTTGATCGGGCTTGATTTAGGTCATGTCCTCCATGTTGGCTTGATTAATTTGGGCAAATTGACTCGATTTGATCGCGATTGAGCTCGAACTTGATCCGATTTGAAACCTAAAATCAATTAAAACCCAATTAATGCAAAAATTACCATTAAATCATGAAAATTATAATCAAGTTTCAGATTATGCAATATAGGACAATTAAAATCAAATTGATTCATTTCATAATTTATTTTCATGCAAAAACCTAAAATGAATCGATTAAAAATGCATAAAACCCTAACTCATCAAGGAGTTAGTCACTAGTCTGCATCAGATAGTGACTAGTTAGTATGATTGCATACAGGAGTAGGGTAGAGCTAGGTATGCTGTGATGATGGACATGGTCTGGTCTTAGGGCATGAGCCACCTTCATCCACCTCCCTAGTAGACCCCACTAGTTCTAATTTTTTATTATTGAGTTGTATTTTGACCTTAACTAGTACCGTGTTGACTTTAACTAATTTACTATTTTGTGCATTGACTTATCTTATCCTATTTTACATTATTACATTATTTTCTTAATTAGGAAGGTGCTTGGTAGACTAAGGACTAAACTTTTAAAATTATTTTCCTATCTCCAATCTTTCAAAAACTCATGATTTTCAAATCTACTATTACTTATATTTTTTATGATGTCTCAAAATTGCTTACTTATCATTTTTTGGGAAAAACATAGTTTCAGAAAGATATTTTAATTTTTTTTATTTCAAAATTAAAGATAAAATTTGAACTTAGCCTAGACACTTCTAATAGAGATCATGCACCTATAGATTTAGACTAATCATATCTGACAAAGCACATTAGATATAACATACTTGTGTATTGTGAAATCTAGAACAGTGTGAGATGCATATGGTAAAAGTCTGAGTTTTTGATGCTTATGTCCGTGCATCAAAATAAAATCTACACTAAAAACAAGTACAAACATGGATCAGGTTAAGTATTTCTGCTTAGTAAAGGATTAGCTGGAATGATACACTTAAACTTAACTAACTTGATCAAACTGCTATCTTTTGATAGTCAGTCAATAACAATAAGTTAGACATGTACCTAAAGAATAATATTTTTTATCTAAGTATTTTTATAGAATATATAAATGACATGCTGATTCAAACCCATCTTCTAACTTGATTGAAATTGAATTTATTATTTTTCTTCAAGTTCTCTTACAAAAACCTCTCAAGTCTTTAAAGATGTTTTGATTCTGTCAAAAGAGAGAAAAAGTTTTCTAAATGGTTTAAGAGAAAGTATAAGTTTTCATTTAAAATATTTTAAAAGTAAATTTTTATTGTATAACGTTTTCAAAAAAGTTCAAAGTAAATTTTCTATTGCAAAAAGATTTTACAAAATGGTTTTGAAAAAAGGACTTTTTTCAAGATGGACTTGGAAAATTTTTCAAAACTTAACCGTCCTAATTTATTTTCAAGAAAAGCAAAACCTTTACAATATGTTTTTGGAAAAAGTTTTTCAAATTTCTTAAGTATGACTTGTATGTTTCTTAGACTAATTGATAAAGTAAAAAGAACCATGTCAAATTCAGGGGAGAGAAAAAATCATGTTTTTAAAATTTTCTCTAATATACCTTAATTTCAAGGGAAGAATCTTAAGTTAAGGGGAGTCATGTTTTTGACTTAAAAGTAATTATGAACTTATTTTTGTTTAAGTATTTATACTTAACTTGGAACAATTTTCATAATTAAAGAGGGAGAGATTGTTGGTGCAAGGAGTACCAAATAATCGAACCGGAATTTTGATAATGACAAAGGATTTAAGTTAAGTCTGTCAAGTGGATTAATGAGCTAAATTGAGTATATAGGTAGCACAGGGAAGTCCTAGTTGAAGCTAGACAAAGGAAGCCCTAGTTGCGACTAGGCAAAGGAAGACCAGATCTGGAGGACTAGGCAAGGAATGTTAGGATCGGCTCGGTGCGTTGCATGTGTTTACACATTTCATAAATGTACACAGCGGAAGAAAAATAAATAATTATAACTAATTATTATAACACTCGCAACACACCATGTAGGATACAATAGATATATGACATAATTAAAAATTAATTTTTTTAAAGAATAATAATTTATTCTTGGTATACTTGACAGACGATGTTGAGCGATAATGGGATTGACAACAATCGAGCGAGTCTGTCAAAGCTCCACCTCTACCAGTTATCCATGCCAAGCTCTCGTTTGGACAACTTCCTAAGCTATGAGTCACGTTAACGTTTTCGGTACTAGCCAACGATTAACAACGATAGATTCAAGAGAAAATCCTAATATCGAAAAATATAAAACAACAATTATCGCGATCATTTTCCGGGGCTTTCACAACCTTTGATCGTCAATTTGGGATAAATGGTCAGAACCCTTTCCAACAAAGATGGAACGATCTTCGGAAACTTCATAAATTTTCGTAGAGATGGTAGATGGTCGTCAAACAACTGAGGTTGATTGACAACAACTGGACAACCTATCCGATGGCTGGAAACAATTTCCTACGACTAGACGGAACTCCGATGGCAACTGAGTCAATCGATCGTGAACAACAAGCTCTGATATCGGCAGATAGGTTGCTGACCATAAACAACAAACTCTGAGAGTGGCTGATGATTTCTTCAGTGGCTAGAAATGATTTTTGGCCACAGAGAATAGGAGATCGTGAGAGGCGGCGATGAGTTATCCTCTAGAGAAACCCAATCAGGAAGAAGACGCGACGTCCAACGTCAGCTAGGGCTATCTTCTTTTGGCGGTAGGGATACTCCCCTCGTTGGCTTGTGAGGTCGCAAGAACTCAACAGCAAATGACAAGCTCTTGAAATAAGTAGAGCTTGGAAGTTAGCTATGCGATTCGGGAAGGAAGTCGTGTGATCAGGGAGGCAGCCACGGGATCGGGGAAGGCAAGGCGACGCTCGCGCGATTGGGAAAAGCTTCTCTCTCACCGTGACTGAAGGAAAGCTGATGGCGACCGAGAACGGAGATGCGCTTAGGAGAGGAGGTGGCAATGTCGTGCGGCCGAGAAGAAGAAAAAACTATGATATTCCCAAAATCACGATTTCCTCACTCTTTGTTCTCATGCGCGATCAGGGATTCCGATCTCCCTCTTTCGAATGAGTTGGTCGCCGTTTTCTCGAGAAACAATTGCGATCTATGGGAAGAGCTAGGACAGAGTGCAACAGGCAACAAAATCGTAAAACCTCTATTCTTATGGTGCTAGGGTTTCTTCGTCCTGCGGTCGGCCACCGTCGCTCGGGAGAGATCGATGCTGGAGATGCGCACGATCGGCAGAAGGACAGTGGCGCAGGCTTCTCTGTTCTCATGGTCGACCGGGTTTGCAAAACTTAAATCGCGAAAAACTCTTTCTCAAGTTTTCTCACGTGCCAAACCAAAATAGGCGAACCGGTCCAATTGGATTTTTTTTCCTTAGAGTTTACTATAGTGAACCGGTCTGATTATTGTAACAAACTGGACTGAGCACTGTAGTAAACCAGATTTAATGGGGTTTAAGGTTTGAATGGTTGTAATTAATCCTAACCATTAGGATTAATGCCAACTGTTCATTCCTTTTCGATATTATATCTTATACAACATCTTATTAGGTTTGGATCCACTCTAAAAACCTTATCCCCTATACCGATCAGCTTAAGTTCAGTTCAAAATTAAACTAAGTTGTTTCGATTCAATTCAAAACTAAATTATTTGGTTCAGTAACCAAAACACCTCCAATCTGAACTAAATCAGTTTGTTCATCTCGTCTTCATAAGACGAAGCCGATCATCGCTTCTAATCTTCCAAAATATCTTCCATCAGGAACCAAATCATTTTGGTTCACTTCGTCTTCATAAGACAAAGTCAATCATTTTTACCCTTTGTCCGATCCAACCAGACTTTATTTCTCTTGATATGAGAATTCAATTCTCAAACTCATTTTAAGTCCTTCAGAGAAACTTGTAGTGCATGTAACCTAATAGATTTCTGGCTATGTTAGTCATCCATAATTAACCATTAATTACGAAACGATCATGAGTGACACCTAGTAGTACATCATGATCCTTAATTGATCAAAAAATCAATGATTAATTCCAGAATTATTTCTAAACCCTTCAGTAGCTACAATAAAACGTACCTTGTTTCTTTCACCGTCTTATACCCGCTCGGTTCAGGACATGGTCTGTCTGTATCAGTCCACACTAGGCTGACTACGTCACACTAGCCCAAGCTATTTTCTTGTCCTATAGATTCAAGTTACTTGCACATGTGTCCAAGAGTGTCATACTCTCACTACAAGAAAATCGGTCTTTAACAACACTCAAAAGACATCGGTTTTATGACAAAACCGATGTCTTTTACTTTTTTACAATGGTTTTAACAAAAATCGATGTCTTTAAGAGGTTGATTGGAGACTACGACAACGATTTTTGGAGGATACAATAACGGTTTTAAAACCGTTGTCTATGTGCGCTTTCAACAACGGTTTTTGATGACTACGACAACGGTTTGAAAATCGTTGTCTATTTGCGCTTTCAACAACGGTTTTGGAAGCTATAACAACAATTTAAAACCGATGTCTATTTGCGATTTCAACAACAGTTTTGGAAGCTATAACAACAATTTAAAACCGTTGTATATTTTCAATTTTTCTTTCCCTCTCTCCCTCCAAATATTTCTTTCATTACGCGCTTCCAAAATCAAAGTTATAATAAATCTTAGGTTTTCAGTGGTTTAGCCGCCGAATAACCTTTTTAACCTCGGTTTCATTTGCATTCCTTACTTTAATAGGAATCGCGCCCCTTCCCTCACAAACCCGAGCCCTGCTTCTTCCTTCTCCACCGTCTACCGCCGCCGCCCTACCTCATCTTCTTCCTCCTTCGTAGCCGACAGAGCAAGCCAACACCGCAGCCCCTTCGCCTTTCACCACCGTCTACTGTCACCGGCCATAAGGAAGGCTGGAGAAACCCTAGCATTGTGACTTGGTTTAGTGAAGCTCCCTTCTCCTCTATTTGAGCCGTCCGTCGAAAGGAGCATCGCCGCCTCCCCTGCTCCATCTCCTTTCCCCGATTCTTCCTCGCTTACTTGCTGCCACCGCAACCCTCCTCTGTCGGCGCCGCCTAGAGCCAACGTCACCGACGCTGAAGCCTTATTCCCCCTTCCTTAGCCAGATTCTTTCCTTTTCGATTTCCTTTTCGGATGGCTACGGTCTGCACGGCGGCGGTGGATCCCGGGTCGGCGGCGTCGCGGCTGCTCTCCGTCGGGTTCCTTCGGCACGTGGAGTCCATGTCGCGACTCCCATCTGGCAACGGCCGGATCTCCCACCTCAACGCTGTCATCCTTGGGGAGGCCCTAGCCGCCGAGGAGAACGATCTCATCTTCCCGTCCCCTGAGTTCTCTCGAGACGCCCTTGTCTCCTCCCCCGAACAGGTCCCTTTGTCTTCTCCTTTCTGTCACTCTCGGAATAGTAAAGATTATATATTTTTTATTTTTTTAATATATCATATAGTTTTCTGAATCCATCATGACTATATCATATCTTTCTTTCACTGTTTCATGAATTAGTATCGCAAAATGTATAAGAGATCTATCGAAGATCCTGCTGGATTTTGGTCAGAGATCGCTGCGCAGTTTTACTAGAAGAAGCGGTGGAGTCCGGATGTCTACAGCGAGAATATTGACGTGAGGCAGGGACCTGTTAAGATTGTGGTCGGTGTAGTTTTTTTGTCGTTTTAATTGAAAAGTGTAAGTTTTGCCCTGTTTTCTGGACGTATTTCATTAGTTGAATCGTTCTCTATCTTTTCTGAATGAAGTGGTTCAAAGGGGGCATTACGAACATCTGTTACAATGCCCTAGATCGGAACATAGAGGCAGGGAACGGCGATAAGGTGGCTCTGTATTGGGAAGGCAATGAACCAGGTCAAGATGGGCAACTTACATATGCCCAATTACTGGATCAGGTTTGCCAGGTACGTTCAGTTCAATCTGTTTCTTGGTTTAAGGTAGTGAAAGTGGCAGTTGGCAATGAATCTTTAGTGTCTTTAAATAGTTGGCCAACTACCTAAAGCATGTTGGCGTCCGCAAAGGGGATGCAGTTGTCATTTACCTGCCCATGCTGATGGAGTTACCAATTGCAATGTTGGCATGTGCCCGCATCGGTGCAGTCCATTCGGTACAGTTATATTACATTCCTCACAAGATTTTCAAGATTATAGGGATTGAATTTTGCTCTGATGGTGTTTTTCCTTTCAGGTTGTATTTGCTGGTTTCTCAGCTGAATCTCTTGCACAGAGAATTATTGACTGCAAACCAAAAGTTGTAATATGCTGCAATGCAGTGCGTAGAGGAGCCAAAGAGATAAACCTCAAGGCAATAGTTGATAATGCTTTGGTTGAATCTGCCAATAATGGAATTGCAGTTGGTAATTATAAAGTTTCTTTATGCCTGTTTATATGTGGAATTAGAGTTATTGCCACTATTAGCAATAGCTTTTTCAAATTTATTAAGCGTCATCCTCAGATTTTGCATTAAATAAACTAGGTTGTAATTGTGTATTGGTGATGATCATCCGTTTCAGTTATGCAGAAGTGAATAGTTCTTTAAACTTCTTTCTTTCTCAAATTTGTTATTTTTTCCCCCAGAAACTTTCACTGAAAGGTTATATCTTATCTTCATCGACATTACTTTTGCTTTCTCGCCTTTTCAGACTTATGCTTGGTTTATGAAAACCAGTCGACCATGAAAAAAGAAGATAACAAATGGCATGATGGAAGAGACATCTTGTGGCAGGTTATTGATACATCCATCTCTTAAATTGAGATTCATGATTAATTAGCTGTTCTGATGTCATTGTATACTTCAACTTGAGTTGCTATTTTTTTCTTTTCACTCATCATTACACCCATCTTGATGCCGTGTCTTTTTTTGTCTTTTTTCTTGACTAGGTTGCTGCTACTCAATTGTGTTAAAGAATAGCCATCCATGTGTGAAAGGAGCAATGCATCATGATTGCCCTGTATGTTTTGAGGTGAGATTTCTTGTCTTCTTTTATCACCTTGTCAATCAAAGAAAAAAGCTTCAATTTTTGCTGAAAATTTAAGTTGTTTCATCCTCAATAACTGGCATTGCTTACAGTATTTGTTCGAGTCTAGAAATGATGTGAGTGTTCTGATGTGTGGTCACACTATCCACATGCAATGTTTAAAGGAAATGCAGCAACATTTACAGTAAGTTCAGATTGCTACGTTTTCTGCCACCTTTATTTTTGATGATTCTTTAGTTAATCTGTTTACCTGATTGAAATCTCCTCGTGAAGGTATGCCTGCCCTCTCTGCTCCAAGTCTGTATGTGACATGTCGAAAGAGTGGGAAATTATGGACAGGGAAATAGCAGCCACTCCAATGCCTACAATCTACCATGATAAGAAGGTTCGCTTTTCTTTATGTCTGTATTGTGTTTACTTGTGCCATATATCCATGGGGCAACAGTAATGTCTACATGTGGTTGTTAATTCGCCATAATCTTTGTGATCTGGTAATGTTATTACACTACAGCAAAACTAAGTATGGGGCAGGGGCAGTGGACAAAGTCCGATGAATTTTGCTACCCATACACACACCGGCTTGCTACATTAAAACACAATGTGTAATTCAAATCTATTTCATACTCTTGTTGAGTATAACCATTCACCAGAACAATTCCTTCTTTGCTACGCTACTTCATTTTTTTAGTTAAGTTTCATTCACCTCTGTCAGAGGTAGTAGGAAATTTAGTTATTGTCTCTGGTGGGGTTCTTATTTCTATTACTTTTTTAAGGAACTGATTTTTCTAGCCTTATCAGTTAATGAGAATGTACCTAATATTATGTGTGTTTCCATTGCAGTGCTGTAAAAAACACAGTTATGTGTGCCCCAGTCTATGTTAGTTCACTTTTTTTTGCTTCTACATCCGTTTGCTGAGAAAGATGGCGAAGACCAGGAAGAGGATGATGGGGCTGAAGGTGATCCTTCTGAGGATGAAAATGCTGAGGGAATGTGTAATATGTTGCAAGAATAATATTTGTGTTAGTTACTTTTGGTTATTTGTAAATATTGAAGTGATTAAATATATCGGTGCTTTTCTATTTGTGATTTGTTTGGTGAATTTATAATATTATGATAATTTTGTACTCTTGCTCGATCATAATTGACAAACAACATAAAAAAATAAGTGTTATTACAACAGTTTTAAATTCAATGACATCGGTTTAGAAGCGTTGTCGTTAAGTGATATTACATCGGTTGAAAATCGTTGTTAAAATTGATGTTAAACAGATATTACATCGGTTTTACACCGTTGCAGAACTAATGTCGTTGAGTGATATTACATCGGTCGAAAACCGTTGCTAAAATTGATGTTAAACAGATATTACATCGGTTTTACACCGTTGCATAACCGATGTCTTTGAGTGATACTACATCGGTACTACATCGGTTACAAACCGATGTCGTTGAGTGATATTACATCGGTTGCAAACCGATGTCTAAAATGTCAGACCTTTTACATCGCCTTCATAGACATCGGTCGATTTCCTCATAGACATCGGTGGAAAACCGATGTCTATGACTGTTTTTCTTGTAGTGTCTTGACATGTGTTACTTTGGTGAAAGACTTTTAGTAACAATACCAACAAGCAGCCGTAGGGTATACATCTCTCTTAGCAGAGAGTGGTGAATCTTCTGTGAGCTATTCAAACACCTTCGAGCACTTCAACTTATACCCAATCATCCTGGGTCCACATCTTATTAAAGATGTCTTCTTAAGATGTTAAAGTATAAGCCTACATGACCAAGGTGATTTGAATACCCCAAGTCTAAGGAAACCTCACTTAAGTCACATTGAGATCTTTGTTGACATGTGCTTAAGAAGAACCATACGAAGTCTCAAAGCAGGTCAGTCCAATGAACTGATTACCTTTACACTACAAGAATTCAGGTATTTAGCGACGAAATTTTTTCGTCGCTAACCTAATAATTTTGTCCCTAACATATCTTAGCGACGATAATATATCGTCGCTATTTTTGTCGCTATAAGCTTGTCGCAAATTAACATTAGCGACGAAATTTTGACAATTCGTCGCTAACATTAGCGATGATTTTTATTTCGTCGCTAATCCACGAAAATTCGTCGCTAACGTTAGCGACGATATTATAAAATTTCGTCGCTAACGTTAGCGACGAATTATCAAAATTTCGTCGCTAACGTTAGCGACGAATTTTTATAATATCGTCGCTAACATTTCGAAATAGGTCACCGGAGAATCTCGAAGGTTAGCGACGAATTTAACCAAATTCGTCGCTAACTAGCAGATTTGCTATGTTTTCGTGGCTAACTAGCAGATTTTCTGCTCCCGTTTCTCTTTTTTTCTCTTATATCTTGTAATACATGCATATCACAATAAAGCCTAATATATACACATCACAAAATAACATTCAATAACATATTCACACACAACAAACACAAAGTTTAACACAAATTTTATCACATAAATTTATCACATCTCAAAGTTTAACACAATGTTTAACACAAAGTTTATCACATCACAACAAATACAAAGTTTAACACAAAGTTTCACAATACAAACATTATTCCAAGAACTATGGCAAATAAGCTCCCCGATAATTATATGGAAGTTCGAAGCCTGCAACTGTAACGCCCGAAAATTCTCAATTTAATTCTAGAAATATGATATGAATTTTCTGGAATTTATGCATATTTTTATGGAATTTTTAGAGTATCGGAAGTAGCAAAAAGAAATAAGTCGCTTAAGTGGTCTGCGGGGGAATTGAACCCGAGACCTATGACTTAAGCAGAATAGAGGGAACCAGTTGTGCCAGCAGCGGCCGCTGAAAGAGAAGGGATTCGAATATACTTATAGTCGAGTTGGGACCTATTTACCACTTAATATAAATAGGCAACTTAAGTGAGAATTAGGGATTATTTTAATGAAAACCTCCTCCTCTTCCCTCTAGGCGCCGAACCCTCTCCCTCTCCCAACCGCCGAAGCCCTCTCTCTCTCTCCCTCCTCTTCACGCCGGACACCAAGGGCCAACGGGACACCTTCCGACGAAGATTCCAGTACGAGAGCACTCGTCTCCGCGAGAGGAACTCATCGACGCAAGCAAATCGTCGAACGACTCTTGTTTCCGGAAAATCTAGAGGTTAAACCGTAAGGAAATTTAGCGAAACAAGTAAGAAACTCCTCACCTGCAGTATAGGGCTTTGTTTTATGTTTTTCGATTGATTAGATAACATGCTATGTAGGAATCCATGTATGGGGGTGTGCATTAGCGCACGCCACGTGTTTGTTAAAATGCCTAGACACGTTTACGCACCTTAGGACATGCTAGGTAGTCTTACCTCAGTTATAGGGGACTACGGTCCATTGGGTAGGCTCCCATAGTAGCCTCTAGGTTCAGACAACCTAGCACGGGTTCAGATAACCCTTATGAAAACAAGACACACGAACAAGTAAACAAATGTATTTATTTTATGAGGCACTGTACAGGATCTTTGATCCAACGGGTTGGATTCCCGCAGTCATCCCGGGCTGGACTCCCGCAGTCGGTCCCTAGGTTCAGATAACCTAGTAAGGGTTGGATTCCCTCAGTCATCCCGGGAGGGGCTCCCGCAGTCGCCCATAGCATGCTTATATCACGGTACAGTGCCGGGCCCAAAGCAAGAACATGATATAAATAATTTCACCTACTATGTATATGGTTTTCAGGTTTATAGACCAGTTAGGTGAACACGATATAGGCACAAGAATAGCTAAGTTTAGATAACTTAGCTCAGGCCTCAGTTTTATGCTATATTGTGTACTCAGTATGATCCATGTTTATGTTTAGTTTTATGATACATGCTTATGTTCAGTTTTCAGTTATGCTTTATGCGATGCCATGCCATGTAATTCCTGTTCATATATGATTTCAAGAAGCATGTTTTCAAATCATTTGCATCGTACATGTTTTAGTGAGGTAGAATGTTTCTTACTAAGCTTTTAGCTTACAGATTCTATTTTTCCCTATACTGCAGATAAAGGTAAGGGAAAAAGAGATTGATGAACTGGTGGAGGCTGGAAGATCAATGCAAAAGCAAAGATGTGTGTGGGCTAAAGGAACTGGAACTACGATCTAATTTGACCTTGTGGTTAACCCATTTATGAATTCCGAACATGTTTTAGACTATGATAACTTCTTATAGAACCCTCATGCTATGCCAAGATTTATGTTTAGCCATAGTAGTATACTTGTGATGCATGTTAGAGCAGGTTGACATATATTACTGTGAATTGGTTGGACACCGTCGGCTTCCAGAGTGCGACACGGCCGCCCGTGCTAAACAGCACGGCCGTGCCAGACAGGCCTTCCGCGTCCAGAGCCGGACACGGCCAGGCCGTGCTGAACAGCACGGCCGTGCCAGGTAGTCTCTCGGCGTGGACGTGCCGTGCGTCCAGAACTTGACACGGCCGGGCCGTGCTGAACAGCACGGCCGTGTCAGTTCCAACCCCTATAAACACAGAATAATTTAGGTTTCCAAGGAGGATTTTGTTTTAAGACACTTTCTTGCCACCCCAGTAAGCCTTCCGCTGTAGTTTATGCATGTATATAAGTAACGAATCCGGCCTTGTAAGTAAGCATGAGAGGTCGGGGCGTTACTTTGATATACCAACTGCTAAAATAGTATTGGTTAGCCACTGTTTCTTACTAGAGACTAAAAATCACATGCACACAGCATAACCACCTTAATCTACATAAGATAAAAAACCAGAAGACAATCTAATCTGTAAGTGAATTTTGTATGCTTATGCTGCTTTAGAGTACTAATAGTTAATGTTGTGTAATGCATACCAGACAACATTTATAACTCTGATAATAACGAAAGGCCTTTTTTGATATTTGAGAAGTCACAGCATTGAATAATAAAAAAAAAGTTTAATGCATATCGACAACTTTTTGCAATAGAAAAACTCTATATAACAGTGGAAAAACCTTGATATTGTAGGCATCTCTATCAGCCACTAGTTGAAGCAAATGCTGGTTCTGTGTTTGCATGTCTTCATATGCTTGGCCAATTGTCTATTAGGAAAATAGTAGAAAACGAAGAATGTTTAGTATACACACATAAACAAATTAAAGAGCAAATTTTACAAACCATGAGGATTGCATGTCCTCTATTTCAGAAATATAAGCTTCGCCTTCAGCTTCTTTTATTCTTATGGTCTCTTGAAGCTCTAAGACGTCTCTGGACAAAAAATACAAGTCAAACCACTGCAATATTCGCATTTTACTTTTAGGGCTCGATAGACAAGCTTGTCAACAACATATGCTGACTCCTAAAAATCAAGGTCTTGAACTAGGAATTTACCCATGGCCTCCTCAACTGGTAGTCCTGTCAACTCAGCCGGGGAGAGCCTGGAGGCGGGAGATGGCTCGGGCAGCAAGCTTCTGGGACTGGACGACTCTGGTAATGGAGAGGGCGGGGTCCTCGACGCAGGCAAGCTCGAGGTCCAACACGATGCCGACGTCGATGCGGTGGAGGATGGCGTAGAAGGGTTTGCGGGAGGTGCGAGAGCGGATCCAGAGCGGGTTGAGGAGGGCGATCTCGCGGGCAGCAGCGGCGCGCTCGAGGAAGGCCGCAGCGGAGGGGGTGAAGAGGGAGCAGTGCAGGCGGCGGAGGAGCTGTGGCGCGCTCGAGGAAGGCCGCAGCGGAGGGGGTGAAGAGGGAGCAGTGCAAGCGGCGGAGGAGCTGTGGCGCGCTCGAGGAAGGCCGCAGAGGAAAATGGGGGCCGGGTGGGGTTTTTAGCGAAGGTTAGCGACGAATTATAACCTTTCGTCGCTAAACCTGTTTATTAGCGACGAATTTAATAAGTATCGTCGCTAATGGTTAGCGACGAAAGTTAATAATTTGCCGTAAAAATTTATTAGCGACGAATTATTAAGTTTTGTCGTTAATTTTTAGCGACGAAACAATTATTTCGTCGCAAAAAATCAAACGGAAGCGGGATTAACGGAAGCGGGATTAGGATTTAGGCGAATATTAACGACGAAATTAATATTTCGTCGCTACACATTAGCGACAAAATTAATATTTCGTCGTAAAAACCGAAGTTAGCGACGAAATATCAAATTTCGTCGCTAACGGTTAGCGACGAAATTAATATTTCGTCGCAAAAACTAAAGTTAGCGACGAAATTTGATATTTCGTCGCTAACGGTTAGCGACAAAATTAATATTTCGTCGCAAAAACTAAAGTTAACGACGAAATTTGATATTTCGTCGCTAATACTTATATTAGCGACGAAAATGAAAATCGTCGCTAATAATTCGTCGCTATTTTTATGATCTCTTGTAGTGTTAATCAACATCCATGTTTCTCTCAACATCCAATATTTTCAACTAGTGAGATCGGCTGCTTGTCGAACCAAGGAGTTTAAACGTACTAGTCTCAGTAGAATCGATGATGTCCGTAATCGTCAATTCATCGATTACGGATAATTTCAATACATTCATAATTACACATGTAGGGATCTCACAAGTTGTGATCCAATCACAAATTCTCTTATGCTATGAATTATATTGCGGACATTTAGTAATTAAGTTTAAGTTTCAATCAAACATAAGAAATTATGCACTTAAAAAGTGAACTTTATTTATTATTAAACAATTTAATAATACAACCATAAGACGATTACTTTAGGACACCTCTCAAACATAACATCCAACTCCTTCAGAGTCCAGGTGCCTAGATAGGTTCTAGGTGCCCAATTGCCCATTCCAGGTCAGTGTGAGTCATTGTCGAACAGATCAAGGTGATGCCCACGTCGCTAGGTTCCAGATGCCTGAATCCCTTCCAAACACCCGAAAGGTCTAGAGCTGTTAAACAGACCATTGCCAAGTGGATGGAGTTTTGATGAATCTAGGCACTCGGAAGGACTCCATGCACTCAAAAGTGTCACATCAACACAATGGTCAGATAGAAATAAAGGCTATAAATAGACTAAAGCTCAAAGAAGAAAGTAACACACATTTGAATTCATTGTCTTTCAATTTTTTTTATAGTTCTTACACTCAACTATTGTACGAGGCTTCTCCGCCTCTGGATCGTTTCCGATGAGGATATTTTAGTGGAACTTTTATAGTTCTTAGACTAATAACCTGACGGTTGTAACTAAGTAAATTCGTGCCTCGTATTTTTTCATGTTATATTTGTGTATTTTAACTAGTATGTGTCTTTGCTAAAATGTTAGCAAGAGAAATCGATATTTTGATTCGTAGGTCGCTATTCACTTCCCCTCTATTGATCCAAATCGATTTCACAACACCAACAAGACTTTTACCTAATCATCCTAGGATCACATCTTCAAAGAGATGTTTGCTTAAGATGTTGAAGTATAAGTCTCCATAATCAAGATGACTTGAATACCTCAAGTCGAAGGAAACTTACACTCTAACTGCAGTGAGATCTTCATAGATAAGTATAGGACCACATGAAGTCTCATGATAGGTCATATCTGATGAATTAGTTATCCTTAACCAACATTCATATGTTAACTCTCAACATTCTAATATTTTCAGTCGATTAGGATCAGCTGCTTGGTTAAACCAAATAGTCTAAATATGTTAATATTAGAGAATCAATGATGTTCAATCTCATTAATTCATCTACTAAGGAATATTTTAATATGTACATAATTACACATGAAGAGATACTCATTAATTGTTATTCAATCACAATTTTTTTCATGCTATGCATTGTATTGTGGGCTTCATTAATTGAGTTTAAAATCTAATCAGATATATAAAGAATGTACACTGAAATAGTAATTTTATTTATCTAATAAATAATATTATCTTAAAATACCTCTCAAATATAATAATTATTGTCTAACTTTATTTTTATTTACTTGATATATTAACTCTGGTAAAAGATTTCTCCTCCTCTAAAGTTTTTTGAAAAGGAGTTATTTTAGAGGGAATTCGAGAGTGATCCACCTAATGGATCATACGTCGTGGACGTAAAAACTCTAGAGGAAAATGGAACCACATTAAACCCCTATGTTCATGTATGGTATTTTTTTATTCCAAAATATTTAATTAACTTAACTTAGCGTTGATTATATTATAAATTGACTTAGTGTTGATTACATCGTAAATTGTCTTAGTGCTTATATATTGTAAATTTAATTACTATTTATTACATTATAAATTTAATTAGTGTTTATTCTGCTATAAATATTTATTTAGTCTTTTTTCCGTTGCGAGTAACTCTGATTATTTTATTTTATATTATTTACTATCAACTAAAAAAATTATCATATATGTTATTCATCTTCTCTACCATCTTGCGATTCTATAAAACGATGAGACAATGATAGAAATGCAAAAGATATAATCGAGAGTTAATTTTGGATGCAATAGTAAAGCCAAGAAGATATACTTGTATTCATCACTGACTTTTCTCCAATAATTCACTGATAGTGAAAAAAAAACTTAACAAATCTTACATTTGTTGATGATGGTGAGTTTGAACCTTGAAGCTCTGACATTATGTGAGAAAGTGTATTTTGTAGTCAGATGAAATAGTAAAAGGAAGAAGAATGGAATAATCAAATTGTGAACCAAAGTGGGAGCTTTGGTCGGAAGATGAAGCCACAAACCAGAACAAAGTTGCCATGTGTAGTACGAGCTTTATCTGGGAGGGAGACTAGGGTTTGGATTCTCACGAATGAAGATTTCGGATGGTTGGGAAATGATAGATGAATCATGTGACAACCACGGAGCTTTGCCCGGAGGATGAAGTGCTAAGTGAAAATAGGAAGAGAACGGAGACGCTCCAGCAATCAGAGCTTTGGCCAAGAGGGAGAATAGGCTGCGTTTGAAAACGGGGGACAGGACATAAATACAGGGACAGTATAGATTTTTTGTCTCTGTCCCCGTTTGTTTTTGAGAGACAGAGACAAAAACTCCGTCTCTGTCGCCATGCAGCTTTTTTTTTTGTCCATCCTAAAACGGGAGACACCGCAAGTGGACGGAGACAGAGAAATTAAATTCCCATTTTACCCACCTTCCGTTGTTCGATTCCCTTCGCCTCTTCTCCTCGCCACCTCCACCGTCCATCGTCATTGTCACCACCGCGGCAGCCCTCGGCATCATCTTATCGTCGGCGTCCATTCCCTTCTCCTCCTTTCTCCGAGGATTCCTCCAAATCCCTCTTCTCATGACGAAGCAGAATGTTGCGCCGATCGAGGCCGTCTCCGCCATCACTGTGGCGAGCTCTTCCCCCTTGTTCCCCTACACGCCACCGCTCGCGCTGCGCAAAAAGATCCTTCCCCAAATCGAGCTAGATAGCGGGAAGGCGGGCTCTTGGTGGCTCGACTCCATGAGGGCCTCCTCGCCCACCCATGCCAAGTCGACTGCCGCCATCGCCGCCAGACCTATCGTCGAAGCTGTCCTTGACGATCTTTCCAATTTGACTATAAGTTCTGACTTCTCGCCTTCAGCTCGTGTAAAGTTAGTTTCTTTTGGGTTTTAATTTGTTTATTTCCCCTTCTTCTCCCCTATCGAGCAGATGCGGCATTCATCGGCTTTGAGCAAGTTCGCTCAAATCGTGAGCTCTTCCAAGGGAAAGCAGATCGTGGTCTTCCAAGGGAAACCAGAATCCATCTCCAACATCCTTTTCTTGCTCGGTTTTTCTCCTCTTAATCGCATGCTTATATCGTTCTCTCATTTTGTGTGGTTCAGGCTCCCAACGGAGTTTCTTTTCAACCAGCCAGTGAGTTCCTGCTCATGCTTAAATTATGAAGGGTAATTTAGTCTTTTAAGTTAGAGATTCTGTTTTTGTATTTTGTATTATCAAATATGAGACAGATACAATTTATATTCTGTCACTGTCTCTACTGTCTTCTGTATTTTTGTATTTCTGTCACTGTCCCTTGTGTCCCTTGTTTCCAAACGCAGCCTTAGGGTTTGGATTTCGGGCATTTGGGTTTTTAAGAAGAAAAGCATTGGTTGCTAGGGAAATGATAGTGATCTTGTTCTTCGATTGCATGGTATTATTTGGAAGAGTTTCATAATATGATTGAGTTGATTAGTGCAGAATAGATTTATTGAAGTGGATAATGATAGAATTTTAATAAAATCGATTTATCTCTTCACAGATAGTCGTGGAATTGAAATTTCATTTTTTACTAAAGTGTTTGAAAGAGCATGTGATTAATGCGTGGAATGAAAGAGGAATATAATGAAAATTAAATATATTTTAATAAATATATAATTTAACTATACAATTTGAATATTAAAAAATTGATTGCACGGTTCATTAAAGAAAAACCGCCGGTCCAAGTAGCCAGCGGCCAGGCCCCGGTTCGCTTTCAAAATTAAATTCGAACCGCGTGACATCGACTGCCGAAGCTGACCCGGCCTCGTTCGGTTCGCTTTCAAAATTAAATTCGAACCGCGTGACCTCGACTTCCGAAGCTGACCCGGCCTCGTCCGGTTCGCTTTCAAGATTAAATTCGAACCGCGTGACCTCGACTGCCGAAGCTGACCCGGCCTCGTCCGGTTCGCTTTCAAAATTGAATTCGAACCGCGTGACCTCGACTGCCGAAGCTGACCCGGCCTCGTCCGATTCGATTTCAAAATTGAATTCGAACCGCGTGACCTCGACTGCCGAAGCTGACCCGGCCTCGGAGCAACCAAAGTGTCTGTGTCGCTGTTTGTTTAAATAAGTCAATTTCTCCAAACCACCTTCCTGCCTGATCACAACTGCTATTGTTTTCTCTCCCACGCCACGGTGGAGCCACCCCTCGTCACCTCCTCTGCCTCCTGCTAACCTGCGCACCTCCGCGAATCTTCTAGCAACTTCCCTCCGCGAATGTTGTTGTTTGCGTTCAGATTGGGCTTCGATCTCGGCTGATTTATTTCACCTTTTGGTCTTTTCAGAGGCTACTTGGCCGTTCGACGTTGCGCTTATGGCGTGGCTCTTCTGATCAAAGGTTAGAAGTATGTTTCATTCATTTTTCGTTTTGTCTTTGAGCGATCAAGATTGTATCTCTTATTCCCTTCTGTTTTCTAGTGGATGATTTCTGTCTTTTCTTGCTATTTTTGGACTATTTGAGCTGCTGGATCATCTATCGAATGAGCACTTACTTGAGATTCTTCTGTTGTTGATTGACTAAGTGTTTTTTATTTTTTTGGGGTTTCAGATACTAAAGTTGAACCTACGCAGATGCAAGCCAATGCATAAATTTATTGTTAGAAAAGGAGTCTTATTCTTCCCTTGCTTGATTGGAAATAGGATGCGAAAAATTGGTTTTTCTAACTAATAAGGTGAGTAAGATCCATTATATGAGTCGTTGGGCATTAATAAATTATTTTTGTTGGTAGATTATTGTAAAACTAATTTTCCAAGTGAATGGAAAATTAATATGAAGAAATCGGGCACGTTGACAGTTTAATCCAAATTGATATATGATTAGATGAATGCACAATCTTATAAATGAACATCGTGCAGGGATGCAAAAATAAGAGTGCTAACTTGAATGCATGGAAATGTTAATTTGTGTGAGACTTTAAGGGAAAATTTGCTTTAACAAATTGAAATGATGGCTGAAAGCCAAATTGAGCTTTATGTGAAGGCAGCAATCGACCTAAAATTAGGCTGATATCAGCTCAATCTACAGAATCCCACCCCAATGGGCTGAAGTCAGTCTAATTGGGACTGCTGCAAGCAACCCAATTTGTGTTAGGTTCTAATGCGAAACATAAACACAAACACAGCGGGAAACGGAACCCACCAGAGATCCATGCGAATTCGAATAAAGCGTTTGTGTAGAATATTACCTCTTGATGCACAAAACCTTTGCGAATCTGGAGAGTAAAGCCTATCTAAGTGCGATCAATATGTGCGCGCTTCTATGGTATCCACACAAGTACAACCATCACCTGTCTCACGAGCAAGATTAGAATATCACATAACCCACACTGTAATGCTAGCTACTCTTTAAAATTAAGATTGAATCCTAACTTTTAGGGCTGACACAATCTTATCATATAAAATTGTGTTAAAAAAACACTCAACTTCCAAGTCTTATCTAATAAGACACTTTCATACATATCCAAAATGTAAACAAAAATACAAATGTGGGTATTAAAACCATGGTTTTATTAAAACTCGAATCATATCAGATTAACTCATTAAGATAATATGTTTAAGATCCATTTAGATTAACAAATTAATCCAACAAGCTTAGGCCCACATTATTTTAATCGTACTAAAATAAAATAAACTTTAAAATCGATACGCTCTCTGTGTGTGACCCAATAAATTCTCGTAATATAGGTAGTGACTTTAAAATCTCATTTTAAAAGTACGAGTACTGAGTGACATCTAGCAGTGCATCATGACAACCCAAGTGACGAGAATGTCGTAGATTCGACCTAACCTATCTATGACTATTTTATTGTATAACTTAATTCTTTTGTCTATTACATCTAAATTGATTTACGAGACATAGAATGTGTCATCCTCTCATCAGTCTATGTGTTTCTTGATCTCTAAGTAGAAATAATTAAATAAATTTAATATTTCATATTGACTTATTTGAGCATGATCATACATTTTAGTAGTTCCACTTAATCAAGGAGCCTACAGACATCACTTCCGTTATATGAAAGAGACAAATTCAATCTACATCATTTACATTCCTCTGCATAACTTGCTGTATACCTAGTGAATGACTTTATAATCGACCTTGTTACAGGTGATGTTTGTCGATACTAAAGTACACAACTTCTTATGTAGGGGACCGTAGTGAGTTCAGGTCAGAGAACTGTTTATACTAATAGTCAAGAATGTTTATGACACTCATATAACAATCTATGAAACATTCTCCTGATGAGTCATTCAGTACATATTCTCTAATATATACCCATATGTTAACTTGATATCTCATATCCATGACTTGTGAGATTAAATTATCAGTTAACCTATATACTAGTCTTAATGCATTAATTTTACCCTTGTATATTAATACTTGATTAGGAATAATTAAGAATAATATTTTAATATATCTATAGTCTCCCACAATCAGTTCAAATAATTGATATCCCATATAATAAAACCTACCACTTTAGGGCATTATTATATTTATAAATTTATATAGATATAAAGTGAATATAATAAACACAAATATTGTCTTTTATTAAAATATGATACAAAAGTCTAAATTAAATCATCTCATGATTGGCTCTTAGGGTTATATTTATAAATTTGCACAGATATAAAGTGAATATAATAATCACAAATATTGTCTTTTATTAAAATATGATACAAAAGTCTAAATTAAATCATCTCATGTTTGGCTCTTAGGGCTTACACTAACAATTGTTGGGCTGCCACCCTGTTGTTGTAACACCCATATTATTTGTCTCTATTTTTAGGATTTTTAATTAGATTTAAAATTATAATAAAGGTCCTTTAGTTAAATGGTGGAAGGGAGTTTGATAAAAATCAAATAGGTAAAAAGATTCGCCTTGCAAAGACGAATCCAACGAGACCAAGTTTGACCAAATCGGAGGTCATTTGATGGCTGAACCAAGCGAACCAAGTCTGAACCCGGTTGGCTACAGTAATAGGTTTAATTGCTTTGATTGGGTTCGGTGGGTTTAGATTTAATTGGGGAAGTTTATTGTGCACTCCTCGTTATAACTGCACACCGTCCGACTCCTTCCGCGCCCGCGAGACCACGTCCACGCGGACTTTGTCCGCGCGACCACGCCGCCGCCGCCCAATTCTGCCGGCGAGGAAGGCGGAACGGACCGAGGAGGAGGCTATAAGAAGGGGGAGGGGTCGAGATCCCAAACCCTAGCCACCTCCTCTCTGCTCCGCCGCACCCTCCGCGGCCTCTGTTCTTCGCCGACACCGCCGGACCCTCTGCCCTTCGCCGCCGCCGCTGGAGAAGACGCCGGACGCCGCCAAACCAAGATCCCAAACCCTAGCCGCAGTATCCCCTTTGCCGAAGCCGTTTTCCCCGTGTACTTCCTTTCTCCGTCCCCGCCGAACTGAGCGTCGCGCTCGGCCATTGCGGCTCACGTCGAGAAGACCAGCTCAACTGCCGCCGCCGGCCGCGATCCCCCTCTTGCCGAAGACGCCGCCGCCCTGCCGCCTGCCTTGCCTTAGCTGACGCCGGCCCGAGCCCTGCTGCCCTTTGGTATCAGAGCTTGGTAAAAACTAAGCTCTATGGCAGGCTAAAATTTCTATATTCAAGGTGGAGGTAAGGGAAAAATTTCATACAAGTCTCTTATATGCTCATATATATTTAAAAGCTTTTCCAGAAAAATAAAGGCCATTTCTGAAGAAAGAATCACAAGATCAGAAGGTGGAGACCCGATAAACATCCTTGGTACGGATTTCCTCAAGGCTAGTAAGTGTGTAAGGCGGTAAGCCTGAAGATCTTATTCGAAGATATTCTTCAAACTGGTCTGAGTTTTCATTTGAGATGCTTAGAAATAAGAATCTTTACTAATAAATTTGCCTGATAAAGCGACCGAAGAAGTTAACTACCACTTGTGACTACACAGAGTCATAGGGCTCTAAGAGAGGCTGGCTTTCACCACATCCATGTGGGCCTCCTGATGGTAAGAGTTTATACTCTTCATAGACGTGATGCAGGAACGATGGCACTAGTAGTTCTCAGAGATACAAGATGACGTGGAGATCGTGCAATCATTGCAACGATGGAAATGGATCTTTCCAGAGGAACCCAAATGACATGTTCACGCGAAGAAGAAGACGAGGCAAAGGTAAGGGGTTTTAATTAGGATTATTAGCTGATAAATAATTTGAGTAATTAGATGATTAATATGTTAATCAGATGCTTAAATAAGTAATTAAAGGTTATTTGATTAATGAAATTTGTTAATAATTGATGATTAATGTAGTGATTAATGGTGATGGATTAGGATTAGTTAATTGAAATAGTAATGAGTATAGATTTAGAAATTGCTTAATTAGTTATTTATTTAATTAAGTTATTATAGATTTGATTATTAGTTAATTTGATTAGTTGTTGGATCCATAAAAGATGAGTTAATTAGGGTTAGGTTAACTCTTGAACCGATTGAGTAATTAGATGATGTTAATTTAATAATTCGTCGGAAATGAATTGTGTATTTAGTTAAGTTGAGTGATTAATTAGATTAATTAATTAGCTAATTAGTTGTTAATTAATTATCAAGTTAGTTAATATGATTAATTAACATTTAATCTATTGATTAATTGACTAATTCATAATCTTAATTATTGATTAAGTAAGATTTAAATTAGAATGAGTTTGGTTAGTTTGGGATAGGATTAACCAGGTTGAGTGATTTGATCAGGTTAAATCAATGCTTTTAGTTAAGTTATAGTAATGGTTTTGCTAGGTCACGCGAAGAAGGCGCTAGAGCACCTCGGAGAAGGTCTCCGATTTCACAAACCTTAGCATTAAAAACCTAGTAAGCGGACAAGGTAAGTACATCTCTCACCTGCAGTATGAGTAGTTCCGTTATTTTCTTTGCTCTTTCTATAAGTATGATTTTATTAAAAGCATGCATAAAGTTCTTTTACATAGCGTGTGTAAATTGTTAGTTGCTCCGTTCATTTCTTGTGTTTTTCCATAAACATGATCTTGTTAAAGTATATCCATGATTTTGTTGAAGCATGTGTAAATGTTTCTTTAAATTGCATGATATAAGAAGTATGAGAAAGATATTTTACTTTTAAGAGGCGGGTATCGGGCACAAGGTTCGCCCATAAGAAATGCAAGACATAAAGGATTCTGGGCACAAGGTTCGCCCACAAGGAAAGGAATCCAGGGCACAAGGTTCGCCCATAATGAATTCTGGGCACAAGGTTCGCCCATAAGAAAAGGAATTCAAGGCACAAGGTTCGCCTATGTAAGAGATGTCTGCATTGATACCTCGCTGGGCCCAAAGAAGGATGTTTATTTATTTTCACTTATATATAATATAAGTTTTTCCCCCATCATTTCCAGCATTTCTTTCATATAATAGCATCAGTTATTACGAAGTTTTCTATGTTTTTGTGAGTTAGATGATGTACTTACTAAGCGTTGCTTATAGTTTGCATTCCTCATATTGCAGATAAATAAAAGGAAAAGTTTTAGGAAAGAGGAGGTAGCTGGAAAAGTGTTTGATGTGTGGTGTCGACGGAACCGCGGAATAAGATCAAGAAATTAAATAAATATTTATTTTATGTCTAAAAAGTTATTTATTTCTTTTGCTTCCGCATGTTAAACAGAAAAAGAAAAGTTATTGGAGTTATTTTATTTAATAAGTAAAAGTTAAGGAAAGTTTAAATGTACGTAACGTCTCCCTACTAGTATAAGAAAGAGGGGGGGGGGGGGGCGTTACATTGGGATACATAAGCCCTGGTTTGGGTTAGTCCGAATGGAAGGAAAGAGGGTGGAGCCCCCTTGTGTGCCATAGCAATGCACCGCACAGTCTGAATGGAAGAAAAGAGGGTGGAGTCCCCCTGTGCGCCATAGCAATGCACCATACACTATTTATTCCAAGGGGAAAAAAAATAAAAGACACTTCTTCTAAAGAAATCCCTCAGGTATGAATTTGAATTTAAAGAGTGAAACCTGTTCTTTGTGCCCCTTAAACTTGGTCATTCATCACTATGAAAAGAAATCTCATCTAGCATTTCATTCTTCCAAGCCTCCCTTAGTAAGTTCCAAGGCACAAATGGTTCTACAGTTTGTCGAATTTGAAGTGCTCCTATTCCCCATAGGAGATCCTTGCATGTTTGGAGATGATTATTGTTTCACTGTGAGTACCATAGTAAGCAAGTTTCATCTTAAAGAGATTTTGACTCTTAGCTCGACCCAATAAATTCCCTCCGAAGCTTAGTGATCACCCACTTCTTTATGATAAGACTTAATTTACCATGGATCATATTGCTCAATTGATCTTTATAGTGATCATCCCCTTATTTTCATGATGATTAAGATTCTCAAGATCATGATACTAGAAAACTCTACGAGATAGGTTGTCCCTATTCTAGATGAGCTTTTTTTTATCAATCCTATGGATCACTCAATCATCTGAAGGCGTTATATTTGTTCGATAAATTTCAAATTAAGTAGTCATCAACTCACGAATCAGATCTAAGATCTAATTCAAGACTAGACACTCTAGTGACAATAATTTTAAGATGAGATTTCCCACTCAATGCTAGCGATGGCTTTGCTCATTAACCCATCATTAGTCAAGGAAAGATTGGAGAAATTCTTTAATGCTGACTTCAAGCATGAGAATAAAAATGTTGTTCTACCTCACCATGCTTAGTCTCGTGGGTTCTTGAGCGAGGATGCTACTTTTGAAGTTGAGGATGATGATCGTTAATGAAGGCCACATTGAAAATAGGAGGGATCTTGAATGGTTTGGATGATGAATTATACATTGTACATAGTTGGCAAATTTCTAAATTCAAAATGGCCGATACCAAATCTATACGAGTTAGGTGTAGGAATTTTAAGTCATCTTATAGGACTATCCACATAGGTAGAAGGTAAACTCTTGTGTGTGCTATGAGAGTTGAGAGATTTGTATCCATGGGAGAGTGTAGATCTCAATTTAAGTGAAGACTCGATCTTGATCATTAGGATGATTGTAACAAGTGCTCCGATTGACCGGAGGAGGTTGCAAGGAGTCGACTTAGGCTTGATGGCTCACAAATACAATGTTCTTGTTCTAAGTCAAGTCTACTAGGTAGTCGACTGATTGAGTTTAGTCAACAGATGATAGATTCCAGTCGACTAATGAATCAACGAGAAAGCAGGAAGGATTGATATGATATATTGGAGTTGCAAAGAAAGGATGACCTAGAGTCTATCTACTACGCACTGGAGCTACAAAGGTCCGATGAACTAAGGTCTATAGTAGATTAATTGATTGATGGTGAAGTTAGTTGATTAAAGTAGCCCTTGACAGATTGTAAGTGGAAGAAATCAGTAAAATTGTTGGTTGATGGTTGATCCAATCAACTAATTGGTGATAGAGCAGTAAGTGAAGGTTGAAGATATTGAGATTGTGGAGTATCCAAAGGTTGGAAAAATATAGATTGCATAATCCATTAAGCTTTATCTCTTGTACTCTTAATTCTAATCCTCTAAATTCTCATTGTAAAGTTTGTTGTAAGAGTTTTCTCCACCTCTAGGAGGTATCTAAAAAGGAGAAAGATAGTGAGTTTTCAAGAATAATTCAATAATGAGTTATACGTTGTGGAGTAGGAATGAGAGTCATTGTACAAGGTATCCAACTATATTAGAAAGATATAGTGATGCGAATTGGATATGATATACTATAGACAATTGTGTGCATATTTACTATGGATGAGTGGTGCCTTGAAAATTTCAAAACAAATTTGCATAGTGTAGCCCACTATGGAATTGGGATTTATATTATTGGACACGGCTAGAAAAGAAGAGAAATGACTCCAAAACCTCATGGAAGACATTTTATGTTGATAAAGCCTCTGTCGCAATTATGATACATTGTTATAGCCATGTAAACATAGGAATAACATAGAGTAGTATGTACAATGGTAAGTTTCGATACATATGTTGAAGATATAATATTATTAAACAATTAATCTTGGTAGTGTGATCTCCATTTGCCATGCAAAATTAAAAAAGAATCTTGTGGATTCATTTGCAAAAGGTTTGCATAGAGATCAAGTGTATAACCCAAGGTTTAAAATATCGAGTCGTGCTGAGGTTTCGGTTCCGGACTGGAATGATACAGTTTCGGTACCGTATTGTACCGTACCGGTATAGTTTTGATATTTTTAAAATATAAAATATATTAATTAAAATAAAAAATTTAATTTAAATATTTAAAAATAAAAAATAAAATATTTTTAAAAATAATAAAATAAATTTATGGTTTTTAATAAAGTCTATTTAAATTATCCTCAACTATAGCTAGGAATTGATTATTAAAACCTCAATTAAATCCTAAGTTAAAAAAATTCAAAAAAAAACTAAAAATCGCGATTGCTATCACGCGTGACCCATGCGCGGAGGCGTCGTCGGGCTCGCCTCCGGTGGCGTTGCCGGGCCCGGGCGGCGCCTTCGGTGGCGTCGCCAGGCCCAAGCAACGCCTCCGAAGGCGTCGTTGAGGATGCGTGACGCCTCAGGAGGCGTCGCTGGTCTCCCAGCCGGAACCGTTGTGCTAGTGCCGGTTCTTCGGCGGAACGAAAATTTCACCCATAATGCGCGATACGGCTCGAAATTTCAATCCCTGGTATAACCCATCTATAGAATATAAGTAGTGATAACCCAACTATAATGACTTGAAATCCCAATATTATCCTTTAAAAGGGACAACTAATCTACTAAATTCACAAAACACTTACTCCAAACGCATTCCTAGGATAAAGAGGTGCAAAAACTTTCAATAAAGGTTGAGGTTGAGCATTGAGCTTTTAAATGATTCTTGTCTTGTATCAATTGAGATACAAGGAAGTATAGCAAGATACTCTTATATAAAAAACACTTATTTAAGTGCCACATTTGGCTGCTTCAATGCTTAAGAAATTAAGATTGGATTAATGACAAAATGGGCATAATAGATAAATCCAAGATACACCAGATGTCATTGTGTGAGCATGATTTTCTTGATCTACACCAATAGGTGACATTTCAAAATGAAAGTTCATTGTTTAACCTAATTCACATCATGCTTGATTATGGAAGGTTCAAAAACAAAAGTTATCGCTGAAAAATTAGTGTAAAATTCTTGATTGAGTGAATGAAAATTTAATATCTAGAAAGAGCTACTTGTGTGATAGGGAGAACTATGCACACATTGTTCGTGTAGTTCAAATCGATTTGCGAATTTAATGAGGGATAAACTCGTAAATAAATGTAGTCCACGTTCACCAAAATGAGAGGCACTAACTTGAGTGTGCATAAATGTTAATTTGTGTAAGACAAGCTTGAGCGAAAATTGAGTGCATATATCAAATTTGGTTAACAAACCAAAATGTGGAGCACAGTGCTAAATGACATTGTTAGCAAACAGTGTTGTTCGACGTTGTTCAGTATTCACAGCAGGGAAAAAGGAAAAAAAAAACAAAAGTGATTTTTTCTAAAATAGCCCCTCAAGTTTGAATTTGAATAAAAATGCAATCCTTTGCTTGGTTTAAACTAGGCCATTCATTTATATAAAAAGGAACCACATTTAGCATTTCATTCCATCTAAGTCAAAGCAATCAAGCATTCTCCTCTCCTCTCCTCTCCTCTTGAGCATTCTCTTCTCCCTTAGTCGTCCAAGGTGCTAACAGTTTAGTGGTCCATTGAATTTAGAGAGCTAGTAGTCCATGGAGAAGGTCGTTGCATCTATCTATGGAGGAGATGATTGCATCTTGGGAACAATTGTTGTTCCACTGTGAGCATTATAGTAGGACAATCTCATCATATATAGAGAGTCCAAATATTTCTTCAACTCGATGAATTCCTTTGATCCTCCGGAATCACCCTTATCTTCATGACGAGATTCAATCCTTCATGGATTATGACGCCTAAGAGATTCATAGTGATCATCTCCTTGTCTTCTTGAGATCATGATGCTTAGGAGGTCTCTACAAGTTCATGATGCTCTTGTTCTAGATGAGTTTTTTCTCTCGATCCTTCGGATCAACTAACTGTCTAAGAGACATTACTTTGTCCAATAAATTTTGAAGTCGGATAGTCATCACTAAGCTATAAAGCAATCCAAGATCTAAATTTGAGTCCAAACACTCTAGTGCCAATAGCTTCAACATGAATGACAACTAACAAGTTGTATTAGTTTCAAATATTTAGATTATTACATAGTTCTTATCCCTCCATTTAGTTAACATGGTAGCTTAAGAAATAGAATACTTTGTTGTTTAATTGTTTCTTCAAAATAGGGAGTAGTATTGGATGATGAACAAAACTTTGGTGCTAGTCCCCTCCATAGGGCTTTCTATGAAGGGTGTTTCAGTGTGTCCGTTCTTTAATACTAGGTGTACTACCAAGTGCACCCATTCTACAATGCCAGTTGCATCTTCTCTTCAACATCAAATGCACCGATTTCAATGATAGTTCTGTGAAGGGAGCCTGGACTTAAATTTTTTCCTTTGATGACAACACAATTCATTTAATTGATGAATTTTCCACGTTAAGTATGATTTAGTGTAACAACAGAGATAGTATGGAAAACTAATATATTTAAACAATGGTATGCTCGCAACCAATTTAGTTTGCACTTAAATTTTGTCCTTTGATGACAACACAATCCATTTAATTGATGAGCTTTCCATTTTAAGTATGATTTAGTGTAACAATAGAAGTATGGAAAACTAATATATTTAAACAATGAGATCTCTCCTGATCAATTTTACTTTGATTACCTAGACTTCCAAAGACTAAATGTTTACAATCTGATTTAGTTTGCCATTTTATAATTAGAACTAATTTTGATGATTCACATTGATTTCTATTTTTATGACTTCCTTCCATTTCAAGTCAGATTTAGTTCTACAATTTAATTATGTTGTACATGTATAGTTGTAGATAAACATGTTGAGTCCTACACTCATAATTTCTGCCAACATTTTACGTGTATGAGCAATCTTCTAATCAAATGTTTTGACTAGTTGCCAAAATGCCCAAAAGTGATGCCAGCATGCCCTTGTTCATTGGTTGGAAAAAAGGTTACCTCATATTCTGAAACTTTGGCATCCTCCCTACATCTTTTATCGTTTAGCTCTTTTTCATTTCTCCAGATAATAGCTGACATTGTTTGAATTTTCCATGTTGTGATTGCACTTGTTTTTGTACAAATTGTCTAATAAATTTGTGGGCCTAAACTAAGATGAAGCTATATATATATATATATATATATATATTCATTGATATGTCAACTTATTCATCTCCTTTTTGTTTGTTCAGACTGATAAGATAGTTCAGAATTCAGATCACCATACCAATCAACTACGACAGCTCATTCAATGACTTTATCCTTTCACAAAGCATTTGAATTTTGTATAATGGTATTGTTAGGAGGAATTTAACCTTGCCAGCCCTGCCTTATAGAGGAAATAGTCTCATGTTGTCTGATATGGTGTAATCATATCTAATGTGGTGTGGGGACACCTTGTGGTCAAGACCAAAAAGAGTATTTGAACCTATATATTGTTGAACAGCTCTGACAAGTCATAGTTTCGTTTCATGTAAATGCATTGATGTCAAATTACGAACTATTATCTATCTGCTCCCTTATATCTATTTTAGAATTTTAGATCTGATTAGTTTAGCTTGATAAATCTTGATATTTTTTAGATTATCTGTCAGAACTTTTTTGTGGTGCCCATATATTTCATCCTTGGTTTTCTAGAAATGGCAGTCCTACCTTATTTAATCTAAAAGGAAATTGTAAATTTCTTTTTGCAGGAAAGTTTGTGTTGATAAAGAGCTAATCACCATATAGGGAACATCATTATGAGTTGCTTCTCTTTCTTTTCTCGAAGGATAAGTTGTTTTGACCAACAAAGTAATCAACATCATAACAGTACGTGTCTGATTGTGATCTAATGGAATTTTGACTTTGTCAAAATATTTCCTTTGTTGTTCATGAATTTCCTATACAATATTCTACTAAGTTCCTTCTGTCCTGGATGACTATCTGATTATGATATTCTTTTCTAAATATCCCAGGAGCTAAAAATTTTCACATATTAACATATAAGGAGCTGAAAAATGCGACCAACTGTTTCAGCCATGTCAATAAGGTTGGTGAGGGGGGATTTGGCTCTGTATACAAGGTAAACTCTATGGACATTGACTTAATAAGTTCTATTAATATATTAAAGGTATAGTAATTACCTTTTTTGCTGCTTTTCAGGGAAGGCTTAAAAATGGGAAAAAGGTTGCTGTAAAGGTGCTATCTTCTGAGTCAAAACAAGGAGCACGGGAATTTTTGACCGAACTTTGTGTTATCTCTGATATTGCACATGAAAATCTTGCTAGTCTGTATGGTTGCTGCATTGAAGGAAATCATAGAATACTTGTTTACCCTTTTCTTGAGAATAATAGCCTTGCACAAACCCTTCTTGGTAATTCAATTTCATACCGGTCCATTGAAACATGATGACTTGCTTCTTCCGTATTAATGAAAACTCTTACTCACAGGTTCTGGGTATAGTAATATCCAATTCAATTGGAGAACTAGAGTGAAAATTTGTGTTGGTGTTGCTCGTGGATTGGCATTTCTACACGAAGAAGTACACCCTCCTACAATACATAGAGACATCAAAGCAAGCAATATTCTTCTTGATGAGGATCTTACACCTAAGATCTCTGATTTTGGTTTAGCAAAGCTTCTTCCACCAAATACAACTCATGTTACCACTCGAGTCACTGGAACAATGTAATTCCATTTTTTTACTTCCTACATTTTTATGGTTTTATTTCTTAGTGAATTTAACGAGCGCCCTCTTTTGCAATGTTAACTTTGCATTCTATTAGAAAGAATAAAGTTGCATCCTAGTATTTACTCGTTACTAATAAAGTCTAGCCTCGGTTTTTCCTTAGATCCCCTATTTCACTCCGATAGTATTATGGATCGGGATTGTAATGAATGCATTTATATACTATAAATAAGGGAGTGGAATAAACATAACATTGAATCATGCCACATCACTTATTTTATTCCATGGGATTTTATAGAACTTGTGAATCATGCATAACATCATTCACGTATGATTATAGAAAAGGCTCTCCTCAAGCGGACCGACCTATCCTCTACTACATAAGGGGTTTATGTGATCATAGAAACTTATGATGCAGTTGCACTCCATCCAATTTGTTTACCACCTTGTTACTTTTCTTTTTAATTTGTTCAATTTTCATTTTTTTCAGTGGTTACTTAGCTCCTGAATATGCAATAAGAGGGCAAGTGACAAGGAAGTCAGATGTGTACAGCTATGGTGTGCTGCTACTGGAAATAGTTAGTGGTAGGAGTAACTCAAATACAAGGTTGCCCTCTGGAGACCAATTTCTACTTGAGCGGGTAAATAAGCATGCTTCAGTATATTTTTTTTTATGAATGATGAGATATCTATTTTATAGTAGAAATTATTCAGTTATCAATCATGTCTCCTTTGAATGTTTCATAACGAGTCTACTAAACTAGGATAGGATAACTATAGTATGTAAAACAAATGTCCATAAGATGAATATGGTCAATGTTGACATCAAACTCAAAGATTCATAATCTTGCATAGATGGCGACACCTGTCATTATGTCTTTTGTATTTCAAAATTATTAAATCTCAAAGAAAACCAAATCCTAGGGCATAAAGTCCAATGGCATAGGAGGATCTACATAGTTGATCCCATTTAGTGTGATAAGACTTAGTTGTTGTTGTTGTTGTTGCAAAGAAAACCTACTCCTAGTAAGCATGCAAGAATGGACAACAATTATAGGAAATTTATATTGTCTTGGGGTGATTTAAGCAATAATAAGTAGTTAGTATTCTTGCATCCAGGTGGGATATCTTCAATTTGCGCCTTCATCATATATTAAAATAATATTACCTGTTGATGAAACTCCATGATCTAGTTCACCAAAAAACCAAGGTTCTTCCTGTTATTATAGATTTTTCTTTTATATATATGCATGCCAATGGTTTTATTATTATTATGATCAAACATTCAGTTGCACATGGAACTTCGGTATTTGATTATTGATTAGTCAGATTTCTCATGATTGCAGACATGGACCTTATATGAGCGTGGTGAGCTTGAAAGCATCATTGACACTTACTTAGCTGATGATCTAGATGTGAAACAAGCATGCAAATTCTTGAAGATTGGGCTTCTCTGTACACAAGATGTCGCGAAGCTGCGCCCTTCAATGTCCACTGTGGTGAGGTTGCTGACTTCTGAGATCAATATGGACTCACTAAAAATCACAAAGCCTGGTCTGATTAGTGACTTCCTTGATCTTCGTGTCAAAAGCCAGAAGAGGGCGAACAACACTCAAGCTCCCTTCCAACTATCGTCGTGTCTTGACTCTGGTCCTGATACTTCACCATTGTCCTCAGAAAATACCACCCATATTTCAACAAGCTTTACAGGAATATCTGATTGAGGTTGCTGACTTCTGAGATCAATATGGACTCACTAAAAATCACAAAGCCTGGTCTGATCAGTGACTTCCTTAATCTTCCTGTGACAAGCCAGAAGAGGGCGAACAACACTCAATTTCCCATCCAAGTATCGTCGTGCCTTGACTCTGGTCCTGATACTTCACCATTGTCCTCAGAAAATACCACTCATATTTCAACAACTTTTACAGGAATATCTGATTGAGGTTCATTCCATAAAGTGTTCACTTTAAGGTATATTAGTTCGTGTATAGCTAAATTTTGCACATTGCCATTTTGTATATGTGTTGTGTATATATTCATTTGGCACCTGGCAATGTAGATCTGGGTATTTGCTTGAGCAAAAGAAGTTTTTCGAAGCTTTTAGTTTAATTTGTTAGCAAGTCCAATGATCACTGTTTATCTTAAACGGATGGATGGGCAAATTGTTGCTGCTTAGTGTGTGATATTTCTTAACTTGCCTCTATTTCTTCCATCAACTCCTTGGTCTCTGCCTTCAATGGTTGATTTGGCCAACTACTTCCTTGCTTCTGCCTTTATGATAAACTTGTATACAATAATTCATTGAATGGCATAGAGTGATAGCATCTGTTGCTCGTCTTTGGCACTAGAAGTCCCCAATAATCTTTGTCGTGTTAATCTCTAACAAATCATAGGCTAGATCTATCAACTTTAGTTTGGCTCCCTGATTCTGACTCTGTGACCCATTCCAAGATAGATCTTTGGCAAACTAAGAATTGTGTAAATTTGGAGATGCTTGCGCCTTTAAATTGTGACTGCTAGTGAACAAGATCTTCTTCCCCCATGTTTTTTTCTCTCTCTATTTGTTTGTTGTGTTTGTCCAAGCAATTTGCATTATGCTTTGTTTCTTCCTGTTGATCACCTTGTTGTTGTTGTTGCTGCTGCTATTTTGTGGCTTTGTTATTGCATCTTTTAGGGTATGAGATGATTTCTCATGCATCATTCTTACCTGTCATCAGGATTATCATATTTATCCTAATTATTTGGATCAATTATATCAATTTTATCCAAACGTTGAGATCATGCTGGCCATCACTCTTATCCCATATGGAGCTTTATTGTATTTATACTTTGAGGTATTATTCTGCTAGGACCTTGATGTTGGCCCATAGCTTCAGCATAAGATGGAGTCCATCATTCCAGCGGCTTCATATGATCGGTTTCACGACCATCTATAAGGAGGTAAATCAGGAAGTTACAATTGACCACTACAAGGGAGGGTATTACTTCGGCTTTGTCAAAATTCGACTTTTGCCCACTACAACAAATTTGTTCTGTCGTAATCAACTCAATTATATCTCGGAGGTGATAGCAAATTTGTAATTAGTTGGCGTCAAAAATGTTAAGTACCAAGGTATTAGCGCCTAGAATTGTTAAAATGGGTTGACCGTGCACGACCCAAGCTGGTTGACCCATTTTAATGTCTTGCTAGATTGGGCTAGACACAAGTAGTCATTGCCTAGAATGTCACTGTCAGGTCTACCCCATCATTTTTATAAAAAAAATTATAAAATCTAAAAAAGAAAAAATCTAGTAAATATGTTGAGATTTTCAATTCATTGAAATCAAATTGATCTGTTAAACTTTTTAAATATGTTAGTGCATTAATTATTATGATTTTTATATTTCTTGCCAATATAAAATTAAAATTATAATAATTTTATTTTTAATTTCAATTTTTTTAAAAAATAGTATTGACTAATTTTTAGTTAATATATGTTTATTTTAAATTGAAAATTTTAATACAAATTTTGGTTCAATATTGGTTTGAATGTTTAAAGACTAGAATATGTAGGTTTTACGTAGCATCAATCCTCATTTGGAGTTATGAAAAAAAAGAAGAAAAGAGGTAAAAGAAAAGAGAGGGAAAGAGTAAAGAGGTAAAAGAAGTAATATAAAAGTGTAAAAGTCTAAGTGGATTAAAGTTAATTAGATACTTGATTGGCGAGAAGTTCAAATAAGTCAAAGGTAATTGAGTACTTGATAGATGTGAAAATTCTAAATGAGTGAACTTTAGGTAGGTGTGAAGTATAGATAGGCCAAAAGTAATTAGATGTTTGGTAGGTGTGGAAATCATAGTAGAGTGAACTTTAAATAGGTGTGAAGTCTAGACAAATCAAAGGGGACTAGATGTCTGGTAGGAGGAATGAAGTCTTAAAGAAGGAACTTTAGGAAGATATAGAAAATTTTGGAAGAGTAAATTCTAAGCAAGTGTAGAAGTCCTGAAAGAGTAAACTTCAGACAAAGGAAAAAATTTTGTATGAGTAAACTCTAGGCAAGTACGGAACTCTTGAAGGAATGAACTCTTGGTAGATAGGAAAGTCTTAAAAGAGTGAACTCTAAATAAGTGGAATAAACTCTTGGTAGGTAGGGAAGTCTTAAAAGAGTGAACTTTAAATAAGTGGAGTAATCCTGGATGAGTGAATTCTAGGCAAGTATAGAAATTCTAGAGTGAACTTAGGCAAGTATAGAAGGCTTGGTAGGTCGGGTAAACAAGATACTAGATAAGTAAGACATGATTATATACTTGTTCAGACTAATTTGCTTGTAAGAGGGAAATTACACTTCTGGGTGATTGGAAAGATTTTTCTATCTATCGAATGTTTGAACCACAAATTTGATTTAGGCGACCAAATTATTTGATGAGCACAATTTTATCTAGATGCTAACATGGCAGAGATAAGTTCTATCTCAATGCTGATAAAGTTCAACAAGCTGATGTCATAGAGATCTAGATGACTGGCATGTGATTAGGCTACCAAAAAAATTAAGTTAGCACAATGTATTTGGACGAAGAAGCTAGTGTGGAAGGCATCCAATCAATTAGAAAATAGGAAGCAAGCGATTTGAAGCAGATAAATAACGAAGAGTAAGTACAAGATAACTGATGGTCTAGTCTGCCCAAAAAGGATTTCAGTCAATCGAAAACACCTATATAAATAGTCTTGACAAGAACCTTAGTCCCCGGGGCAATGGTGCAACGGTAGGACATCCGAGTTGTAACTAGGGAACTCCGCGGTTCGATCCCCAGCTACGACGTATTTGTAGGAATTTTCCTCCAAATGAGGAACGCAATCAAAGGATGCTGGGCATCTGGATTGGCCGCCATATGCGCTTCCCGATTTACCCTGATGGTCGGTGGGAAACTTCCGTGGGACCGGGCCGACCACCCCCAGAGATGTGCCTACTGGGATTATCATTTTTTTTTGACAAGAACCTTAAAAAACACGCACACATACACTCAGAAATCCATCTTTCCATTTTCTATTGCTTGTATTTCCATTTTCCCAAGACAGTGCTACTATATTTAGGGCTCACATAGGGCAAGCCAAAGCAATCGAGTATAACCTTGTTTCTATAAAGTTATTAAGTTTATTTTTGAAGTTATATTTTGTGTTTGTTATTATTGTCTTGCTTGTAAGAATAAATCTGTGAAAGGTTTTCCACATCTAAAAATGTGTTTGACAATGAGAAAGTATAGTGGACTCAAGGTGAGGCATAGACTATGGGTAGGAATGAACTTAGGGGTTCCAAACTATGTTAAATTGGTGTATTCATTGTTTCTATGCTATATACACTTGTTTTGTATATATATTTATGCTATGCAAACTAACAAAGTGTAAATAAGAAAAGAAGAATGGACTATTCGCCCCGATAAATCAAAAGGTAATTAAATTAGTAGTAAATATTTTGCCTAATAGGTGAGTACAAATATGCCCACGAGTTTTGACAAAGCTAATCATGCTTCATAAAGAACCCTCATAAGCACAAAGGAGAAGGGGTGTTCAAATGATGAGAGCTATTCAACTTTTGAAAAAGAGATTGAGGAGTTGTCCACTATACCATCCAAAGGTGAGGAGGAGGGGCCTACTGTCGCTGCAAGGAGCATTAGATAATCAAACCAATATTTTGATCATGGCAAAGGGTCAAGTTAAGGTTATGTTGTGTGCTAACAAGCTAAAATGAGTATGTAGGGAGCACAGAAAAAGTCCTAATTGAGGCCAGACAAAGAAGTCCTAGTCTGTAGGACCAGACAAGGAAGTCCTAATCAAGTGGATTGAGTAGGAAGACTTGGTAAATCAAAGCACCGGGTAGGAAGTCTAGGCAGGTCAGTGGACCAGACGTTTAACAGATTGATGGGTCCGCGAGGACTGGATATCAGAGGAAAGTCCTGCGGGCCGAGGATCAGATGTTGAGCAAAAGTCCAATCAGATCTGGAGGATCGGATGGTTGATAGAAGGTAAACTCTCCTGAGAGGAGTATGTGAGGACGCGTTCCCTTGAAGGGAACAGTAGACGTCGATTTGACTTAGGATTTCATTGAAAACCTAAAAGTCAAGATCAGACAGTTGTAAAACTGTCTAATTTCTTATAAATATGTATTGTGCTAATTCTGTGATGCAATTAAGAGATCGAAACTTCGAGTTTCTGGCGCCCCTATTAGATCTAGATGATCGGACTGTCCAAGCGTCCAAAAGGGATCCAACGCTCGGATGTCAACTGTTTGGGCCAGTGAGGCGGATGAGGTGGCGAGTCAGGATTGGTTGGAGACACCTCAGGTTCCAGGTGCTCGGAGAAGGATAAGGCGCGACAGAGTCAAAGTCGACTCGGCAATCTCTACGCCAGCATTTCAAGCGCTCGAAAGGGATACAGGTGCCTGGAGATACTAAGTCAGCTTTGAGAGCGGATCGATAAGTCGACGTGAAGATGCCCAGAATGAGTTCTAGGTGCTCAGATTGGTCAATAAAAGTAGCTACGAGTGGAAACCCTATAACATCAATTCACGCTCTTCTCATGACAATTATGAACGCGAACGAAGCACCCAAGATGTTGTTGTGATGTCGGAACACTACATCGACAACTGCACGCACTCTTCCAATCTTTTGTCGGTAACTTTAAGTTTTGCATTATTCATCTTTTGTACTTCATTATTAGGATGGTAAAAATGTTACCAATCGTACATCTATTGTAAAGGTTACGAGAAAGAGTTTATTAGTGAATTGCCCAACATAAGCGGTCAAGGACTGTGGGCCTTGGAGTAGCAACCAGTGGATATGAATCAAGTAAAAACAAATGAGTCTATACTTGTGTTTTACTATTTCTTCCGCTGTGTATTCGAGTTACGAATTTTTGGAAAAAGCATGAAAAAGCGATAAGCGCTATTCACCCCCTCTAGCGCTTACTTCCATTCTACAATTGTTATTAGAGCGGGGGTGCTCAAAATTATTGCAACCACTAATTGAGCCATTTTTTTCATCGCTTTAAGTTTTTTTTCAAAAATTTTAAATTTCTTCCCGCACTACTAATCTATGTCTTGGAATATTTTTTGTTCATTTTCTTGCAAGATTTTGAAAACTCAAGTAGACATGTGGATAGTTATACAAACTGACTTTACTCTCTCGACTGATGTAGATGGAATCCCGCAACCCTGCGAGAAGTGGGATAATGCAACTAAGCACTACAAGAAAAAAACTAATAGACAACACTAGAAAGACAACACTTTTTGTCAAAAGTGTTGTCTTTTTTATTTAACAACATTTTTAGTCAAAAACATTTTCTTTTAAAAATCAAAGATAATATTTTTTAGAAAGTGTTGTCTATTAGCGCTTTTTTTTTTTGTCAAAGACAACACTTTTTCAGAAAGTGTTGTCTATTAGCGTTTTTTTTTGTCAAAGACAACGCTTTCTCAGAAAGTGTTGTATATTAGCGCTTTTTTTGGATCAAAGACGGTTTTTTAAAAAGTATTGTTGTTGAGGATTTCTTATTAGCGCTTCTTATCGTGCGGCCCACGACCTGCTTCGAGTATTTCACCACGCACCTTCTGCTCCTCGTGCCTCTATTCTTCTCCCGACCCCTCTCGCCACCTTCTGCTCCTCGTGCCTCTTCCTCTCTCGTCGCTCCGGCTAGCTTATCCTCTCTGAATCCCGATCTCGGCGCAGTATAACACACAGGCGGCGCCAGTTTATTCATCCTCGACAGGAGCACTTTCATTCACACGCGGTCTTCGTCGCCTTCTCTTGGGCGTAGGTCGTCGCTTCACCTTCCTCTCTCGCCCTCCACTTGTTTATGAGTTTGTACCATTCCTCCGAGTTCCAGGTACGCCTTTGATCTTTTTTCTTCGATTAGGGTTAGAATAACGATTCTAAAGTTCTTGGCAGGTTAGACCATTAGATAATAAGCCAGTGGATTTTTCTGAGGTCGTGCTGTGTTTGGAGGTTTACCATAATGAACCTGACCATTAGATAACGAACCACATTAAAGGTAAGTTACCATTCACTTCTTTGTGTCTTTGACTATAATCTTTTCCTATATCTTGTAAAAATTTTTATACAAACTATTTCAATACTATTGAAATGTATAGATTGAGTAATAATATGCATGTTTAGAAGTTAGTTGATTAGTAATATGTGAAATTTAAGTAGTTTGCTCATTGTCAATTGATGTGAAAATAATATAGTAAAAATGATGTGAAATTTGAATATTGTCAGTTGATTAGTTGTCAGTTGATTTGTGAAAATAATATGCAGGTGTTTACTCATTGTCAGTTGATTAGTTGTAACAAGAATGGACAAAGAATGGATGTCAAAGGATAGACTATCACATGAATATGAGTTAGGAGTTGAATATTTCTTACAATTTGCAATGAAAAATGCTAATGATCTGGACGCAATACCTTGCCCATGTGCAAAATATGGTAATCTAAAGAAGAAAAA
>NC_133861.1:480109-528242 GCF_044706935.1 Curcuma longa
TTTTTTTTAAAAAAAAATTGCTCGAGATTTATTTTTTATTATGTCAAAGGGGAGAGAGAAAGTTCAAGTTAAAATTTACAAGTTGAAGTTCAAATTTCAAAGTAAAATTTTTTTGAATTGTAAAAAAGTTTTCAAAATGTCTTGAAAAATGGCTTTTTCTTATTTCAAAATGCCCTTGAAAAATATTTAAAACTTCACAAACTTAATCTTTTTCTAAGAGAAGCAAAACTTTTACAAAATATTTTTAAAAAATATTTTCAAAAATTAAAAGTATGACTTGGATGGTTCTTAGACCACTTGATAAAGAAAAAAAGAAACATGTCAATTAGTTCAGAGGGAGAGAGAAAATTATATTTTTTTAATTTTTTTAAGGTATAACTTAACTTCAGGGGAGACTCTTGAGTTAAGAAGGAGTTAGTGTGTTTGACTTGGAATTTTATTATGAATTTATTTTTGTTAAAGGAAATTTATAGTTAACTTAAAATCTAGGTTGTCATAATAAAAAGAGGGAGATTATTGGTGTAGGGAGTATAAGATGATCGAACCAGAGTTTTGATAATGAAAAGAGTTCAAGTTAAGTTTGTGAAGTGGACTAATGAGTTAAACTAAGTGTGTAAGTAGCACAGGGAAGCTCTAGTTGCGGTTAGGCAAAGGATGTCCTAGTTAGGAAGACTGGGCAAGGAAGTTTTGGTCAGAAGGACTGGAAAAAGAATTCATGGTCCGAAGGATTGGGAAAGGAAGTCCTGGTCAAGGGGACTGAGCAAGGAAGTCCTAGCAGATTAGAGTACCAAATGAGAAAGTCTAGGTAGGTCTGGAGGATCGAACAACTAGCGGTGGAAGTGCTGGGAGCCGAGAATCAGAGGCTGAGCAAAAGTTCAACAAGTCTCGAGGATCGGGTTAGCAAAAGATAAATTCTCCCGAGTAGAGTAGGTGAGGACGCATTCTCGGGAAGAGAAATAGTAGGCGTCGATCTGACTCAGGGTTTGATTAGAAACTTAAAAATTAAAACCAGATAGTTTGCAAAAACTGTCAAATTCCTGCTTATATTTTATTCTAGACAAACTCTGTGATGCAGGAAAAGAAGGACCAAAACTTTGGATTTCGAGCATCTGTATCTTGATCTAGGTGACTAGATAGTCCAAGCTCCCGGAAGGGATCCAGGCGCTCAGACGTCAGTCAGCGGGCCAACGAGGTAGATGAGGTGGTGAGTTCTCAATGGTCGGGACACCTCCGCCTCCAAGCACCCGAAAAGGCTTTAGGTGCCTAGATATGGATAAGGCACCGGGGAGTCAAAGTTGATCCAACAACCTCCACATCAGCATCCAAACGCTCGGAAGATACCGAGTCAGTGTCAAAAGTGGATCGACGAGATGACGTGAAGGCGCCCGGAAGACTTCAAGGTGTCTGAATCAGCCTTTATATGTAGTTGTGAGGGAAAATCCTAACAGACAATTCATACACTAATACGATAACTTTCTGCATGCGAACAACACATCCAGTACGTTGTCGTAACGCCAAGGAGTTGCACTGACTTCTACGCTACACTTCTAATTTACTAGTCGGTAATCTTTTTATTTTGATTTTGTACTTAAACTCTTAGGACAATAAAGGTTTTACCATTCCTAACTTATTTTGTAAAAGTCTCGTAAGAGGAGTGTAATAGTGGATTGCCCATCGGAAATGATCAAGGATCGTGGGTCTTAGCCTGTGGCTGTGAACCAAGTAAATAAAAGTGTTATATTCTTTTATTTCCGCTGCACTTCTTACTTCTTACTTCTTACTTCTTACCCTGATTTATCGTAAAGATTTTTGAACAAGTGAAAACACGACGAATGCGCTATTCACCCCCCTCTAGCGCTCAAACTCGATCCTACAGGTAGAATACATATGATTCAACCTAGACATGCTTCGACCAAGCTTCCCTAACCTACTATCATCCCACTTCCTTCCGATGCTATGTTTTTAAGGTTAGGTTAAACCTTTTCTAACTAACCATTCTAATTTAAGCATACAAATAAACTAAGCATGAATCAAAAATAGTAAATTAGGCAATCATGCAATTTATCTAATTAAGATGATTTTTCTATTAGCTCCACCTGGATCATGACCCTAATAAGGTCTTGTTAAATAGTGGATTTGATCATTGGGGACCCAATATTGGTTCAGTCCAACTTATATGCTCAATCTTGACTTAGGAATTCATGCTTGGACTCATTGTCTATTGTTCAATCAATTAATGATAAGTAAGATTTGAATAATTTTTCAGCCTTGCATTCGAGTTCAGATCGATTGTATATTTGAGTTCCAAGTATCATATCCAAAGTAAATTGTTCCAATGAACCTTTAAGGTCCTTAACTTGAGCTTTCAAAGTAGAATTTTCTTCCTCAAGTTGTTGGACTTGAGTTGAAGTTCCATTTTGAACATTTGTAGTTGAGGAGCTTGGGCTAGTCTTCTCCTTAAGGGTTGTTACTTCTTTTTGGAGTGACTTGACCTGGACTATAGACTTGACTAACTTACGAGTTAAGCAATCAATTATTAAGTATAACTTTTCTACTAATTGAGAACTTAAAGTGGGATTTGGACCTTCTAAATTAGATATGGATCCGTAGCTCGACTCAGACTCAGCTTCGGACTCGATTTTAAAATCGGGCTCGGACTCTATCTCGGTCACTTGCTCTCATGCTGGTAGTGCTGGGAAGCTTGCCTGAGCTTGTTCTTGTAGGATTGAAAGCGCGCTAAAGAGGGTGAATAGTACTTGTCATTTTTTCATATTTTAGAGATGCAGCAAAAAATAGAAATACAAAAGAAAGACAGTCATTTTCCTTTTACTTGGTTCACAGCCTGCGGTTGCTACTCTAAGGCCCACGATCGTTGACCGCTTTCGATGGGCAATTTACTAGTATCCTTTTTCTTAAAAGAATGAGGTTTCATCTTTTACAAAGGAGGTGCTCATCCACTAGCGGTCTTCTTTCCGGAGGCGGAGAAACCAGTCTTATTGTCAAAGTAATAATAGAAAGTAAAGGACAAAAGTGTAAGACAAAGACTAGGAAACACTCGTGTTGATCGATCTGGAAGTCCTAAGCATTGTGCACCCTTCCTGGAGCTTCTTCAGTCGTACGAGCAAGGCTTCGTTCATGTTCAACAACACTGCAGGATGAGAGATTGGTAGGGCATCCCTAACCCATTCGATTCAATTCAGTTTCGTCAATTTTTATCTAGGCTGAATCTTCCTAATATGATTGCTTGGACCATCCAGGGGCGCCTGGACTGTCTAGCGCCTGGAGAATGATCCGGTCACCCAGAACGAGTTCAACTAGGTTTGACTTGAGTTGACTCCGGACTCAATTTGGTTGCTTTTGTTTGCTTCTTTTATGCTTTCTCAGTTTTGCTTCCAGCTTTTGGTTCCTGCAAGATTAGCATACAGACAAACAAATAACTTAAATCTAATTGTAGTCTGTCTGACTTACTAGGCTTACCTAAGCCTTACCCTATAGAACCTACTAGGCTTACCTTTGCCTAACTTCCAATTAGCACTAGTCACTCGGTAGACTTCCCACTTATCAAACATCCGGTCATCCTTGACCTACTTGGACTTTTTCTTTGCCTAACCTCTAGTTAGGATTAGTCGCTCGGCGGACTTTCCACCTGCCCAATCTCATAGATCAGGACTTCTTGCCCAGCTTCACTCACCAGGACTTCCTGTCCAGCTCACTCACCAGGACTTCCTGCTTAGCTTCACTCACCAGGATTTTCTGCCTAGCCTCTAACTAGGACTTCTGCCTAGTCTCCAACTAGGACTTCTTTTGCCTAACCTCTAACTAGGACTTCTCTTGCCTAGCCTCCAACTAGGACTTTGTAGGATCTTGTAACGCACTAGAGGGGGGTGAATAGAGCGGTCTTTGTTTCTCGTTCGTTCGTTCTATCAGAATTACTTAGCACCGGAATTAGTAAAACAACACAGGGACACACAAATTTTTATTTGGTTCCTAACCCCTCAGGATTAGTACATCCAAGGCCTATGTACGAGAGGCACTCGTCCACTAGTGGTCTCCATTCTAAATGTTCATTTGGAGGCGGAGAAACCCGTCTTACAGTCCAATAAACAATAATAATAAATACAAAATAAGACAAGTAAAAAAAAGAATAAACCAAACACTTGTTCGCTGATTTGAAAGTCATGAGCGTCGCACACTCCTCCTGGATCTTCTCCGGTTATAAGAATTTGGCCTCGTTCGCGTTCAGAATCAACACTAGTTGGAGAGGAGAGCTTGTAATTGATATCTTTGGCTGTGCATGTTCATTCTTCTTTTATAGCCCCTTCTGGTTGACTGGAAATCCTATCCGATCGACTGGATACGATCTGATATGATCCGATCTTCTTGATCCTATCCGGGCTGGGTCTTTCCGTTTGGGTCGACTGGAATCCTCATTCGGGTCGACAGGACCATCCGATCGCTTGGAATCCACATTCGGATCGACTGGAACCAATTGACTCAAGTTTGATCTGAGTTGACCCTGCGCTTGGTTCAGCTACCTTTGTTTGCTTCACCTCTGCTTTTTCTATCTTGCTTACAGCTCCTGGTTCCTGCAAGATAAGCATACAAACAAACAAAACAACCTAAACCTTATCCTGTGGATCTAACTTCAGAGTTCTACTGAAATCCTGGGTTAGTCTAACGCCTACTGTTTCATTTCAAAAATGCGCCCTTATCCACTCCACTCAGGAGAAGTTTTGTCATCCAGACTTGTTGGACTTCCCGCTTAGCCATGGTCCTCGGCCTCCAGGAATTTGCTACTGGATCTCGGTCCTCTAAACCACCTAAACTTCACCAAACCTCTGGTCCTCCTGACCGTACCCGCTTGGACATTGGCCATGCTTCCCAGTCCTCCGACACTGCGTGGACTTGCACCTGGTGCACTTAACCTTGCTAAGGCTTCTACTTGATCTTCCAAACCAGGACTTGCCTTTGCCTAGCCTACAACTAGGACTTTCCCTTACTTAGCCTACAACTAGGACTTTCTCTTACCCAATCTTCCAAATCAGGACTTCCACTGCCTAGTCTAACCGACTAGAACTTCTCGCTAGTCATCTAGACTTCTCACTCACATCCAAACATCAGGTCCTGTTTGGATCAATCCTTGGTCAAACTAACCAAACCTAGGTGTATTGTCAAACATCAAAACTTTAGACAAAATCTAGTGCTTCTTGCACCAACAGACTTCTCCTGTCTAGCCTCTGACTATGACTTCTTGTTGGGATTATCCTGGTGCAATGCGCATATTTCATGTTTCAGAAACATGCACAGCCGAAATAAAAGCGACAATAATTATAAAATTATCACAACACATGCATGCATGGTAGGGAAATAGTAAGTACAAGACATAACAGGAAATTTATAATTTTACAGAATTAACATTCTACACGTACTTGGTGTATGACGCTTAGCAGGAAGGGCATCAATCACACGATCCTCCTCCAAGTCTTGCCTCTACTGGTGATCCACATGAAGTGATCTTCAGAACGACTTCCAAAGCCTTAAGTAACGTCACAATTTTCGGTACTAGCCGACGAGCAATAACAACCGATACGAGAGAAAACCCTAATATCGAAAACACTCAACAACACACGTTGCGATCATTTTCGGGGCTTTCTTTATATCGCCGGGAATATATAATTCGGACAACACAGAATACAAGAAAAATTATCAGAATAATTTTTGGGAAATGAAAAATCGTAGGCACATGACAACAACTCTATAATCTACCAAAAATCTCAAAAAGCCCATGATTTCTTCGTCCAACAAAGAATCCTATGAAAGCTTCTCCGAAGAACAGTTCGACGGCAGCAATTAGGGTTTTCAGAACCCTAGGTGGTAGCAAGTTCAACCTCACCAGAATTCCAGTTGGCCGACGGTTGGCCGACGGGACCAAGGTGGCGGCGGCGATGAGCAGAAACCTACAAAACATAGGTGTTCAGGCTCAAGAGCATGCGAGAGCAAAAGGAAGAGGTCAATACCTGTTCATGGCTTCTCCTCCAACGGGCGGTTCCTCCGGCGAGCGGTGGAGCATGCGCGAGTGGCGGTCATAGCGGTGACGATGAGAATTAGGGTAGAAGAAGAAGAGGGGCTCTAGGGTTTTTCACAAAATGCGATTGAGCTTGTACTCATGACCTCAGCCTCAGCCCTCTCTAATACCCTTCGTCGACGTGAAAAAGGTGGCAAAAAACCCGGCTATTGGCGATGACCAGGTGGCGTTTGGACGTAGTCGTCGCACGCGAGGAAGAAGCGATTGTGCGATAGGTTCGTTCAGCTCGTGTGGCCCGGGCCAGAAAGAAAAGAGGAAAAGGGCTCGGTTCAGTTGAACCAGGTTCGGGTTTATTACTGTAGCAAACCATCTTTGCTTTTGGTTCGCTTAGTTCGGTAACCAAACGACCTCCAATTTGACCCAAATAAGTTTTATTTGATTCATCTTCTCGAGATGAATCTGGTCATCCCCTTTATTTTTCCAAAATAGTTTCCATTATTAAACAAACCAAGTTAGTTTAATTTTGGTTCAATATTAAGTCATTTGGTTCGACAACCAAATTCCTTCTGGTTTAAACCAAACTAATTTTTCTTGTTGTTTGATTCAACTAAATTAACATTCTCTCAATGTGAGAATTTAATTCTCAAACTTGTTTTAAGTCCTTTCAAAAACTTCTTATTCGTGTGACCCAATAGGTTCTCAGTTATGTTGGCCGTCCGTAATTAACCATTAATTCTCGGAATGATTATGAGTGACACCTAGTAGTACATCATAATCCCTAATTAACTGAAAAATCAACAATTGATTTCAAAATAATTTCTAAACCTTTCAATTGCTTCAACAATCGTGCCTCATTAATCTCTTGTCCTATGGATTCAAGATACTTGCACATGTGTCCAATAGTATCATGTTCTTGACATGTGTTGCTTTGGCCAAAGACTTTTAGTAACAATCTCAACAAGCGGCTGTAGAATATACTTCTCTCTTAGTAGAGAGTAGTGAATCTTCTGTGGGCTATTCAAACACTTTCGGGCACTTCAATTTATACCCAATCATCCCGGGTCCACACCTTATTAAAGATGTTTGTTTAAGATGTCAAAGTATAAGCCTACATAACTAAGGTGACTTGAATACTGCAAGTCTAAGGAAGCTCGCACTTAGCCGCATCGAGATCTTCATTGACATGTGCTTAAAAGGAACCATACGAAGTCTCAAAGTAGGTTACTCCAATGAACTAATTACATTTAATCAACATCCATGTTTATCTCTTAACATCCAATATCTCTAGCTAGTGAGATCGGCTGCTTGTCGAACCAAGGAGTTTAAACGTGCTAGTCTTGGCAGAATCGATGACGTCCATAATCATCAATTCATCGACTAGGGATAATTTTAATACATTCATAATTACACATGTAGAGATCTTCACAAGTTGTGATCTAATCACAAATTCTCTCATGTTATGAATCGTATTGCGGACGTTCAGTAATTAAGTTTAAGATCCAATCAAATGTAAGAAATTATACACTTAAAAAGTGAACTTTATTATTATTAAATAATTTAACAATACAACCATAAGGCAATTGTCTTAGGACATCTCTTAAACATAATACTTCTTGTCCAGTCCAACTAACTAGGACTTCTTGCGTGGTCTAATTAACTAGGACTTTTTGCTAGTCTTCTGGTCAACTTTGGCCTAACTAGACTTCACTCACATCCAAACATTAAGTCTTGTTTAGATCAACCCTTGGTAAAACTGACTAGACCTAGATATATTATCAAATATTGAAACCCTGGAGGTAGATTGGTGCTCCCTGCACCAATAATTTACACACCCTAATAATATATTTATTTAAATCATCATAACCAACCTCGATTATTAGTACAAATTCATAGATGTTTATTTCTTCAATTCTCCTGATTTGATTATTGGTGGGAGTTTTCTAACCACTTCGTTCTTTATGAAATTTTCCTTATTTCACTTGAAAGGGTATTCAAAAGGTAAAAATTTACTATGATTATCAAACCAAGATATCTTTCCACTATAAGGTAATGTCAATTCATTAGACTCGATCATGCAATGTGGACATGCTAACTTACCATTTGTTCTTTATCCTGACAACATTGAGTATGTTAGAAAATTTTTAATCGTCCATAATAAAGTAGCATGCAAGGTAAAATTAGTTTGACTTATAATATCATTAATCTCTAATCTATAATCTATAAGTCTTTTAACTCGACAATTAGAGCTTGTAAAAAAAATCTATATTCTCTTTCAGATTCTTTGAATCCAAAATAAGCACGGTAAGAAACATGTATTCATCTTTCATGCACATTCAATAAGGTATGTTATATGGTGTTAATATAACTAGCCAAAATAAAAATTATTGTCCAGATTAACCAAGTGGATGAAATGCATCTGTTAAAAGTCCTAATCTTATATTCTGTGGTTCCATTACAAAAAAAGAAAATTTTATATCAAGATATTTCCATATAGGGAAGTTAGAAGGAAGTAGTATGCTCATGATGTCACCTGTAGATGCTCATGTTATATCTCCTTCGTGTACATGCTCATGATGTCACCTGTAGATGCATATAAACGTTAAAGTCTATGGGTTAACAGGAAGTAGTATATAACTTTCCATGCTGAATTTTTCTTCTTCTTCCCTAATATGCAGTGGCGGATGTAGTAAGGGACCCGGGGGGGCCATGGCCCCCCCAGCCCACGTACGATACGACCACGCAGGCGCTGGTCCGAGTGCAGGCGCGCGTCCGGGCGCGCCGCGTGCGCATGTCTTCCCAAGGCCAGGCCATGCAGCGCCTGCTCGACGCCCGCAGGGACAAGCTCAATCTTCTCGAGGAAGCAGAGGTGCACGGATGGATGCCATATTCCCGATTCATCTTCTCTTAGAATACAGGAGATGATTCGCCCCCAAACCCTCTTCTTGTCCTCGGAGGAGACGGGAACTCACCGGACGCCCCCTGGTCGTCGCGTGGACGCCCGATCCGCATCCTCCCACCTATGCGAGCAAGAAAGGTTGAAATTTTACTGGTGGGGTTCTCTCTTCGTGAGGGAAGCTGTCTCGGACGATGAGCTGTGGGCTGCCTCCGCCTCCGGGTTCGCACCTTCTACAAGTTCAATGAGTCCTTTGGTATCGAGGTGAGAATCGGAAACGAGCAGCTCAATTTGTTGGCTATTCATATATGAACTGCTGTAAAATATGCTTTTTGATCGATTTGCTCTCATGCTCTTATGACATTCGGTATCATATTGATGGTTGTTGTTAATTTTCAAGTTCTGTTAGGATTACAAGACGTATGTTACGAAAAGGGAGTTGGATGGTTTGCGAAATCGCATTGCTGGAAGAACTCCAGATACAATGCAGTTGCTTGTATAAATGCCACACTACCAGTATCCACATTTGGTGGTTATGCAGAAGAACTCTGCTCTCTATGTAAGGTCCGTAATTTCCTTCATCCATCGAAATTAAATGGCTAGTGAAACAATATAATGTAGATCGTGAATGAATTCGAATTTCTTTGTGCTACATTACAATGCATCCATTCATTAACCACTGGGAATTAACAATCCCAAAGCTTTTCAACTTAACAGAAATCTTTTCTTGTGAATTATTAATTAACCAATCATGCTGTTAATTGAAAGTCTATCATGACTCTCATTGCCACGAGAGGCCTTTGAGAACTCCTACAGCATAGAAAGAAAGCTAAATTTAGGTCCTGAATGTAGGATCGTAACATCCGACAATTTGACATTTATAATTTATCGTATGTATTAACTATTGACATTAGAAAGCTGGAATTGATTTTAGTCCTTGGGGTTTTGATGATACATGTTAATTTGTCCTCCTATTGTACAAATCATAGATTTATACACTATTATGATTTATATTGCTTGATTTTATTTGTTTTCCTTTTTTAGATTCCTTAATTTTGTATTTTTCTTTTATAAAATGATTAATTTTAGTCTTAGGCATTTTAATCAAATCTTATGAGTTTAGAAATTAAAGTGTCTAAATGGTTTATTAGTTAAAGTTGGAATTGCTATTTTAATTTTTGATGAAATGATAAAAAGTTTGATATTTTTTATGTTGTTATTATTCACTAACTTAATATTTGATTTAATATTATTGTTATTAATTATTATTCACCTATTTGAAATAATTCCAGCTTTTCAGTATTAAATGTTTCAAATGGGGAAAATCAAAACGATTGATAAATTTTTTCAAAGGAAGAGAGCAAATGAACCAGCTTTTCAGTATTATGCTATGCTAGGTTTTTGTGCTAAGGATTATAAATGTTAATTTAGTTATTTTTTTTTATAATTATTTAATTGATTAAGGTTGTACTTAGGTCCTTGATATGTATCTTTGGACAATTTTTGGATTCAAATGAGTATATCGTTTTCATTATATGACCCCCCAAATATGAAATCCTGGATCCGCCCCTGTAATATGTGACTGCACTGTCAATAACGAGGGTGATTACACATTTTGTATTTAATAAGTTCATCCAAAATTTCATAGCTAATCAGTGATTGAATTTTATTCTATTATTAATTTAGCGATCGAATTTTAATTTCATCGTTAATTAGAGATAAAAAAATTAACTTCGTTGCTAATTTAGCAATCGAAAATTAATTTGATTGCTAGTTAGCGATGAAAAATTAATTTCATCGTTAATTAGATTTTTAAAAAATTAAATAACTAGAAATGTAAAGTGATTTAGTGACTCAATTGATATTTTATCGCTAAATTAATGATTGAATTTTAATTTGATCATTAATTAGGGATAAAAAATTAATTTCATCACTAATTTATTAATCGAACATTAATTTGATCGTTAAGTAGCAATAGAAAATTAATTTCGTCGCTAATTTAAGAATCAAAAAGTAATTTGATCGCAAAATCACTATATTTTTTATTATTTAATTTTCTTAAAATCCTAATTAATAATGAAATTTATTTTGGTTGTTAATTAATAATAGAAAATTAAAATTTGATTGTTAATTTAGTAATTAAAAATTAATTCAATCACTAAATTTATGGCCAAAATTTATTAACGATAAAATTTTAATTCGATCATTAATTAATAATCAAGTTATTTATTTATTTAAAGTCGATCGTTAATTAATATTTTTTTAGCAGAGCTTCGTGCACTACTAGTGCACTACCCTTTTATATGACAAACAAAATGATATGATTGACATAACAGGTACAAAATATCTAGTAACTAAACTGTTCTTCTGTTGTTGTCTGAGAATTATTTTACTTTTTTTTTCTTTAACATTTTCTCATAGACTCTGGTGTTTATGATCGATGGCATAGATGACAGTGATAGGACCAGGGAGGGAGGCAGTAAATAGCTAGCTTGGTTTACCAGCTAGCTATACCTGTGCTCTATGGTTCTAAAGCTTGTCTTATTTCGCTTCTGCTCATCCTTATCTTTGGAGAGCGGAAGACCCAAAGTTTTCAACCCTAGGAAGGATAGAAAGCTGACCATGCACTTGGCTTGTCCTTTTCCATGACCAATTAAGCTAAGCTTCAATATGTACCAGGCCAGGGATGCATCCATTCAAAAGGAATTAATATATATCATTTTGATATTTACGTATATATCCGGATCTTCAATCCAATTAATTTTGAAAGTGTACGACCCAATTTCATAAATTGGCCATCAAACAAATACAAAAATCACAGATAGATCATAACAAGGTACTCCAATGTCACTATAGTGGTTCAAACTTCATAAACGCACGTATAGACATACTCAACGTGAGATTTGGGATTTAGTCTTACCTCTTACCACCACATCAAGTCCCGTAGTAAAAAAAAAAGCAATATATATCATGAACAAACCAGCGATAACATACACTTATTTCTGCCCTTTCATTTAATTTGGGATTGCATTTCTTGAGGAAGCAATTAGAGATTTAAATAGTAAAACACCGAAGACTTCAAATTGATTTATTTATAATAAATAAGATAAGTATATTAAGAATCAAATAAGAATGTAGAATGTAGGTGTTCAGAGATAGAAACACATGAATTTAATCTTAATAAACATCCTATCAAAATTAATATCTCTTTTCACAATTATATTGATTTCTAGATTGACAAATAAGATATTTCGTATAAAACATACCCAAAGTCTTCATCTATCTTTTGGAGACTTGTACCGTTCATCTCGCAATGCTCATCTCTAGCCGAATGCCTAGCCAAGTGTGTACTTTGGTCCGCAAGATTCTGTTAATTGGGTTTTGAAGAAGAGATGTTCATGAGTCTCATCCTCCCCGGCATATGAGACAGGTCTAACATTATACATAAGGAAGTCTATTCTTAATGGTTTAATAAAGATAAAATTAACAACTCATCTCACATAACCCATAAGGTTACCCGTGTATGCCATGTATTGCAACACTTAGTACGGGTGAGATGATAAGGACAATTAAAGTACAACATTTTGAAAAAGTTTTCAAAAATTATTATAAATATTTTATAAAAATTATTTTTGAAAATTTGTTATTTTCTTGAGTTTCATGGTTGCTGGGTGTATCTATGCTATAACTTTTCAAAACATTATATATTTGAAAACTTGGTTGACCAACACATTAGACACAAGCCTTTAGGTCAACACTAAGTCTAAGAACCCTAAGACACATAGGCAGAAAATCCTTGTGGTCAGTGGCGGAGCTACAGGGGGGCGCCTGGGGGCGGTCGCCCCCCTGCCCAATCTCGAGGGAGCTACAGAGGACCTGGTGGGTGCAAACGGAGCGTCTCCTTGAGCACCGCCTTCAATCGCTCGATCCCTTCTAACTACTTCTAAGGCCTCTTCTCTTATCTCTTCTCCTCTGGGTCCGACGACTCGCCGGATCTCCTCTTGCACTTTTGCCATTTCTTCGGGGTGCCGGATTAGCTCCGCCATTGCCCATTCCAGCGTTGCTCTCGTCGTGTCAGTTCCTGCAACAACCATGTCCTGCAAAAGGAAGATATAGATCGATGTCAAGCAGAGGAAGAAGATCTAGATAGATAATGACGAAAAAATAACAGTCCATATCTTCTTGTAAATTCAATTTATATAAAATATATAAAAATTAATTTTTATTTTGTTAGAAACTGCCCCCTGACTCTTCAACAGGTTGGAGCAAGCCGTCTACCACCTATCACGTGTTCGAGATACGACGAAAGAGATACAAGCGGTTTGGCATTCCTTTGGAATGGATGTAGGACTGCGGCGTACCTTGGTTAGGTACCCCACGATCGTGGATTCATGTAAACTATTATCTCTTTAATTTCGATGCAAAATTCATATAACTGGATGTATGATGCACCTGAAGTAGCAGTGGCACAATAGAGTAAAGGTCTATTGACACAAAGACAGTATAGGCTGATTCAGTAAAGGTCTATTGGCACAATAGAGTAAAGGTCGATTGTCGAGTAAAGGTCGTCCACGAAAGGTTGATTCAGTTACATCAGAGCATTATTATCGGGTTGAAATTTTTATTGGCACAATAGACAATATATTACAAGAGATGAAGTTCTGATTCAATGAAGAGATGATGGAATTACTCAAGCTCAGTTCAACACTTCATCCGAAAAATGGCTATGAATCATTCGATATTTATGAAATTTGCCGATTAACTGAAAAGTTCTATCCAGAAAATTTTACAAATCAAGAAAAAACGCGTTTGAGATATCAATTGGAGCTTTTTGAAATAGAAATTCAGAAAAATGTGAACTTTAAGGATATCTCAACTATTTCTGAATTATGCCAGGTATGTTTTTTTATATAAAAAATAATATTTTTTTATTGAAGGTTAGGCATTGCTAACTAATATGTACATAATTTTGTATCAGGTCTTATCGAAGATAGGAAAATTAAAAAGTTATTCTCTTCTTGACAAATTGATTAACTTATTAAACTATACAGTTTCTACTGCAACATCAGAGCGTGCATTTTCTGCAATCAAAATTATGAAAAATAGTTACATAACAAAATGGAAGATGATTTCTTATCAAGTTCTTTGATAATGTATATTGAAAAAATATTGTTTGCAGTTTTGATGTCAATTCTGTCATAGATGAATTTGAGTCTATGAAAAAGCGAAAAGCGCAACTTAAATTGCGTTGAATGTAACTTATTTCTTAGTTAATTTAAAATTTATTTTATTAGTATGACAATGCGATGTTAAAAAATGGCCCCTCCATCGGCAAAAATCTTGGCTCCGCCCCTGTTTGTGGTCAACAAGGATGTCCTAAGAGAGTGTCTAGTTCAGGGGGAGGTCATTCTTGAAAGATCATATTTTTTAAAAAAGACCTCTTAAAAACAAACCTTAATACCTAGAGCGGAAGATGTCGAGGAGTTCATCTTGTTTTCCTGTAAGAAAAACCCAAAAGCAATAGAGAAAACCGCAGAGAAACTTCTCCTATCGCCCAATTCCAAAATGTTCGTGTGTGTCTCAATGGGGCGACAACCACATTTTAAGGTTAGGAGAAGGGGCCTCTGTTATGATTTAATGGGCCAAGCCTACCCATTATAGCTAAGCCCAATAACAATATGTTAATTATGCTAGTCCATATAAAATATATCCAACATTCTCCCACTTGGACAGCATAATACATCAGATTAATCAACAATATGTGACCATGATAAGATGTCAAAATAAGTTAACACATAACACGAAAAGGTCCAAAATGGAATTATAAGCATCTTAATAATACAGAAAATCACATTCGAAGGAATAATGATATCATGCATTGTAAGATACTTATATCCTGTGACCCAACAACAAAATGGAATATGGATAAATGGGAAAGCCCAACAAAATGACATGCCAAAATTTGAATAAAGTGTTATTTCTCAGTAAAATGACTCAAACATCTGCCCAAGATGTCATGTAATAACAACAAAATTGAGACTGAGTCCGAAATGTCTTCACAATATACAATATTGCCCAAGATGTCATATAATAACAACAAAATTGAGACTGGGTCCGAAATGTCTCCACAATATACAATATTGCTCAAGATGTCATATAATAACAACAAAATTGAGACTGGGTCCGAAATGTCTCCACAATATACAATATTGCCCAAGATATCATATAATAACAACAAAATTGAGACTGGGTCCGAAATGTCTCCACAATATACAATATATCATCACAATATATATACAACAATAGTTATTATTTGAGCAATATCAACAGTAGTTATTATTTGAGCAATATCTCAATATTGTTCAATATCTCAAATATTATAAATATGAGGTCATAACAAAACATAAGCATAAACTCCCACTAATCCAAAATATCAAAAGGCCTTATTACACCCATACGGGTTACATGATCAACAAAAGCTTTAACAGTTATGCCTTTGGTTAGGGGATCAGCAATATTAACTCTATAGGGATATGCTCGACACGAATTTTAAACTCTTGAAACTTCTCTCTCACAAACATGAATTTTGTGTCAAAGTGTTTGGTCCACTTTGAACTTTTAATTTTGAGAGAAAAACTCACCACAACAGAGTTATCACAATATATATAGTGAGAGGCCTAGAGATACTCTTCATAAAATCAAGTTCAGCAATAAAGTTTTTCAACCATATTGCTTGACATGTGGCCTCATAACAAGCTATGTACTCTGCTTCCATGGTTGATGTAGCTGTAAGAGTTTGTTTGACACTTTTCCAAAAGATAGCTCCTTCAGCTAACGTGAATATATATCCTGATGTGGACTTATGATCATCTGAGCAACCTCCATAATCAGAATCAGAATAGCCTATTACCTCAAGATGATTTGATCTCTTATATGTGATCATATAATTTTGGTACTTTTCAGATACCTCAAAACACGTTTTACAGTCTGCCAATGTGTCACACCAGGTTTACTCAAGTATCTCCCAAGTACACCCACAACAAAAGCAATATCAGGACGTGTACAAACTTGAGCATACATAAGACTGTCAACAAACTTTATTAGAATGAGTCCATTTTTCATGTTTTGTTATAACAGCAGCGGAACATTCAGTTGTGGGAACATCAGACTCATTCTCAGTAAGGGCAGCATTAACATTAGAAATGGCAAGGAATAACTTAACAGAGTCAACCCAGTCCTTATAATTGGTTTCATTCAGCTTTGGTAAAGAGTTCATACTCATAGACAAAGCTGGAATATATACATTAATGGGAGATTATTGTCGAGCATATCCAACAAAAGTAATAGAGCTTATAAACACAATAAGTTATCTCATGCAAATGCAATCCCGCCTAAGGGTCCCGAATTACAATGCATAAAGTAACTCCCACAACACATAAAATAATTATATTCTTAAAGCTAATATCGAAAGGATACTGAAAACTTTAAAATATAATTACCAATCATTAGGAACTATATCAATAAAGACAAACCGATAGGGTAAGTGCATTATTAAAATAATTCCTAATGCCACATTAATAATAATTTTCCAACAATAATATTTTATCATAATCCGTCTCGCGAAGGCGAGCTCACAATTATAAAAAAATATCAACCACAATACGAAATGATCTATATTCAATAGTTCTATTCAATACAAAATATGAAGTCCTATTTTCATCACTAAAATCCAAATATTAAAATAATTGAAGGCTCAAAATAAGTAAAGGCCCAAAATTGATGATACTGTAGAACTCCATTAGGTTTATTTATTATTAATAATAAATTATTAAAATGCACTGTGACCGTTTTCTTATAAATTAATAAATTGAAATTATAAAAAAAATTATACTGTACACGTTATCACAATATATAAATTGTTGAACCCACTCACTGTGCACGTTTATTAAAAAACATCGGACGACGCCGTCGTCACCCACGTACTGTGACTATTCATTTAATAAATAAATTGAAATTATTATTAATAAATTATTAAAAACGCCATGTGGACGTTTTCCTTAACTCTTCAAAACCCACGACGCCGACTCTTCCTCCATCCGCCCACGACGCCGACCACGACGCCCACGACGAGGCCCACGACACCAACGCCTCTCGCCCAACCCGCCCAGCGCCATTACCGACGCCAGCCGCTCACCAGCAGTCCTGCGCTAGTCACGCCGACGTCGACGCCTGCCACTGCCTCTGAACGCCGCTGCGTCGCGGCTGCAAATACCGGCCACGGCTTCTCCGGGCGACGTCGGATCCGCCATCGGCGGCAACAGACATTAACATCATCTAGATCGGAAACGACGTTCAGTGGCGCGGCTTCGCTTCAACAGATTTTAGGATTACAAAATAAAATCTCCAAATGTCCTTAATCAAGAACTTGATCGGGATTTAAGGGATTTTGGGGTTTCAACAGCGTTAACAGAACCTACGTTCTTCAAACATAATTTGCAAGAAAAAAAAAATGCAAAACAAGAGTATTCGGCCAAGAATCAAAATCAGGGTAGAGTTATTAAACCTCGCTCTGATACCATTTGAAAGAAAAATCATACATCTAATTCAAGATATGATCAATGATCAAAATTACTATAAAGAGAATTAGATGTTAAAATACCTAGAGCGGAAGATGTCGAGGAGTTCATCTTGTTTTCCTGTAAGAAAAACCCAAAAGCAATAGAGAAAACCGCAGAGAAACTTCTCCTATCGCCCAATTCCAAAATGTTCGTGTGTGTCTCAATGAGGCGACAACCACATTTTAAGGTTAGGAGAAGAGGCCTCTGTTATGATTTAATGGGCCAAGCCTATCCATTATAGCTAAGCCCAATAACAATATGTTAATTATGCTAGTCCATATAAAATATATCCAACAAATTCATGAATGCTCATTTAAATAAATTATAGCAATAAAAATTGTGACTAAGTTATAGAGAATAACTCGCACATTTGATGCAGAAAATTAACCAATATAAAATTATCATATAGCTAAGTGCCACCGTGAAGCTTCAGGCTGCCTGTTTGACAGTGAAATAATAATCCATTGGTGTTTTAGTAAAAAAAAAAGGCTAAAATTTGGGATTGGGGCCAAACCTGGCAAAGTACGTCCATGGTGCTCTGACCACCACCCTCAGGCAACAGCTTCACCCGGAACTTCTGTACCCCATTCTTTACATCCTGATTTGTGTCCGCCTTAGGAACTGCCCTTGCTATTTTTCCAAGGCTTCCCCCTTGGTCCTTTCCACCAGAAGGAAAGCTTATCGATCTTCCATAATCATCAAAGAGGGTAGAGGACTTAGTCATGATTGTCCCACGGGCGCCATATGGCTCTGACCTCGCTCCATCGTACTGATACACGCCCTCACCAAGACCATTGTCATGCGCACCGAATTCTTTGTACTGCATACCACCATATACATTCTTCTCATTGAAATCCTGGCCAAAACCTGATGAGCCTATGCCATACCCATCATCCATGATTCCTGCGTATCTCCCAAAGTTATCATGAAAGTTCTGTGCTTCCTGTTCAGGTCCGGCAGCAGAGCTCTGATAAGAAGCACTATAAGAAGGATACGGCTCGGAAAAGGAGGAACTTGGATTGGGGGCAGCGTTGGCTACGGAGCTAGGATTCATAGATGGACCATAACCCCCGGAGGCCTGCTGATTAGGATCGTAGCTATAAAATGATCCAGAAGAGGGATGCTGGTGAGGATACGGCGACGGAGTCACCTCCGCCGGGCGAGGCGAGGGATTATACGAAGGAAGGGGAGGAAATTGGGGAGAATATTGGGCTTGAGCTTGGCCGTAGGAAGAATCTGAAGGGCGCAGACCAGGATCGGGCTCCTGATTCTTCCAAGAGGGAGCAAGGGCGGCGGAATAAGCCGGGAAATCGTTAGAGAACGGTGGCGCCGAGGCGTAAGACTGTTGCATCGGATTGGGGTCAGACACAGGATTCAAGTCGTATGTGGGCGCCGGCGCCTCCGCGGCGTACTGGGGAGCATAGTACGAGCCGTAATCGCCTCCGTGCTGCATCGTGCCCTGCCGGTGCTCTTCGGTTCGAGGATCGCAGATGATCGAAGGCGTGCTGCAGAAGGAAGAGGCGATTGAACGGCGCAGGACGATCGAACGGAGAAGGTGGAAAACCTAGCGACGTGGGTAAGGGGATTCGGCGGAGTCTTCAAGCTTCCGTCGGGCAACGGCGATGGTTGGGGGATTCGGGAAAGAGAAGAGGAGAAGAGAAGAGGTCGATTGCTTCAGGAGGAAGTAGCTTTCCGCAGGAACAGAATACGGTATTCTGAACCGTCGATGTGTGGCATAGAGAAACAAAAAGTTTGTGGTGAGGTGGAGCAGTGGAGAGATCATTAGAAATGCCCGCGGATTATATGACCGTCGATAACTCGCCTCAACGTCCGCACCGACCAAGACTCAATCCGAGTATACAACACGGACATAACAAAATAGATACGGATTAAACAAACGTTGATAGACCCGATCATGTTCTGGATCCGACTTAATAAATAACCGGATCGATTATCCATTAATTTTGTTAAACAGACCGCAATCATAATTGGCCCGTTTGGGACCAAGTCAGTTACGATTTTAGCTCCAAATTAATTGTGAATGGTGGGTTTTTTCTTGGAATTGAATGGCGGTTCCGACCATTGAATCGTCCATTAACCAACCGTTTCAACCATTGATAGATTTTTTTAAAAAAATAATTGAGATTATTTGATTAATTTGTTAACAACAATTAGGATTTAGTATCTATTATTCTTTCAATTTTATAAATAGACTATTCATTTTATTATTTTCACACTGTCTTCTTTATTCTCTTTGATACGGAGAGTCAAGGAAGGTGACGTGGTCTCCTTTTAAAGCTCCGCCAGGTCAAGGTCTAAGTCACGGTGGCGAGCCCTCTCTTCTCGACAGGAGAGACTCCCGTCTCGGCGAGCCCTCTCCTCTCAGCAGGGTAGACTCCCGTCTCGGCAAGTCCTCTCCTCCCGGCAGGAGGGACTCCCGTCTCAGCGAGCCCTCTCCTCTCGGCAGGGTAGACTCCCGTCTTGGCAAGCCCTCTCCTCTCGGCAGGAGGGACTCCCGTCTCAACGAGCCCTCTCCTCTCGGCAGGGTAGACTTCCGTCTCGGCAAACCCTCTCATCTCGGCAGGAGAGACTCCCGTTTCGGCAAGCTCTCCCCCTCAGCAAGGGAGAATGCTCAACTTGCTCCTTGGCGTCGACGCCAAGGAGCTCCTTCTCGAGAGTTTCGTTCTGTCTCTTTCACCTCCGTCTATAAACCCGGCCACTCCGCCTCTACCAGGTAGACCTTAACCCTAATCCTGACATTCTGACACCGACCACAGGCGCCACCACTGAAAGAGGAAGGGACTAGTCCGCTGCTCAGACGCAGCTGCTTCTAGCGCCAGTACTTGTTACTCCGCCGCATTAAAGGCGCGCCCCATCCTTATACGTGACTTCTTCCTCTAACCTCGTGGCTTGCACGCATTACCATAAAGAAGATACGGGGGATCAGACTCGGGCTTCCCATATGAGCTTCCCCTACGCATATAGCCTGGAATAGAGGGGACAAAAGGAAGGTTCTTCTGGTGACCATGTGTAGGCCCGAGGCGCATAACAGTCGTCTTCCCGTATGGAACCCAAAGGTTGGTTATAAAAGGAGTAACTTATCGCCATGCAGGAGGTCAGTGGTTAGGAAAACTCTCTCACTACTCTTCTTACTACTTCTTCTTACTTCCTCTGACTCCTCCTTGTGTGGACCCTAACTTGAGCGTCGGAGTGGCTTACCGGGATCCCCCGGGACGCCATTCTAACCTCCTTTGTGAAGTGTGTTTCAGGATTCCCTCAACGGTGATCACCCGAGGTGCCTCTAACCCAACTTGATTGCAGGATCGCCAGCGTCAGACAGCTTGTTGACTGGTGGCTTGACCTTCCGCGGCATTTGACCGGAACATTTTGGCACCGTCTGTGGGAAAACTGAGCTAGACGTCATGATGGTTAACACCAGAAGAACTGCTGACAACCGCGATTCGGTAGATGAGAGGAACCCGGGCGAAATGGTGTCCCTGACTCCCGTGCAACTGGACCACTTGGTGGACCAGATTATGCAAAGGGTTGCACATCGGCAGCAGCCGCTACCGTCACCTGCGGGGGAGGCACCTCATCCCCAGGTCAGTGGACAGCCAGCCAGCCAGGTCCCTGTGCCTGGCCCGACTCTGCCGCCAGTAGCGGCCTCCCTCCAGCGGGAAGCCCCACCACCCAGAGAAGACTCCCATGAGTCCCACACCGGGGAAGCCCCCCCGCATAACCACAAAGGTAAGGCTCCTGCCCTCCCGGAGGAGGAAAAGGAGAACACCCCCTTTTCCAAAGAGATCTTGGAACAAGAGCTACCCCGCCACTTCCGACAACCACAAATCGGAGATTACTCTGGCACCACGGATCCAGACGATCACATGTGCCGCTTCGAGCATGCGACTTTGCTGCACCGGTACGTCGATGGGGTAAAGTGTCGGGTCTTCCTGAACACCCTGGCGGATCCCGCTCAAAGATGGTTCCAGCACTTCCTCCCGTTCTCCATTCGAACCTTCAAAGACTTCAAAACCGCCTTCTTGCATCAGTTCGCCAGCTGCCGGAAGTACCAGCAAACTCCACTGGACTTGTTTGCTTTGAAGCAGAAGCCCAAGGAGACCTTGAGGGAATACCTCCACCGCTTCGACGGAGTCGTGTTGAATATGCCCCTACCCCGTCTGACGTGCTGATCAGCGCCCTTACTCAAGGACTAACGGAGGGTGACTTTTTCAGGTCTCTAGTAAAAAAGCTGCCGGGAAGCTATCAGCAGCTCCTGGACCGAGTCAACAAGTACATCCACCTGGAGGAGACTCAGATAGCCCGCAAGGCAGACGGAGGTCCCACTCCCCGCCCAGAGAAAAAACTAGCTCCTCCTTCGCCAAGACGAGAAGCTCCTCCGAAGCTGCTCAACTTCAGAAACGGACGCGTCGTCCAGACAGTGGACTCGGCTCCCTTCTTCACCACGGGATCAGGCTCGACAGGAGAGCCTCCTATCCGCTTCTGCACGTATCATCAGACTCACGGGCATGGAACCGATGAATGCCGAGAGCTTACCCAGGAGATCAGCCGCCTGGTGAAAGAAAGACAACAAACCCGAGGAGCTCCTTTCCCTGCTCCTCAGCACCCTCCTGCTCCCGACCACAGGCGGAGAGACATCTCTTTCGCTCCCTGCCGGGAGAGAGAGCGCTGCAGGCGTCCTTCGCCGCCCCGAAGAAGTCCCCGCCGCACGTCCTTACCCGTCTCCCAAACGCCCTACTGCTCCCTTTGGCCCGTAGGACCTAGATTCGCACGCGCCCGTAAAGCCCATAGCCGAACCCCCCATGATGATGCCTTGGTATCTACCCCCCATGACGAGCCACCATCGCCAACTACAATGTGGCCCGCGTCTTCGTCGACACTGGCAGCTCAGTCAACGTCCTCTACAAGGAGGCCTTCAACCAGATACAGATCGATAGGCATGAGCTACACCCCATGTCCACCGCCCTCTTCGGGTTCTCCAGGCATGAAGTGCAGCCTCTGGGCCAGATCAACCTGCCGCTGTCTCTGGGAGAGGAACCTCTGCGGCGCACCAGGAGCGTTACTTTCGCGGTGGTGGACGCACCTTCCGCTTACAATGTCATACTGGGGAGACTGGCCCTCAGCGCCTTCCAAGCCGTCGTGTCGACCTTTTACCAGAAGATCATGTTCCCCGTGGCTGACCAGGTGGGGATGGTAAGTGGAGACCAAGGTATGGCACGTCGCTGCTATGTGGATGTTGTGCAGGCCGGGTGCAAAAGGGCAAGGGTCGTCCGAAGTGAAGTCCAGACCCTTCATGAAGCATCTCCTCCCTCACACACCTGCTCGAAGGAGGAAGTGTCGATCGTACCAGGGAAGCCGAAACGTGTCACGCAGATGGCCTCGGATCTGCTGCCTGAACTCAAAAAAGCCCTGGTTGAATGTCTCGTCCGCAACCATGACGTGTTTGCCTGGTCGCCTCAAGAAGTCGACGGAGTCTCCCCCGACCTCATGGAACACCGCCTCAACGTCCTGTCGGGGTCCCGGCCCGTGCGGCAAAAGAAGCGAAGTTTCTCGCCGGCACAAGACTTGGTGATAAGGGAGGAGATTAACAAGCTCAAAGACGCCGGACATATTCGGGAAGTGCAGTTCCCATCTTGGCATGCCAACGTGGTGCTCGTCCCTAAGCTAGGCAACAAGTGGAAGGTCTGCATCGACTTTCGCGACCTCAACAAGGCCTGCCCGAAGGACTGTTATCCCCTCCCCCGAATCGATCAGCTAGTCGATTCTACGGCCGGCTGTGAGTTTATATGTATGCTGGATGCCTACCAGGGGTATCACCAAATCCCCTTAGCTGTAGAGGACCAAGAGAAAGTTAACTTTATTACCGCTGATGGTACTTTCTGCTACACCGTGATGCCTTTTGGATTGAAAAACGTCGGCGCCACCTACCAGCGCCTCATGGACAAGGTCTTTCGGCAACAAATCAGGCGTAACGTCGAAGTCTATGTGGACGACATCCTAATCAAATCCCCCAAGGCCGAGACACTACTCCCGGACATCGAAGAGACCTTCGCCACCCTACGAGAACATGGACTTAAGCTCAATCCTGGCAAATGTGTTTTCGGTGTGAGAAGCGGACGCTTCCTGGGGTATGTCGTCACCGAGAGGGGGATAGAAGCTAACCCTGAAAAGATCCAGACCTTGCAGAACATGGCTTCCCCTCGCAATGTCAAGGAAGTGCAACGGCTAGTGGGACGGATCACTGCTTTATCCAGATTCATCTCTCACTCGGCTAGTGAGGCCTTAGGCCGTATGATCAAGTGGACGACCGAGCTCAGCGAGTACGATATCCAATACCTGCCATCAGGACCGCCATCAAAGCTCAAGCCTTGGCGGACTTCCAATACCTCCCCCGGACCGCCATCAGAGGTACCAGGGCCTGAAAACCAACAAGCATGGAAGATCTATGTCGATGGGTCAGCCACTAAAAGCGGCAGCGGGGTGGGGGTGCTCCTGCAATCTCCGCAGGGCGACTCTTTGCAACTAGCCATTAAACTGCAGTTTCGCGTCTCCAATAACGAAGCCGAATATGAAGCCCTGATAGCGGGGCTGCAAGTAGCCAAGCATATCGGAGCACATAGAGTAGTCATCCATTCAGATTCGCAACTCGCGGCATGACAGCTGGAAGGTACCTTTGAAATCCATACTGAGCGCCTGCAACGGTATGCGGTCGCCTTTGACAAGTTGAAGGCTGAGTTCCAAGAAGTCACCATCGTGAAAGTTCCGAGAGCGGACAATTCCAAAGCTGACGAGCTGGCTAAGCTGGCTAGTGCGGTGCATACGTGGACCATGGAGGAACCCGCTGTACGAGAGCAGCTGATAGCTCATATAGATCATTCCTCGCAGCCAGCCTCACGGGCCGATTGGAGAGATCCTTTTATCTCTTTCCTCCGCACAGGAGTTGTGCCAAAGGAAGCGGGGCCTCCACGCACCTTCAAGCAGAGGGCTTCCCGTTTCACCCTCGTCGGGGACCTCCTCTACAAAAGGGCCTTTTCTCGTCCCCTCCTGAAGTGTTTAGATGAAGACGACGCTGACTACGTATTAAAGGAGATCCACCAAGACTGCTGTGGAAACCATGTTGGAGGAAGAACGTTGGCACGGAAGGTCCTGTTGGCAGGATACTTCTGGCCCACTTTACAAGCTGACGCAGCTCAACTCGTCCGCACCTGCCCCAGTTGCCAGAAACCAACCTATTTTACAACAGCCCGCCGAATATTTGAGAACCTCCGTCATCTCCTGCCCCTTTGATCGGTGGGGTATGGACATAGTGGGCCCCTTCCCCCCTTGGCAGGGCCAGAAAAAATTCCTGCTCGTCGCCGTGGATTACTTCTCAAAATGGGTAGAAGCGGAAGCCTTGGCCAAGATTACGAAAGATGCTGTTTTAAAATTCCTGTGGCGCAGCATAGTATGCAGATACGACGTACCTCGGCAGATCATCTCCGACAATGGAAGACAGTTCCAGGGCCGCAAGATGCAGGAATGGTGTCAAGATTTCAACGTGCTCCATATTTTCACCTTTGTGTATTACCCCCGGAGCAATGGGCAAACTGAAGTGGTGAACCGGGAGCTTGTCAGAGGGCTGAAAGTTCGACTCGACCATGCCGGAGGCGGTTGAGTGGAAGAATTACACAACGTTCTATGGGCTTACCGCACCACCCCCAATGAAGGTACTGGTATGACTCCTTTTCATCTGGTATACGGTGGCGAAGCGGTGATTCCCGTAGAGATAGGTTTACCCTCCCCCCGAATCCAAGCCTATGCTGCCGGCGAGGCTAACGCAGATCGACGACTTCTGGAATTGGACCTCATCAGTGAGGACAGGGCGATAGCTCACACCCGGCTCCAAGCCTATCGTCAGCGCATGAGCGCAGCTTAGAATAAGAATGTATTCCCTCGATCTTTTCAGGTGGGAGATGCGGTATGGAAGAAGCTTAATCCTATGGGGGGACGTCGGCAAGTTAGAATCTCGATGGGAAGGACCATTCCTGGTCACCAAGAAGATAGACGAAGGGTCATACTATCTGGCGGATCAACATGGAAAGGAGCTCAAGCGCCCATGGAATGTCCAACATCTTCGGCTCGTACCGCAGCTAACTCTCTTCTTTTCTTCCCGTTTTCTGACAATTTGTGCCGCGACACGTGCCGCTGTATCATCTGGACATACATAGACCACTGCTCGAAAGCCTTGTCCCCTTCTTAAGGCCTCAACAGCCCTCTCGGCCCTACACGCCGACGGCTCGGCAAAAACAATGAAGAAAGCCCTTTCGGCCCCACGCGCCGACGGCTAGATGCGTAAGGCCTCAATAGCCCTCTCAGCCTTACGTGCCGATGGCTCGGCCGAAACAATGAAGAAAGCCCTCTCGGCCCCATGCGCCGACGGCTAGATGCGTAAGGCCTCAACAGCCCTCTCGGCCCTACGCGCCGACGGCTCGGCCGAAACAATGAAGAAAGCCCTCTCGGCCCCACGCGCCGACGGCTAGATGCGTAAGGCCTCAACAACCCTCTCGGCCCCACGCGGCGACGGCTCTGCCGAAACAATGAATAAAGCCCTATCGGCCCCATGCGTCGACGACTAGATGCTTAAGGCCTCAACAGCTCTCTCGGCCCTATGTGTCAATGGCTCAGTCAAAACAATGAAGAAAGCCCTCTCGGTCCCACGTGCCGACGGCTAGATGCGTAAGGCCTCAACAGCCCTATCGGCCCTACGTGCCGACAGCACGGCCGAAACAATGAAGAAAGCTCTCTCGGCCCCACGCGCCGACGGCTAGATGCAAGGCCTCAATAGCCCTCTCGGCCCTACGTGCCGACGGCTCGGCCGAAAAAATAAAGAAAACCCTCTCGGCCCCACGCGCCGACGGCTAGATGCGTAAGGCCTCAACAACCCTATCGGCCCTACGCGCCGACGGCTCGACCGAAACAATGAAGAAAGCCCTCTCGGCCCCACGCGCCGACGGCTAGATGCGTATGGCCTCAACATCCCTCTCAGACGGCTCGGCCGAAACAATGAAGAAAGCCCTCTCGGCCCCACGCGCCGACGGCTAAATGCTTAAGGCCTCAATAGCCCTCTCGGCCCTACGTGCCGACGGCTCGGCCGAAACAATGAAGAAAGCCCTCTCGGCCCCACGCGCCGACGGCTAGATGCGTAAGGCCTCAACAGCCCTATCGGCCCTACGCGCCGACGGCTCGGCCGAACCAATGAAGAAAGCCCTCTCGGCCCCATGCGCCGACGGCTAGATGCGTAAGACCTCAACAACCCTCTCGGCCCTATGTGCCGATGGCTCAGCCAAAATAATGAAGAAAGCCCTCTCGGCCCCACGCGCCGAGGGCTAGAGGCTTAAGGCCTCAACAGCCCTCTCGGCCCTACGCGTCGTTGACTCGGCCGAAACAATGAAGAAAGCCCTCTCGGCCACATGTGTTGACGGCTAGATGCGTAAGGCCTCAACAACCCTCTCGGCCCTACGCGCCGACGGCTCGGCCGAAACAATGAAGAAAGCCCTCTCGGCCTCACGTACCGACGGCTAGATGAGCAAGGCCTCAATAGCCCTCTCGGCCCTACGCGCCGACGGCTCAATCGAAAAAATGAAGAAAGCCCTCTCGGCCCCACGCGCCGACGGCTAGATGCGTAAGGCCTCAACAGGCCTCTCGGCCCTATGCGCCGACGGCTCGGCCGAAACAATGAAGAAAGCCCTCTCGGCCCCATGCGTCGACGGCTAGATGCTTAAGGCCTCAACTGCTCTCTCGGTCCTATGCGTCGACGGCTCAGCCGAAACAATGAAGAAAACCCTCACAATCCCACGCACCGACAGCTAGATGCGTAAGGCCTCAACAGCCCTCTCAGCCCTACGTGCCGACGGCTCGGCCGAAACAATGAAGAAAGCTCTCTCGGCCCCACGCACCGACGGCTAAATGCAAGGCCTCAACAGCCCTCTCGGCCCTACGTGCCGACGACTCGGCCGAAAAAATGAAGAAAGCCCTCTCGGCCCCACGCGCTGACGGCTAGATGCGTAAGGCCTCAACAGCCCTATCGGCCCTACGCGCCGACGGCTCGGCCGAAACAATGAAGAAAGTCATCTCGGCCCCACGCGCCGACGGCTAGATGCGTATGGCCTCAACAGCCCTCTCGGCCCTACGCGCCGATGGCTCGGCCGAAACAATTAAGAAAGCCCTCTCGGCCCCACGCGCCGACGGCTAAATGCTTAAGGCCTCAACAGCCCTCTCGGCCCTACGCGCAGACGGCTCGGCCGAAACAATGAAGAAAGCCCTCTTGGCCCCACGCGCCGACGGCTAGATGCGTAAGGCCTCAACAGCCCTATCGGCCCTACGCGCCGACGGCTCGGTCGAAACAATGAAGAAAGCCCTCTTGGCCCCACACGCCGACGGCAAGATGCGTAAGGCCTCAACAACCCTCTCGGCCCTACGCCCCGACGGCTCGGCCAAATCAATGAAGAAAGCCCTCTCGGCTCCACGCGTCGATGGCTAGATGCTTAAGGCCTCAACAGCCCTCTCGGCCCTACGCGTCGATGGCTCGGCCGAAACAATGAAGAAAGCCCTCTTGGCCCCACGTGCTGATGGCTAGATACGTAAGGCCTCAACAACCCTCTCGGCCCTACGCACCAACGGCTCGACTGAAACAATGAAGAAAGTCCTCTCGGCCCCACGCGCCGACGGCTAGATGCGTAAGGCCTCAACAGCCCTCTCGGCCCTACACACCGACGGCTCGGCCGAAATAACGAAGAAAGCCCTCTCGGCCCCACGCGCCGACGGCTAGATGCTTAAGGCCTCAACAGCCCTCTCGGCCCTTCGCGCCGATGACTCGGCCGAAACAATGGAGAAAGTCCTCTCGGCCCCACACGCCGACGGCTAGATGCATAAGGCCTCAACAGCCCTCTCGGCCCTACACGCCGACGGCTCGGCCGAAATAATGAAGAAAGCCCTCTCGGCCCCACGCACCGACGGCTAGATGTGTAAGGCCTGAACAGCCCTCTCGGCCCTACGCGCCGACGGCTCGGCCGAAACAATGAAGAAATTCCTCTCGATCCCACGTGCCGACGGCTAGATGCGTAAGGCCTCAACATCTCTCTCGGCCCTACGCGCCGATGACTCGGCCGAAACAATGAAAAAAGCCCTCTCGGCCCCACGCGCCGACGGCTAGATGCGTAAGGCCTCAACAGCCCTCTCGGCTTTACGCGCCAACGGCTCGGCCGAAACAATGAAGAAAGCCCTTTCGGCCCCACGCACCGACGGCTAGATGCGTAAGGCCTGAACAGCCCTCTCGGCCCTACGCGCCGACGGCTCGACCGAAACAATGAAGAAATCCCTCTCGATCCCACGTGCCGACGGCTAGATGCGTAAGGCCTCAACATCTCTCTCGGCCCTACGCGCCGATGACTCGACCGAAACAATGAAAAAAGCCCTCTCGGCCCCACGCGCCGACGGCTAGATGCGTAAGGCCTCAACAGCCCTCTCGGCTTTATGCGCCGACGGCTCGGCCGAAACAATGAAGAAAGCCCTCTCGGTCCCACGCGCCGACGGCTAGATGCTCAAGGCTTCAACAGCCCTCTCGACCCTGCGCGCCGACGGCTCGGCCGAAACAATGAAGAAAGCCCTCTCGGCCCTACGCGCCGACGGCTAGATGCGTAAAGCCTCAACAGCCCTCTCGACCCTACGCGTCGACGGCTCGGCCGAAACGATGAAGAAAGCCCTCTCTGCCCCACGCACCGAGGGCTAGATGCTTAAGGCCTCAACAGCTCTCTTAACCTCACGCGCTGATGGTTTGGCCGTGACAATGGTGGAGCCTCTCAAGACTTCGACGAAATCGGACAGTCCCTGTCCCTCAAAAATTTCGCCTCTCTCTCTCTCTACTGAGGTCTCTTCACCCCCGTAGGGGATCACCACTACCGGGCAAGGAAGCCCACATCTCTGGTAAGGACCCTTAACAAACCCCCCAAGCCTTACCAATATCCCTCATCGCATCGAGTGGCAACAAACTTTTTTCAAAATACAAGCAAGTTATCCAAGACCGCAAAGACAAGCAAAGATATTTTTATTCAATAATGGGAAGATTTTTTTTCCATAAAAGACATCACGAAGAAAACACAGGCATCCGAGCCGAATCGCTCCCATCGCTAGCGGGATGATACGAGACCTGCTAAGTATAGCTGGTCCTAATCGCTCCCATAGCCATCAGAGTTATCCCAGAAACCTACCACTTTTGACACCAAATAAATATTTATTGGGATTCAGTTTGAGGTTATACCTTCGGAGAGTGTCGCATGTTTCATTGATATCACCGATCAGATTTTCAGTTTGGACTGACTTGATTAAAATATTATCCACATATACTTCCACATTACGACCTATCTGATGTTTGAACACTTTATCCATAAGTTTCTGATATGTTGCTACTGCATTCTTCAGTCCAAAAGGCATAACTATATAATAGAAAGTTCCTCTCGATGTGATAAAACTAACCTTTTCCTGATCTTCTTGAGCTAATAAAATTTGATGATATCCTTGATAGGCATCCAACATGCATATATATTCGTGTTCCGATGTAGAATCCACTAGTTGATCTATACGCGGTAGAGGATAACAATCTTTGGGGCAAGCCTTGTTGAGATCTCAGAAGTCAATGCAGACCCGTCATTTTCCTCCTACTTTCAGGACCAGTACAATATTAGCCAACCAAGTGGGGAATTGAACCTCTCTGATATATCCGGCATCTAGAAACTTAGTAACTTCCTCCTGTATTACTTTATTTTGTTCAGGCCCGAAATGTCTCTTCTTTTGCATAACAGGTCGGGCATCAGGGAGGATATTAAGACGATATTCCATGATGTGGGGAGCTATTCCTGTGACTTCTTGAGGTATCCAAATACATCATTATTTTGAATGAGACAAACTATCAGTTCCATTTTCAACTTCGATGTCAGATCAACAGCTATCTAAGAGACTCTATCAGGCTGCAGCTCGAGTACGATCTATACTTTCTCCTTTTCTTGTGTTTGAGGGAGTGAAATAACAGGACCTTCTTGTAAAGAATGCACTTCTTCTCGGGGAGTCCTCCTTAGCTTCACAGCATCAGTACGAACCATGGTCGTATAACATCTCCGAGAAATAGTTTGATCTCCTCTGATCGAGCTGACTTGATCGTCTACTGGGAACTTATTTTTTGATGGAAAGTGAAGACTATTGCTTGAAAAGTACTGAATGCAGGTCTTCCGAGAATAATATTGTACGAGGATGGAGCATCTACTACTGTAAAAATAACACTTCGAGTTCGAATCAAAGGCTCTTGCCCCAAGGAAAGAGGTAGGCTGACCTATCCCAATGGTTGTACTTCGTGTCCAGTGAATCCAAATAAAGCAGTAGACATGGATTTCAGTTTAGATTTCTCTATCTGCATCTAACTGAAGGCCTCTTTATATAGAATATTGACAGAACTACCTATATCGACGAAGACCCAAGCTACCTCATAGTTGGCTATTATGACGCAGATGACTAAAGCATCATCGTGAGGCGTGGAGACCCCTTCCAAATCCCCGGCAACGGCGCCAAAATTTGATAAGCCCAAAACTAGTGTCACGAATGAGCTTCAAATTAGAATTTATAATCGAAAATCCTTAACTCACAAGTAAATGTAATACAGGGGCCACGAGTCGTATTTTCCAAGGATTAGTAGAGAATTTGTATGAACCAAGCTAAGATGTCGTTATTTTTGGGTTTTTCAAATATAAATGGGAATTTTGGTTTTTCAAATGAAATGTAATGAGAATTAACAAACAATGCATGAAACCAAACAAATAAACCTAAGTACCAATCTAACCTAAGTATGCAAAACAATTCGAAGTTAAGCAATGAAATTATCTAACAACAATACATAAAGCTAATCAAAATAGTAATCTAATACAAGAACAATAGATCTGATACGGAACAGTAACAACCTAGAACTTTGGCAAATTCAGAATCAGAAATAATGTAGAATCAGAAAAGAATTGCAACAAGAGATCACTGAAACAACCGAAATTAAGCAACATAAGATGATGTTTAAACCAAACAAAATGAATCCAAGCACCGTGAAACAGATCTAATCGAAACAGAATTAAGAAGCTAACTATTAGAAACAGAAAGAATACAGAACAACAGAAATCAAAACAAACTCAGCTTCCCTTCCAAATCCATCTCCAACTTGTCGTCACACAAGCTCTGATAAAATCAGAAATCCCAGAAGACAACCATTCAGCTTAGCTCGGTTTAATCTAGCTTGGATCTGATCAGCAACAGGGAACGCCCTTGAATTGCAGAACAGAGATAATCAAGAAGTTTAGAATCGAACTGATCTTCTCCAAATCGCTTTCAAATTGATGTGTTGGAACCCTAAAAGATCTTCAAGGAACGCCTCTGAATGCCCTTTATTGCTCCGATCAGTTTGGATCTGAAGAAATCAGTTGAAATCCACGGCGGATCAGAAACTCTGGCAAAACCCTCGCCAGTCGAATCCAACCTCCATTGATGCCGAGCCTTGCTTGTAATCACCTTTTAGGATTCGGAAATCAAGTTTGAATTGGAAAATCTGAGGTTTTTCCGCTCTAGATCTACGCTACAGAAGAAGAAAACAACGAAGAAGACGATGCTACAGTAACTACGTGAGAATGCTACAGTGAAACTTCTCGTTAAAACTGCGATTTGAATTCGGCCGGTTCAACACTGTTCAGACCGGGTTCAACTCCAAATTAGCGCCGGTTCAGTCCTGATTCAAGCTTAATTGGCCCGGTTCAGCTCCAATTCGACTCCGGTTCGAGTCAAATTCACATGGGATCAGTCCAAATCAAATGTGGGTCTTGATTCATGAGGTTGGATCCATCAATTTAGTCAATCTTGGCTCAATTTAACTCGATCTCAATTTGGGTTCCATCTTGGTTCAACTCGAGTCCTACAAAATCAAATCCAATTAATGTAAAATTAACCATGAAATTACAGAAATTATAATTGACCATCAAATTGTGCAACATATTACAAATATACTCAAATCAATTCATTAAACCATTTATTTTCCATGCAAATCCCAAAATAAAGCGATAAAATACATAACAAACCCAACTTATCAAACGTCTTCTTGAGGATCTCACATCTTGACCTTGTACAGGACTCACTTGAATTCCTTCTGAATGATTTTTCTGTACTTCCTACTTAGGATATTTGTAGGTAACTTGTCCTGATATGGGGGATGAAGCTCTTTTTCCCTACTGCTTCTCCTTTGTTACTCTTTCCACTTCTCGTGCTAACTGTCTGCATTCATTAGTGTGATGACTAAAAGATTGGTGGTAGGTGCAAAAACGAACATGCTCCTTCGGAGAGCTTTGATGGGGTGCTTCTTCTGAGGTGGGAAAAGAAGAGACAGTATGTACGGTGCGCTTTTCTTTTCGAGAGGGTATATAAAGTCCGCGTGGTACTCCCTTGCAATGTATAGACGGAGAAGTCTTTCTCTCTAATTTATAATTGACCGAGCTGTCTCCATGTCGAGCAAGTTGAGTTTCTTCTAGATGTATGTACTTCTCGGCTCTTTCTAATAACTTAGCATAATTGGCGGAAGGTTTCTTCACTAGTGATCGAAACAATTCCCCATCCATCAATCCTTAAGAGAAAGCACTGGTCAATATATACCTCCGTAGGTGTGGAAGGAACGTCCCAAACGACCTTGTCGAATCTCTGAATATACTCCCTGAGGGCCTCGCGGCAAAGTAAACAACTCCGAGGTCCCCTCGTTTAGGATAGAAGAAGTAATGAAAGAGCTGAGAATCAAGAGGAATCTGATAGATTTGAAAAATGATGGAAGCACCGCAGATCAAACGGTAAGAGTTTGGGGGCAGTTGAGATAGAGAACACTGAAAGTAGGTAGCTAGATTTTGAAGGAAAGATGGTAATGAAAATCGTAAACCTCCTTCCAGCTGCCCCTGAAAGAAGGTAACATAACCATGGGGAGGTTCATGAGGTCGTTGATCAGGAGAAGGGAGCCTGATCCTATGGTCTAAAGGGATGTCATACTGTTCTTTGAGCAATATTTCATCCCCCGATGATAACAAAGATTCCTGGATCTCGTACCAAGGGACAGACGTAGCCATAGGTGCACACTAGGGATAGAAGGAACAAAAACCTAACAGCTTAGACACACTAGGTCAAAGCTGTAGTGTCGCAGTAAGAAGATGAAGCAGGCGAAAGGGGAGAGAAAAAGAAGAAGGTACAACAAAGGGAAAGAACCGACGACGGAGGAAAGTACTGAAGAGGAAGACTGATAGAACTCTAAAGGTTGAGAAGACGAACGGTGAGACAGCTAAGACTTACTGGAATATAGAAATAGCGCAATGAACAGGGATGAAGGAATGACGAGCAGCAAGGACTTACTAGGGTTAAGATCGTCGGTGGCAAGAATCGGAGGAAGACGATGAAGAAGGCGCAAGAAAACGTAAGTTGCAAAAAGCTAGGGTTTCTTTTCGCTGAAAGTAATAAAGAAAGAAGATGGGTATTCCACTTAAACCAAATGACCATTGAATCTCCACTGTTGGGAGCAAGATCAAGGGACTGAATTTGTTGATTCAAAAAAGCATACGATAGTATCCTTGATTAGCCTATGTGAGGTTTGAAGCTCGCTGAGTAATTTAACGTTTTTGGTTTAACTCGAGTCCAATCAGTCGGACTTCACCTCCTTCGACTAGACTAATTCGGGAAGCTTATGATCCAATAGGGTTATTTAGTGGTTACGTGGGTGTTGTGTATAATGGAGTATGAGGAAAAAAGGGTAAATATAAGTATCGGTTAATTGACGAAAGTTATTCCCTGAACCCTAAATGAACTCCCGACCTCCTACTCCGGTCTCGGTATGCTTCCTTAAGCATGTGCCGACCTCCTACTCCGATCTCGGTATGCTTCCTCAAGCATGTGTCGATCTCTTGCTCCGATCTCGGTATGCTTCCTTAAGCATGTGTCGACCTCTTGCTCCAGTCTCGGCACATCTCCTGCATCAGGTGTTGACCTCGTGACTTGGTCTCGGCACGCCTCCTACATCAGATGCTGACCTCATGACTTGGTCTCTACTTGGGCGTTTTAGAGTAAAATCCCTCTGCTCTTGTTTCTATTAAGATTCATTGAAAATTTTATATAATATATAATAATTATTTACGTCACTTATATGTTTCTTTTTAGGATTTGATACCTGACAACTACCTCCATCATAGTTTTAACTCCCTAAAAGGTTGAATTTCCATTTTTACCCTTATTATTTATATAGTTTTGATCCCTCTGCTCTTGTTTCTATTAAGATTCAGTCCCTATATGTTTCTTTTTAGGATTTGATACCTGACAACTACCCCATCTTAGTTTTAACTCCCTAAAAGGTTGAATTTCTATTTTTACCCTTATTATTTATATAGTTTTGATTAATTTTTTCACCCATCTTCTTCCACCGATTCATCTTCCAACAATCCGATTTTGTGCTCTCGATATGAAGCCAGTCGAGCCTGCAGTCGAAGAGGACTTGCTTCTGTGAGCTCGATCGACCATGATTCGACCGCCGGCCGATAGAATAACGGTCGAAATCGATCGCCAGAATCGGGCGACCGATTTCGACCGCAACACCGTCGGATTCCGGCCAAATCGTGGTCGGAATCCGATGGCAGACGGACGGACAGGCGACGCCAACCTGTCCACCGCCGGATTCCAACCACGATTCGATCGAAATCTGGCCTGATCGCGACCGATAGTGGCCACGCCACTGCCGACAGCGTGATTTGGCCATTTCCGACCGTTTTACGAAGGATTTCGGCCGCTAATCGGCTGGAATCTGAGCTCCGCCGGACCGCCGACGAGTTGCGCGTCGATCGCGCCCGGTCCGGCGATCGACGATGGTCGGACGAGTGTGGCGACGGCGCCGACAGTGGACGTAGGTCGACAGTGTCGCGCACGGGCGCACAGAGATAGGCGCGCAACATATCAGTTTTCTCATCACTTTAGGTATTCTATTGTTATTATTGTGTTTAAGGGGTCGAGTACCGAAAACGATCGTTCGAGTACCAAAAACTGTTGTTCGAGTATCAAAAACGGCTAGCCGAGTACCGAAAATGGTCGGATGAGTACCGAAAATGACCTCTTGTTTATTTTATGAATGTCAAATAAGTACTTACTCATATTCCATGGTGAGTGGAGAACATGTTTCTTTTAAAAATTAAATAATTGAGTACTTTTTCAAATAATCATAAAATTGGGTATCACTTGGGGTAAATTAAGTTCCAAGAGCTTAAAATTGAGTACTTTTTCAAATCATTTCTGGGAAAAATTTATCAAGGTGCATTTGTAGTTGTATGAAACCACAATGATACGGTGGGACGATGACACCTCATCAAGGATAAAATCATAAAATCAATTCATCTTTAAGATTAGGAAATCCTAAAACCGTTTCACCCAAAGGAAAAATATCTTGAAATATTTGTTAAACAAATATTTCAGAATCTTCCTAAAAAACTGGAACGGATATCTTAGAATATTTCTTAAACGGATGTTAATATTTCAGAGATTAACTACTATAAAAAGGTAACTCATGCCCATGTGTACAGGTACGCATACATCCACCCTAATTCCCCTAAGTCATTAAACTCCTTCCTCATGCCGAATCCTAACTTGAGTGTCGGAGTGGCTTGCCGGGACCCACCCCCGCGCCATTCTAACCCTTTTTTAGTGCTTTTCAGATCTCCTCTCATATCTCTTAGGGTGATTCTCTCCGAAGAGCGTGCACACCGACAATTTCTGAACCGGTGTCTGAATCCTCCACGGTGTATTGGTCGGAACACACAACATATAATAACATATATAAAACTACCACTAAATACAACAGTTTAATGATTAATGCATAAATCACTTCATAATGCATTTCTCAGTTGCAATTACATAACCAACATCCAACTTTTATCCACTTTTAACCACAATAATGGATCATTAATATATAAGTAACAAAATTTTATACTAACGCTAGTTTTGTTTAATACAAATCACAAAATGCCACTAGATCTTGTAGCTATTTTTTAACAACATTCATAACTACTTCCTTGGTTTAGCAATTGCTTATGCCTGTAAGAAATTAACGAGTATTATAAATGAATACTCATAAGTATGATATCGAATTACGAATTGTGGATGATTATCAATAAATATTATAGATGAATACAAATAAGTACGATATTGAATTACATATCAAATTCAAGATTAAATTCTATGTGTAATTTTTAACCGAATTCGAGTAGTTAAAGGGTCATAACAAGTATCACTTGATAAAAATTAAGTATTTATTGTATCACTTTAGGTATTCTATTGTTATTTAAGTATTTAAGGGGTCACGTCAAGTAGCATTTGATAAAAATTAGATACTCGTTGTATCACTTTAGATATCCTATGGTTTTATTTGATGAATGTCAAATAAGTCATTCAAGATTAAATTTCAAGTGTAGTTTTTAACCGAATTCGAGTAGTTAAAGGGTCATAACAAGTATCACTTGATAAAAATTAGGTATTTATTATATCACTTTAGGTATTCTATTGTTATTTAAGTGTTTAAGGGGTCACGTCAAGTAGCATTTGATAAAAATTAGATACTCGTTGTATCACTTTAGATATCCTATGATTTTATTTGATGAATGTCAAATAAGTCATTCAAGATTAAATTTCAAGTGTAGTTTTTAACCGAATTCAAGTAGTTAAAGGGTCATAACAAGTATCACTTGATAAAAATTAGGTATTTATTGTATCACTTTAGGTATTCTATTGTTATTTAAGTGTTTAAGGGGTCACGTCAAGTAGCATTTGATAAAAATTAGATACTCGTTGTATCACTTTAGATATCCTATGATTTTATTTAATGAATGCCAAATAAGTCATTCAAGATTAAATTTTGAGTGTAGTTTTTAACCGAATTCGAGTAGTTAAAGGGCCATAACAAGTATCACTTGATAAAAACTAGGTATTTGTTGTATCACTTTAGGTATTCTATTGTTATTTAAGTGTTTAAGGGGTCACGTCAAGTAGCATTTGATAAAAATTAGATACTCGTTGTATCACTTTAGATATCCTATAATTTTATTTGATGAATGTCAAATAATTCATTCAAGATTAAATTCCAAGTGTAGTTTTTAACCGAATTCGAGTAGTTAAAGGGTCATAATAAGTATCACTTGATAAAAATTAGATATTTATTGTATCACTTTAGGTATTCTATTATTATTTAAGTGTTTAAGGGGTCATGTCAAATAGCATTTGATAAAAATTAGATAGTCATTGTATCACTTTAGATATCCTTGTTGGGTTGCAAGGGTGCAAACATAGTCCCACATCTAAAACACATGGAAAAGATCATGAATTTAAAAGGATGGAAGATATCACCATTGGTATGAGACCTTTTGGGTTGAGTCCAAAAATAAAATCATGAGGGCTTAGGCCCAAAGTGGACAATATCATACTATTGTGGAGATATTTTGATTCCATCGGTACTAACAAGTGGTATCAGAGCGAGGTTGCTCTTCACCGGACTAACTGCTGGAAGAGCCATGATCCAGATATAACCATGTGGGTTGAACCTTAAACAAAGGAAGTGGGTGCTCGCGTGTCTGAATCAAGAGGACCAGACACCAGGCAGAAAGTCCTAGTTGCGGCTAGACAAGAAGTCCTAGTAGGTCGGGTGGACCGAGGGGCAGAAAGTCCTGGTGGGTCGAGGATTTGGACGTCAAACGGAGGCTCTCCGTTTGAGGGGGGTCTGTGGTCTTTTGTTTGAGGGGGGATTGTTGGGTTGCAATGGTGCAAACATAATCCTACATCTAAAACACATGGAAAAGATCATGAGTTTAAAATTTAAAATCTCCATAGTCCTTTTGGATTGAGCGCAAAAATAAAACCATGAGGGCTTAGGCCCAAATTGGACAATATCATACTATTGTGGAGATATTTTGATTCCATCGGTACTAATAATCCTATGATTTTATTTGATGAATGTCAAATAAGTCATTCAAGATTAAATTTCAAGTGTAGTTTTAAACCGAATTCGAGTAGTTAAAGGGTCATAACAAGTATCACTTGATAAAAATTAGGTATTTGTTGTATCACTTTAGGTATTCTATTATTATTTAAGTATTTAAGGGGTCACGTCAAGTAGCATTTGATAAAAATTAGATACTCGTTGTATCACTTTAGATATTCTATGGTTTTATTTGATGAATGCCAAATAAGTCATTCAAGATTAAATTTCAAATGTAGTTTTTAACCGAATTCGAGTAGTTAAAGGATCATAACAAGTATCACTTGATAAAAACTAGGTATTTGTTGTATCACTTTAGGTATTCTATTGTTATTTAAGTGTGTAAGGGGTCACGTCAAGTAGCATTTGATAAAAATTAGATACTCGTTGTATCACTTTAGATATCCTATGGTTTTATTTGATGAATGTCAAATAATTCATTCAAGATTAAATTCCAAGTGTAGTTTTTAACCGAATTCGAGTAGTTAAAGGGTCATAACAAGTATCACTTGATAAACATTAGGTATTTGTTGTATTACTTTAGGTATTCTATTGTTCGATTTTGCTATCCTGAGCGTCGAGTGTATGCGTGCCCGTGCGCTTCATGCGATCCACTGTCCATCACGGGATCGCGCGCCAGATCTGGACCGTCCAAATGTGGGAATACACAATATTCTGCCCTGACCCATCGTCCCATTTCTACTCGGCACGCTGTCGGCAGCCACTCCGTCAACCCCGGTCCGATCAGAATCTGGCAACCGACGAGCAGGCGCCGCCTTCCGACCGGTCAAGACCCGGACTCCGATCGAATTTTGGTCGGAATCGGCCACGCGCCGCTGGCACCGATTATGTTACACGGCCGGTCGGTCTCCGACCAAATCACGATCGGAGACTGGCCGAGGAAGGACCGGCGTGCGACGCCGGCCCGTCCTCCATCGAATTTCGATTGCGATTCGGTCGGAATCTGGCCTGATCACAGTCGGCAGTGGTCGCGCCACCGCCGATCGCGTGATTTGGCTGTTTCTGACCAAATTACATCGGATTCCGACCACTATCTAGTCGGAATCCGATGCCGGATGAATCTCCGACTAGCGGTGCATCGATCGCCCTCGAGCCGGTTGCCGACGGTAGCCAGACGGTGCAACAAGGCCGGCAGCAGCGATGGCCTTGTTAAGATAAATTACATCTAATATTTAAAATACCTCTGCTCTTGTTAGGATAAATTACATATAATATTTAAAATACCTTGAAATTATCTGACGGTGGGTCATGGGAGAAGATGGATTAGGAAAGAAATTGTTTATGTGGGAGTAAAATTGGAAACGAAGTAAAAGAAGGGTAAAAATGGAATCCAAATAAAAATTCAATTTAATAGGGAGTTAAAATATATGATTTAGATGGTTGTCATTAACTACTCCAAATCTAAAATTATTATAAAAAAAATAAATATAGTTTTGACAATATTGAAATAATTTTAATTTAAAATAAAAAGTTTTGATTAAAATTAGAGTAATTTTGATTTTAAGATAATTCCAATATTACATTTTAATTAACATTTTTATATTATTATTGGATTACTTTAATAAATAAGAATATTTTTGAAATAAAAAACTAAAATATATATCCTTTTGATATTTCTTAACATAAAACACTCGATGATAAAAGTTTTAATTTTTGTCCTATATATAATATACTATTCTAGAATCTTCCACGTATGGTTCGTGCACGTCTTCTTTTACGTTCTTTGCATCACGAACTGTTAAAATGAAGGGAATATACACGTGTTGCGCTCTCATTCCACTGCCGAGCCGGACACTGTAGAATCGAGTGGTATCTTAAACTCACCCGCGATACACCGGAACGTGATCTCCGCCGTGCCTATGTCGGTTCGCTTGCCACATCTCACCCTATAAATAAATATAACGGCCAGCCGGTATAAACCCACCTCGGATAAAACAACGGCATACCAAATTCCAAATACCGTTGAGACCGAGCAGCCGGCATCGAAGAGGGCCGAGGGCGAAGCGAAGGGCGGATTCATGGAAACCCTCGACCTCCACCACCACCCGCCGCTGCTGCCTCCTCTGCTTCCCTCCCGCGGCCTCCTCACCGACTCCGATCTCAAGGCGGCGGAGCTGCTTGTCCACCTCAGCGAGAACAGCGGCTGCGAGGTCGACGATCGGTGCTCCTCCTCCACCTCCACCACCACTTCCAGATCGGTGGAGCTATCTAGGTTGCCTCCGCCGCCGCTCGAGGCGGCGATCCTCCTGGAGAACGAGGACGACGATGAGGAGATGGGCGGCCCGTGGCGGAGGACGCGGCGGTACCGCCCGATCGCGGACGTCTACGCCGCCACGGCGCCCGTCGGTGGCCGCGATCTGGACCGGAGGCAGCGCGGCGAGCGGCGAAGTGAGAAGAAGAGCCGAAGGGAACAAGATCGAGAGGTAAACACTCGAAGCAATTAGACTTAATAACTTTTGATTAGTAGTAATTACTGTTATTTTGAGTAGTAATGTGTAATTAATTAGTGTGAAATTAGAGATTAAAATGCTATGTGGGTTGTAATAACTGGAATATCGTCGTGATAAATAATTTGCATTTTTGTAGCGATTATTTGATATTGCATGATCATTTACTTTTCATTCTATAACATTGTTTAGAGTATGATTTACTATAGCTAGCTTATTACGGTATATATCAATCATTCTACGCTACTAGTTAAAATTCACAAATAAATATATTTCTATTTTAAATAATTTTTTCTTCACATTAAATAATAATATGAATATTTATTCATATAAATTCAATAGCCTAATGTGTCGCGTATAAATTTTAGATATTTCACTAGCTAATAGCCATTATTGATGATATTTGAAGAAAGCTTGCACTTCTTTGAAGTTGTAGATAGACACTGGATTTGCTTAATCAACTATGTTGCATCAATTAATTCAAATTATTTATTCATATATATTTCTTTAATTATTTGTATATAGGATAGAGAATTATATGTAAGTATCTTGTTAGTTCTTCAACTATCTATTAGTATGCTTTTTATTGGCTATTTCTCCCTTTTTTTAATATCATTGTCTAGAATAATATGCAATTTGCACAAGGCATATATGCCTATATGGATGAGAATACATACGGATGAATGCACATCTATCATTTTAATAATAATATGAAATTCATCATCTCAACGATTTACACGGTCGGTTCTACGATTATTTATGAAAAAGTAAATCAAAAATTATAATTGACTATGAAAGAAAAGATATTATTTTAATTTTATCAAGATTCGACTCTTATCCTCATCTATCACAAGTGTACATGATATATGCAATTTGTAGATCAATAGGGGTTCCCAAGGGGTGGTGTAAGTAGCAACTTTGGTACGTAATTAACTATGCATGGGTCATATATAATATATATTATATTAGGATCCCCCGTAGGGGTTAATTTTCCTCTATTTGTATATCTATTCCCTTAAAATATTTGAGCAAATTAAGAGACAACACACTTTTACGCCTCGATCGACGTCCTCTATTTTCTCATGCATGCAAAACTCAAGTAAATCATCTCTCTACTTAGTCTCAAGAGTCTTCGCTTTTCTCCCTTGATAAAAAAAAAGAGATCTTTGAAATATCTATCACAGGTGGATAGAATCTTGTGATTTAAAAAATATAGTACAAAATAGTACGGAATTAACGATGTATTTTAACAACGAATAAAATTCATTGTAAAATGACAATAATATTAATGACAAAAATAGTAATTATTATTAATCAAGAATGATTTTTATGAGAAATTATTTTATCTCATATTTGACAACAAAATTTCTTTGTCATATAAATCATCGTCAATTTAAGGATGAACCTAGAATTCATAATCAAAATTTACTATGAATTTTAAAATTCATCAAAAAAAAACAACCCTAAAAATCACTTCCCTCTCTATCTTTTTCCTTCTCTTTCTTTCCTACAAGTGTCGATGAACCCCTACCTCTCGATCATGATCTTCTCTCCGTCGACTCTGATCTCTTCTCCCTCGGCCCCTCCGATTCTCTCCTCCCTCAGCTCCGATGATTATCTCCGTCGATATTATGGTCGTAAGTAATGGGTCGCGGTTAGTCAAGTCTGAGGTATCTCCATCGATGTTATGGTCGTAAGTAATGGGTCGCGGTTAGTCAAGTCTGAGGGCGGCTATCGGGTTCAATAGCACGAGTCATAGAGCGTGGATCGAGTCGAATCCTCCGGCACCTCAACCCCGAGTTGAGTCATGCAAGCCGAGTCGAGGAAATCGGATCAGGGCCTGATGGAAGGCCTCCGCCACGGGTCCGAGTCCTATCAATACGGTTCTCCACTCTCGAATCAATCGAGCCGACTCCTCATCCCCACGTGAAGCCGGATCAAGTCTCGTCCTCTCGAACTCTCGGAGCCGAATCCCCTCGTCGAATCCCTCGAGTCGACGCGGGAACCTAGCCGGACCCGCAAGAAAACAGGCTGCTTCAGGACAACTCGACTTCATACGGACATCTTCTCCCGAGTCGGTCCAGATCCTCATTGCGGCTCCTCCGACTGAGCCGAGTGGACCCATTCAGACATACAACATGCCGGCTCCCTAGTTCTGCCCTAGCCCAATATAGGCTTTTCCTCTTTTCCAAAGACCACTCCCCCATCATATAGTTGTGAACGCCCCCCTGCCACCTCTGCAACTCATCATGGCAATACTCTAATAGGTGTGTGTGACATGACTTCTCAAATACAAGTCAGCGATGGGACATATGCTCTGACTATACCATGCCTTCTGACACATTCATAACGATGATGGGACTCCAGTCATCTCCATGATGCAACATGACGCTTTAGACTTATATAAAGGTTGGTTCTGTACTGGAGGGAGGTATGCAATCTCACAAATCTTCTCTTTTCGCTCTCGTTTTCTCCCTCCCTCCCTCTCCACAAACTTGATGGGGAACTAACTTAAGCATCGGAGTAGTCGCGCTGGGGCAACCCCTGGCCTTCCTTCTCATGATCTTAAATAGTCAAAGAGCGGTTTATAATAAGGTCGGAATAGGATACAAACCTAAAGAATTTGCCTACATTTGTCTAGTAGGAAGACAAGGATCACTTAGCAAACAAATCACTAAGGGAAAGGTAAAGCAAGCATGAGTCCCTAAGAAATATTTGTAAAATATTAGTGGATCAAACTTTTGTGTACCAAAGAGTGATGTGTTTCATGTTGTATAAGTGAGAGAGAAGAAGGAACTCATGTTTACCAAACCAAATAGGCTAAAAAAATTATCAAGAAATTTAGTTTGGAAAATACTAAGGTAGCTTCTACTCTTATAGGAACAAATGTAAAAGTAGATAGTGACATAGAGGGAATTTAGTAGTACTTTGAAGAATTATGAACTTAGCCTTGCATGATCCCATAACAAGTTGTTACTTAAGTACATCTCACAAGACCCTAGGGAGGCTTGTTTGTGAATTTCTTCATTTGATATTATGTGAGATGCTAGGATGATACTCATACCTTACTATTGCTTATGGCACTTTGATGAGGTATGAAGAGTATCAATATAACTATCATATACCAACTATGGGGAAAATAAATGTTCAATTCATGGACATCTTACCCATTAATCATAGTTAGACATTTCAAATATTTTCATGTTGCACTCACAGTGATATACACTAGCAACATCAAAAGTTTCAATACATGGCTTGAAATTGATATATAAGTGCAAGGTTGTGCCAAACTTTTAAGTTTTAGTCAAACTTATGAAATCCTTTGAATTTTCATAAAATTCTATTTTTCCTTGATAAAGAATATTAAAACAAATATGCTTACAAAATTTCATCATTTTTTAAATTTTATGAAATTAATAGATTATTTTTGAAATTCGTCTCAAAATGTTGAAATGAGCTGAAATATGGTACCAGTCGACTAATATCAGTCGACTCTCACTCGATTTCATCCACTCAATCAATTTTTTGTGAGATTTTTCTACACGGAATAGTCGACTGAGACAGATACTAGTCGACTGGTATTACTGATAAGGTTGAAACTCTGTAGTTTCGATCGTATCTTGGTCATTTCTGTATTCTATGACTTACTACTCATTACAAAATACTCTGGGGAGCATTATAAAGGTCAATGGGATTAATCACATGTATTTTGGACTAGATGTTGTTTTTGTTGATTCCAACGCACAATTGAAGTTCATATTTGAACTTCTACTTCTTATTTTCATGGTTCAAGGTTCCTCTAAATTTCGAGACTTTCCAAAGACATTGTTGGTACAATGGTCTAGGAGGAGTAGAGATTTAAATTGTTGGTGCAATGAATTTAGGGGGAGTAGGGTTTTAGGGGGAGTGTGTCTCTCAAAGGACAACTTTCATAGTACCTATTTCAAAAGGGATAAGGTTCTTGCTTGGAAATTTGCCCTAGCTCTTATTCGTTTCTGCCTCCTTATGGAAATATTGTCTTTTTGGTGTGTGCCAAAAAAGGGAGAGAAATGGGTTTGGCTTAAGTTAGAACATACATGTCTTATGCTTCCATTATTCATGCTCATATATATGCTTCATGCTTCATGCTTCATGATTATGTTTTATGCTGAAATTATATCTTATCATGTTAAAGACCTAACTTAAATAAGTTTTTATCAAACATCAAAAAGGGAAAGATTGTTGGTGCAATCTTGCCCAAAGTATCAGTTGGTTTTAATATTTAGCTAAATGAGTTTAAGTTAGGCAATGTTGGTGATCTAATGTGTGATTTGAGTAAACAGGAAAGTTCAGGTTTGAAATATTGGCAAATGGTGAAGTCCCGGAGGCGCGGCCTCTTGACAAATGGTGAAGTCCCGGAGGTGCGGCCTCTTTGTTAGTGCAGGAAGCACTAGCAGGTCAAACCTATGTTTTGATTATGGAACTAGGATCAAGTTAAGTATGTGGTTTGACTAACCAGTTTGAAGTGAGTTTTCAGAGAACAGGTTAAAGTCCTAGTGTGGCTAGGCAAGAAGACTTGGCAGAGTCAACGTGCACCAGGCAAGATCTGGACTTGGGTCAGGAGGACCAAGTTGCAGAAGGCTGGACTTGGGTCAGGAGGACAAGTTGCAGCAGAAGGCTGGACTGATCAGGAGGATCAGTTGCAGTTAAAGTCCTGGGGGGCAACGACAGAGCCGAGCACAAGTCCAACAAGTCAGGAGGACTTGGTTGGCATCAGGTAAATTCTCCCGAGTGGAGTGGGTGAAGACGCGTTCCTACGAGGAACTGTAGGCGCCGGTCTAACCCAGGATCTCACCGGAGATCCGAAGTTAAGACTCGGAGTTGGTTCAGCGAACCGACTCAATATCTTTTATATATGTTAAGCTAACTTTTGTGCAGGAAGAAAAGCCGACCAAAACAGGCCGAAAATCTGATTTTCGGACCTGGAGTCGACCCAGATGGGTTCTGGAGTCGACTCCAGCCGAATCAGCCGGAAGTCAAGGTTTGCGCGTCGAGTTGTCTGCCAAATCGGCCTGGAGTCGACTCAGATAACAATTTGAGTCGACCCAGAGTCAAAGTTAATCGTCTCTGCCGCCACCGCTGCTGGAGTCGACCCAGAACAAGCACAGAGTCGACCCAGAGTCAAGATTTGATCGTCTCCGCCGCCAACGAAGCTGGAGTCGACCCAGAATGCAAGCTGAGTCGACCCAGGCGAGATAAACGTTAACAGAGATAAAGTTTGATCTGCCACCTCAGCTGGAGTCGACCCAGATGGCGATCTGAGTCGACTCAGGTCGACTATATAAGGCACCCGCGAGCAGGAGCCGAGCACTCACTCATTCTCACTCTCATTCGCCTTCCCCGCGACCTCTGAGCTTCCAGTCTTCGACGTCGGTGCTGCACCTGCTTCAAGCTACTTCAACGGACACCGAGACGCCGAAGTCGCAACTCCGGGGAATCGAAAAATCGGTAACAAAAAGTGTACTTAAATTCCAGCAATCATTTTGTAATCGATTATTGTACCGGATTTTTTCGATATACTTGCTGCCGTAAGGGGCAAGTATCTTAGTGGATTGCCCAAAGTAAACGGTCAAGGACCGTGGGCCTTGGAGTAGCAGCGTTGCGCTGTGAACCAAGTAAAAACAAACCGAGTCATTTACTTTCGTGCAATTAATTATCGCTTTCGCTATTATTAAGTAATCGCTTCCGTTTTCGTACTCGGGTTTTATCGGAAAATCGAAAAGCGTGCAAACACGCTATTCACCCCCCCTCTAGCGTGTTTTCGATCCTACAGTGAATAGCGCGTATGACTTTTTTTTCTCGAATTGTTCGTTTAACTATACAAATCACTAAGCAGCGGATTAGACAATAATAAAGGGACACGCGGATTTTTACTTGGTTCCTAACCCCCCAGGGTTAGTACGTCCAAGGCCTATGTACGGGAGGCGCCCGTCCACTAATGGTCTCCTTTCCGAAGTTGTTCGGAGACGGAGAAACCCGTCTTACAGTCCAATAAATAATGATATTAAGATGAATATAGAAAATACTAGTAAGAAAAAGTTAACCAAACAATAGTCGCCGATCTGGAAGTCCGAGTGCTCCGCACTCCTCCTAGATCTTCCCCGATTGCACGTGTCTGGCCTCGATCGTGTTCAGGAACACCAATAATTGAGCAGGGAACTTTTTGGCTTCAATTGAATTGCTTCTACACGTTCACGGCCTTTTATAATGCTCCTGAGTCGACTCAGATGCCAATCTGGGTCGACTCCAGCTGACGTGGCAGATAAAACTTCATTCTTGTCGTTATCTACTGCCTGAGTCGACTCAAGTGGCATTCTGGGTCGACTCCAGCCTGAATTCGAAAAAACTCAAAAAATCTTTTTTGTAGACCTCTAAAAAAGCTTTCCAACGCATCTGAGTTTGCCTCGTTCTGAGACCCGAATCAAAAGTTATGACCTTTTGAAGTTCAGCCTGCATTATGGTTCCTGAAAAAATCAGCATGCATACAAAGAAGCAACCCTAACTTTACCTTGTGAGTCTAACTTCGGATTTCTCCCGAAATCCTAGGTTAATCTGACGCCTCCTGTTCCACTCTGGGAACGCGTCCTTACCCATTCCATTCAGGAGAATTTATGCCAACCAAGTCCTCCAGACTTGTTGGACTTGTGCTCGGCTCTGTCTTTGCCCCCCAGGACTTGGAACGTAACTGATCCTCCTGATCAGTTCATTCTTCTGCTGCAACTTGGTCCTCCTGACCAAGTCCAGCCTTCTGCAACTTGGTCCTCCTAACCAAGTCCAGACTTTTGTCTGGTGCACGTTGACTCTGCCAAGACTTCCGTCTGATCCTCCAAATCAGGACTTCCCTTTGCCTAGCCTACAACTAGGACTATCCCTTGCCCAGCTTCACTCACCAGGACTTCCCTTGCCTAATCTTTCAGATTAGGACTTCCATTGCCTAGCCTAATGTTAGGAAGTATACTAAAAAGACTAGGTCTTTTGTATATA
>NC_133861.1:528342-537325 GCF_044706935.1 Curcuma longa
CCTGGCGACCGATCAGCGGCTTAAGCTACGGCTGGCCGCCCAAATCGACCACCGGGACTTTTAAGAGAAGGAAAGGAGAGAGATTTACCACTTTGCACCGCCGCCTAACTTGTCGCCATCAGCATTGTAATCGCCGGAGAGATTGGAGAGAAGGAAAGTCGTTGGATCGGATCACTGAGGAGACTTGGGAGGAGAGAAATCGCGCGAAGGAAGAAGAGAAAAGAGAAATTGCGATAAGAGAAAGGGAAAGTCGAGGGCGGCGGGTGTTAACTTAGGGCTTTTGGCTACAAAATCAGTTTCATCGCCAATTTGGTGACGAACGAATGGTTCGTCACTAAATTGGCAATGAACGAACGGTTCATCGCAAAATTGACGACGAATCCGTAGTTCGTCGCCAACATTTGGCGACGAAATATGGATTCGTCACAAAATTTTAGCGACGAATCTAGTATTTATCGTCAATTTGGCGACGAACTGCGGATTCGTCGTCAAAATTTGACGATGAATCATCGGTTTGTCGTCAAATTGGCGACGAATACTGGATTCGTCTTCAATTTGGCGATGATTTTTGCGACGATTGGTAATTTTGCGATGATTTTGGTAACGAAAATTATTTCATCGCAACTTCTGCAACTAACATATTTTCGTCGCAAATATCGTTGCAAATTAGCGATGAATCATTGATTCGTCATAAATTTCGTCCCTAATTTGCGACGAAATATTTTCGTTGCTAATAGCATGTATCTTTGTGGTGTACTAGAAGAACGAATTTTAGACGAAGAATAATTTAGAACTTAGGAAATGAATAAAAGTTATAAGTCATTTAACACACGCATTCCCCCCCCCCCCCCCCCCCCCCCCCCCCCCCCCCCCCCCCCCATATATATTTTGATGTTAGATAAATATGCATATAATTAAAATGTATAAAATATAGAGTGACCAAAGTTTCCTGCTCATATCATGTCCAATGAAATTTTAGATCTGTGTAGGCATTCAAGGCGTAGTATATATGTGATTGTTTTATCACAAGTACCGACTCCATATCCAAATAATCATCAACAAACATCATTAAACATACCCCTTGCCTATCACATAATGGGTGACAAAGCAAGTCGCAAAGCCTGTGTCTATTTGTTAGTGCTCCGGTATCCATAGCCTCCTCTAGTATGTAGTCTTCTTCTATGTCCCGTGTGGCCACCATCTGATCCCTATCTAGGATTGATCTACTGATATGTATATAGTCATTTCCTATGCCCGTAGTAGCTATAAATCTAGAGGACTTTGTTCAAAGAGATTGTGTTTCCCTCCTCTCTCAATAGGCTCATTAAGAGAATGCCAAGAAACACTGTTCTGAATACAATTATTGTTTCAGTTCCAGATATGAAGCAAGGGATGGCTGGTTCTCTCAAAGGAAATCACAAGGAGGGATTAATGTACAACCTCAGAAGCATCCAACAACTAATTACAAGGCAGCAAGCAATGTAAGTGGCAGGAACCCTGATACAAGATAGAAACTGTTATATTTGAGAGGTGTCTTAAAATAATCATCTTAGATAATATATTATTTATTGGATAAATAAATTTACTATTTGAGTGTACATTCTCTATATATCTGATTAGATCTTAAACTCAATTAATGAGGTTTACAACATAATACATAGCATGAGAGAAATTGTGATTAAATCACAAGTAGTGGGTGTCTCTGCATGTGTAATTATGTACATATTGAAATATTTCATAGTCGATGAATTGATGAGATTGAACATCATTAATTCTATAAGACTAGCATATGTTAGACTCCTTGATTTAACCAAGCAGTAGATCATAACTGGCTGAAAATATTGGGATGTTGAAAATTAACATATGAATGCTAGTTAAGGGTAATTAATACATCGGATGTGACCTGTCATGAGACTTCATGTGGTTCTATACATGTCTATAAAATTTCATTGCAGCTCGAGTGTAAGTTTTATTCGACTTGAGGTATTCAAGTCATCTTGGTTATGAAGATTTATACTTTGAGATTTTAAATAAACGTCTCTTCAGAGATATGGACTCAGGATGATTAGGTATAAGTTGAAGTACCCGAAGGTGATTGAGTAGCTCATAGAGGATTCACCACTCCTTTTATTAGGAGACATATACCCTATGACCACTTGTCAGAATTATTACTCGTAAGTCTTTGGCTAAAGTAGAAACACGTTAAGAGGATGCTCCTCTTGGATAGATGTTTGAGTAATTTAAATCCATAGGATAAGGAACTACTGTTTGGGCTAGGTGTAATGTAATCAGCATAGTGAGGATTGACACATAGACTATATCCTAGAATAGATGCATGAACAACTATAGCTGCTGAAGGGTTTAGAAGTGATTTTAAAATCAACTGTGATTTTTCGATTGATTGGAGGTCATAATGTATTACTAAATGTCACTCATGATCGATCAATAATTAATGATTAACTATGGACGCCAACCTAAATCGGGAACCTATAAAGTTATACACACTACGAGATTATCCAAAAGATATGAAATGAGTTTGAAAATTAGATTATCAGATCGAGATAGATTGAGTCTAACTGGACCAGACGAAGGGTGAATATAAAAGATATTTTATTGGAACGAAAGCATGGATGAGCTACGTCTTTTGAAAACAAAGTTAGTTCTCTCTGATTTAATTATAAACTAAATTGGTTTGATTTTAATTAAAGGTGGTTTGATTTTGAACCAACATATTTTTATTTTGAATCAAACTTAAGACTATTGGTTTGAGTTGGGCTAACAGATATGAGCTTTAGATTTGCGAATCAAACCCATTGGAGATCTATAATTCAACCTCTAAAGAAGATAGATTTTACGAATTGAAAACCTAAGAGTTAGGTGTTAATTCTTCCCTTCTCTTCTCCTCCAAGTCGCCGTTCACCTCTCTTCCTTACGCTGCCACCACCTTTGGTGGTGCCGCCATCGTCCAAGAGGGGCCAACTACCAGCCAGCCACCGGCTTCTCTTCCTCCACCGACCGTCGACCTCTCGGAGTGGAGTGGCTATTGGTCATAGCTGGCAACACACCAAGGAGCCGCTGGTTAGTAGCTCCTTCCATCGGGTAACAGGTTCTTCCATCACGAGGTACTTCTTCCTTTGCCCTTGTCTTTTATTTCGGTGAGCAATTATTGTTGCTGAAACTCTGATACCGTTAGGCTTGTTGGCTCTCATTGGCAACAAGTCATCCAACCTTCGAACGGTGCCTTAATTGCCTCTGTTCAATTTGATTTGTATAATTAAATTGTTTTGAGCCATCGGATATTGAATCAATGTAAGTTTTCTCTTTCATTGCTTTATCTCTTTCTTTCAACTAGTATCAAAATGGAAATATGACACGTGAGTTAATAAAATCATCTCATGGAGATCTCGAGATGAATATGAGTAGAGACAACTTTTCTGAAAATTACTAGTTGATGCTGTTTCTATTTCACATCATCCGACACATATAATTTATTTATGCCACAATATTTGACAGCAATTGTTCTCGCCGACAGTTTTACGTCCTGAAGCATGTTCTGCACAAATGACTACTTCAGATGCTTCACCCAGTCTGTCTTCTTTGAACTGCTTAATCACATGGCCGCTATCTTAAATATTCATGGTCAAACAAAAGTTCTAACGCCTCTGATGAGTTGCAAAACTCCAAACCACAAGCAAAATTTTGTGAAATTAATCAGTCATCTATATGTAAGAACTTTAGTACTCTTTAGGTTGGTTATAACTACAGATATCCTCCATCTCACAGTGAAGAACGTTTAGCATGGCATAAATGTTATCACATTGAGGGTGGCTTTTATCTCCAGCTACAAACTCATGGATTTCACAATCTATCTCAATGTTGCTAAAACCGGGTGTCTTCTTCACTCCGATAGCCTTCATCATGTTCCTGATTTCATTGGCTCCATCCCACCACCCAAATGCAGCATAAGTATTTGAGAGAAGAATGTAATTCGAATCACATTCTGGATCCAACTGCAGCATGTATTTTGTTACCCTCTCCGCCAATTCGACATCGCCATACACCCTGCAAGCACCAAGAAGTGAGCAGAAGATCACTTCATTTGGCTGGAATGGCATGCTCTCGACCACACTCATCGCTTCCTCAAGCCTCCCTGCTCGACTGAGCAAATCTACCAAACAACCATAGTGCTCAACTCTCGGTGGTAAACTGTAACTCTCCTTCATCGTCTCATAAAACCTGAGGCCTTCATCCACCAAACCAGCATGGCTGCAGGCAGTGAGCAGCCCTGTAAAACTGACTCCATCAGGCTTGAATCCTTTCCTCTGCATCAATTCAAAATGCTCAATAGCCTCACGGCAATGGCCGTTGACAGCAAAACAGACAATCATCGAATTCCATGAGACAAGGGTGGTTCTGTTCAACATACTTTCAAACACTTGGTGTGCAAAATCTACGCAGCCGCACCTGGAGTACATATCGATGAGGGAATTGGCCAGCCTAATATTACCTAACAGGCCATGGTTCTTGATGTAGCGATGAATCCAGAGGCCGTGATTCAGAGCTCCCAAACCAGTGCAAGCTGCAATGACTGCTAGGATCGTTACGTAATCTGCATCAATCCTGTCGAGCTGCATTGCTCGGAAGTAATCCAATGCCTCCTCGAGGAGGTCATTTTTGACGCATCCATCGATAACCACGGTCCAAGAAACCATATCTTTTTTTGGGATTCTGTCAAACAACGACAACGCACTGCCGACCTTGTTGTTGCGCATATACCCGGCGATCATGGTGTTGAACGAAACAGTGTTCCGCACAGGCATTCGGTCGAACACCTCACCCGCAATGTGTGGGTTACCGCACTTGGCGTACATATCGGTGAGGGCAGTGCCGAAGACAACGAGCTCCTCGGGCGCATCATCCGTGCGGCGGCGCTTTAGGGCCTGAGCATGGATGGAGCGACCGAGAGAGAGGGCAAAGGGAGAAGAGGGGAAGTCGGCGCAGGCGGAGACGAGGGCGACAAGTGTGACGTAATTAGGCTCGACGCCGGAGGAAAGCATTGCGCCGAAGGTGTGGGAAGCGTCGAGGAGGCATCCGCGGCGGGCATGGCGAGCCATGGCTGAGGTCCATGAGACCAGATCCCGAGGGGCAGAGTTATGGATAGACGAGAGGGAGGAGGAGGAGGAGGAGGCGGCGGTGGGAGAGAGAGGGAGGCGGAGGTGAGTAGGAGAGGGAGGCAGCGGAAGCAGAGTCACAGAATGGGCAGCCATCCAGGAAGCGGTTCCGCAGTGGTCAAGGGGAAGGTGCATAAAAAACACTTTTCAGGGCCTTTAGGCTTTAGTTAAGTTTTTTAAAACGCCCTGTTCAAAAGTTAGGTCGAAGAACAAAACACTTTCAACGTAGAGATGGAATCTGTAATTCTAACTATTTTACATGATTAATCTTATAATTATTTATAAAAAGTAAATCAAAAATTACAGTTGATTATGATAAAAGAAGATATTATCTCAACTTTATCAAGATTCAATTATTGTCCACTTAAAAAAAAAATCCTGAACCATTCAAAACATAACTTAATCATCTTATTCTTAGGACACTCAAATGTGGAATAAATCAAATGTTTCGAAAACTTTTAAACATAGTTGAAATAGCTAAATGGATTGCTTCTATGACATCTTGTCATAATATTTTTTTGTGGAAATCATCTATATCCATAAAAAGTGTCCTCCCCCATCACCTATAAATTTCAAGCATTGATATCTCTAAAGTGCATTTAGTTTAAGTTATTATTTATAATCTTGATTATATAATTATCAAATAATCATATAATCAAGATTATAGAGTATAAGACATAATTTAATATTATTTAGTTTAACTTATTTATTTGGAGACAATACAACCTAATCAATTTACTATTTACTATATTACCCTTAATTTAATTTTATTTTTAGAATAAATTAAATTAAATTAATAATATTAATTTTAATAATATTAATGATGATAATAAATTGATAATATAAAAAAATAAATATATTTTTTAATTTAAAATAAATTTATATATTTTTAATAAAATAATTCATTAAATTAATAAATATAATTTATTAATTTTATTTTTTAAAATTTAAAATAAATGTATATATATTTTAATAAAATAATTTATTAAATTAATAAATATAATTTATTAATATTTATTCATTAATTTTATTTTTTTTAATTTAAAATAAATAATCTCTTTTAAATTTATAAGTATTTAAATTAAAATTGGAGGATAATCATAAAAAAAATTTTTTATTAATCTCTAGAATCATAGAAAACCTTCGCTTGCAAAAGTAATCACATTCTCGAGTAATAACTCGGGTAATAACTCATTTGTTGATGTCGCAGTGATGCTGCATTACTTAGGAATCAATCATAACTTGAACCAAATAAGGTTATCGTTGATAACCTTAAGATAATCAAAGTTATCAACGATAACCCCTAACCAAACGCTCCCTAAGGGATAAGGAAAAGCCTACTACCCTTACATCTTTCTCCTTTTACATTTTGGTTTTTTTTATCAACAATTTAACTTAAACATGGGTCTTACCAGATCACTTCCAACACCCTCTGATATTTTTTATAGTGAGCACTAGTTAGGTATCTCCTATTAGTGTTCAACAATTTCCATCTCATGGGCTTCCATTATCATCTAACATTGAAGAGTTGTTGTCCAATTTAGTCCTCCATCATATCAACAATTTCAGTCGCATCATTTTGATGTCATCTATGACAATAGTGAGCTAAGATTGTGAATACAAGAAGGGTTAATCTCGAAGATTCGAAGCCCTCCACAAGTTGACGTAGCCAAATTTCACCCAACAATCAAGGAGGAGCAATGGCCATGCCATTAATGGTGGAGCAAATAACTCATTTGATCAACAATATGGTAGAAGAAGTCCTATGATAAATATTCCCAAAAACCTAGAATCAAGAACGGACTCCTCAAGACAAACAATCTAGGGAATCCACAACCTAAAATTAAATACTTGGAGGCCCAAGCGGCTAGCTATGGAGAGGAAGATTGGGGAAGATTGAGCAGGGGTACGTGTAGACGATTTAGGTGTTGGAAATATAAATGGAAACAATAAAATGGAAGGATGAAGAAGACCCTCATATGGAGGAGTTTAGTCCCACATTGGTAGTTGAGGGGAAACAAACATTGATGTTGTGAACAAATGCAAGGGGAGAGACTCTCTCTCACGCGTGGGTGCGCGGGGGGGGGGGGGGGGGGGGGGGGGGGGGGGGGGAGGGGGGTGCAAATGCAGGGCTCGGATTGCACTGCCCGCAAGGTAACTTATGTGCGAGCGCGACTTGCGCGCGTCGAATGTCAGACCAGTCAGGGCAGAATTTGTCCAAGTGGATCAACCAACATTTTGCATCCTGTTCCATTTTTGTAACGGATGAGTTAATGACTTGACGTTGAAACGGCCGAGTATTATTACTGACGTTTCAAATCAAGCCATTAATCCATTAATTATATCATTAATCCCCAATTAATTGGAGATATGCTGCGAGGTTATAAAAGAGGCAGCGATGGGAGAATAGAAGTAGAACTTTCTCGATCCCTCGCTACTCTTTCCTCTGCTTTCCCCTGTGATAGCCTACGGGTGTAATCAGTTCGCCGGGAACGATCTGTGCTTGATCGCTTCTCCGGTTCGGTCGTTGTATCTTGGGAAACAGACGTCCGTCGTGACCTCTAAGCACCGACAGAGGGGACGAATCTGTTTTAAGGAAACTGCGTTAAACGCAGGCCTCGGCCATTCGGCAACTGGGCTCGGCCATTCGGCAACTCGACTCGGCCACTCTGTTTTGCCATTCGGCTCGGCCACTCTGCTCTGCCACTCGGCTCGGCCACTCTGCTCGGCGCTCGGCGGTTCTGCCATTCGGCTCGGCCACTCTGCTCTGCCATTCGACTCGGCCACTCTGCTCGGCATTCGGCGGTTCGACCACTCGGCTTAGCCACTCGGCTTGGCACTCGGCGGTTCGGCCAGTCGGCACTCGGTAGTTCGGCCACTCGGCTCGGCCGTATCAGAAGGAAAATTTTTCGAACATTAGGGCACCCTCCTTGACAAAAATTATGGCTAAGGAACTCTCAGCTAACCTCAAGTTGGAAAGTACAAACCTTTTACAGATTTACACTAAAAGTGTATTCTGTTCCGGCTCGATACCGACGACAGCTAAGCCATCAGTCAATAAAATGCCACGTTAACCTTCGGTTATCCATCGACAAGAAGGACCTGAAGAAGCAAGAACTGAACGCATGGATTAGCAAAGTGCCGGGGATTCCCGGCGTGGCCACTCCGATGCTCAAATCAGAAATAGAGAAAATCGAAGTAGTTGTATGTGTAGAGAATTTCCGATACCTGTTTTTTATACCTGTGGGTTTATATAGATGAAGCGGGGACGTGATCGTCGGATCTCCTTGCTTCTGATTGGTTGGGACAGCGCCATCAACGTATCTGCTAGCTCAAGGATGTTGGTTATCTTTATTCGACAGCTAGGATGATTGGGGGCAAAGTCTAGGCATTTGGTTCTTATCCTTATTCTTCTAGATGGGTGGCGAAGTCCGGCGAAGAAGTCAGCATGATTATCCGTTGATGTACGTCTTGCTACTTGAGGTCAGAATAGGCGTGGCTGATTGGTATAAGTGGCTAGACTATGTTATCATTGTCCGAGCTTATATAACTGAACTGAATTAAGTACGTATCCGAGCTTTCTACTTATGCCATAGCTTACCAAGGTGATTTGCCGAGCTCTCCTATACGTGTATCTACGCGTTAAACTACGCGAGCTCTTATATGAACTATCGAGCGGTTCGAGGTGGGCGCCGAAGCTTATGGTGCGGTATTAGGATGAGGTCTGTTCATGAGGTAAGGTCTCATTCGCGAGGTCGGTATATGACACCGGGACCAGGTCATGAGGTTGGTATGTGATACCGGGACCAAGT